>NC_083231.1:8427500-8727500 GCF_032191835.1 Heteronotia binoei
GAGAAGGAATGATTTTCTGGTTTCTTGTGCCTGAGAAATATTCCAGTTGCTGTGATTTTTATATCTAGAGATATGCCCACAAAAGGGGGGGGGGGGCTCTGTGTGTCTTTCTTCCTATTTCACTTTGGAAGCAGAAAACAAGCATCGGCAGATACAAGATTTTAAACTGGCCAGGGAGGTTTGATACAGCAAGAAACTCTTTTAGTGCAAACAAGACAAAAGAGGCACTGGTCCCCTTGAGGACAGAGAGAAAACAGAAAGGCTTAATGCCTATTTTGCCTCAGTTTTTCCTCTGAAGAAGAGTACAGGCTCATCTAGAGATGGTAGCAGGCAAGGCGTGGCATCCGGGCTGCTGGCTGACATGGACAGAGTGGTAGTTGAGAAGCACCTGGCTGCATTGAAAGAGTACAGATCCCCTGGGCCGGATGGTGTGCACCCAAGAGTGCTTCCTGGAGACCTTGCAGAGCCTTTGTCAATCATCTTCCAGACTTTGTGGAGGATGGGAGACATGCCACAAGACTGGAGGAGGGCTCATGCCATCCCAGTCTTCAAAAAGGGGAGGAGGGATGACCCAGGAAACTTCATGCCAGTCAGTCTGATGTCTAATCCCAGGGAAGATACTGGAGTAGATTTGAAAAAGATTAATGTGCAAGCACCTAAAGGACAACTTGGTGGGATTTCCGGGTCATGTCGCCTTGAGCTCAGCGGGGGTCCATGGATCGTCTCTCCAGTGGCCCCTCTGAATCAGACAGTTAGAGGGGTGCCACAGATGTGGCACCCCCAAGGAGATCCTGAAGGGGTTTTCTTTTGGCATGGGACTTTTGCAAGAAGCCAGGGCCCCGAAGCTCCATCACCATGATTGCTTCCACAGCAGTAAGAGGTGAACACCCGACCGCTTGCTTTCTTTTCTCTTAATAAGCTTCTGATGTATCGCTTCCCTACCTCAAGCATGGCAATACTACTTGGCAAGTAAGTTTGCTTTCACTGGCTAATGGGTCGTTTTACATAACAACAAGCGGGGCAGTTCAAAGGAAGGGAAAGAGGTAGATTCCCCCCCACCACCACCACCACTTTCCTGTGAATGAGGCTTTGAAAAGATAAAGAACAATTTTGAGCATTGGCAACAATCTGAATTAGTCTGAATACAGATACCTAAATCAACCAGAATTATAATTGGATATGTGTTAAAGAGACTATTATCTGGCTGCAATACGGTCTGAACAAAAACAAGATATATTCTAGAGAGATCTGTCTTTGTTGTCTGATTGCAACTGAAATGGTAACATCCAAAATCACAGCTGGAGGAGATTTGGAGAGGCAGACTAACTGGGCCTCTGAGCTACGTTTCAACTTGGATTAATAGACTGAGTTTGTTGACAGAGAAAAATGGCATTACCAAGCGAAATGTTTTATAAAAAAGATATACTACGTAGCATAATTTCTCTGAAGCAGGATCTTGATTCATTAGCAGAGCTGATTAAAAAACAAATGGGATCTTTTATGCTGAAAGCTAGCGAAGTCTCAAATCTACATGAGCAGAGTGTTAAAGAGATCTTGGTGACGTCTGTGGAATTGGAAATGGAGAGTGATTCGCTGGGAAACGAACAAAAGAAAACCAAAATGGAACCTTATGGCACGGTTAAAAAGAAGGACTGGAAATTTAGACTGATTGAAGTTTTTTTGAGAGGAACAAATGGCGTGGAATCCTTCCTACTTTTACCGAGAGGGATGACTGCATTAAGGAGAGAGAAGGTGCATCTCAGCCAAAAAACCAAGATGTGGAAATTTTTCAGGAAGAAGGGTCTTTGGATTGTCTCTCTCTGTGGGTAGTCGGATATGGAAAAATGTTCTATAAATAGTTTTTGGATCAATTGTTAAGAAGGCAGACAGCACAATTATTTTGTAATCTGATAGATCTGCTCTTAGTATGTTGGTCTGGAGAAATTGTTTATACAAACTATTATGTTTTATCTTTAGCTTATTATTTTTCTTTCTCCCTATGTTCTATGACATTTTAAATCTGTTTTTTTCTCTTTCTGCTTGAATTAAGTTAGTTAGAAGGATAAAGATATTTGTTTCATATGCTTATTTTAATGACGATATTGTTAAACTAACAAGTTAGTCTGTGCTCAATATGGTTAAGCTTAGCCAGCCAGTTCTGTGTTGAGACTGCTCTGACTCTTTTATACTTATATGTGCTGAAGAATTGTTTAGACTTGTATTTTAAGTAACAGTTTAGTAAAAAATCTATAACGAAAGATAAAGATGGTAAAATATAAGGGGAGAACTTCATACTTGCAGGTAGAAAGAATTGGGTATTTTATTTGTTGGTAGAATTGTAACTAATATATTTGCATTTTCTTTTGTTTCTGTTTTTCCCACTTTTTATCCACCCCTTCCCCTCTTTAATGTATCTATGCTTGTGCTTCTTCTTTTTGTAGTTAAAATCAATAAAAATTATAAAATTCAAGGGCAACATGGTGATCTGTGGGAGTCAGCATGGATGTGTCCCCAACATCTCCTGCCAGACCAACCTCATTTCCTTCTTTGATTAAGTGACAAGCTTATTGGATCAAGGGATTACTATTGCCGCTTACCTGGATTTCAGTAAAGCTTTTGAGAGGGTTCCCCATCATGTTCTTGAAGGCAACATCCCAGGGAAGGGGTCCTGAGGCACTGCGGCTGGCCCAATACATCACACAATAGCTTGGGAAGCCAAGTTTGCAAAAACATATCTCTTTATTCAATAAGGGGAACCCTTTTGGCAGGTGTTTCAGCCCAAGTTTTCAACTTAGCAACTTTCCGTCGCATTTTTATAGATCAGGTTGATCCACCTACTATGACATATTAAAATCTTCCCTTCTTACATCAGCGAGCATGCTGAATTGAAATTTCTTTATCTTCCTTTGCACATGCATACAACAAAACATTTTGTCAGCCCTTTTTTTTACACAGCGAGGCCTTTCTACTATAGCAAGTTAAGAAAAAGATACTCCAGATGATCCTGTGCAAGTCCATTCTGTTCCTCCAGATGATCCTGGAATGAAGGTTAAACTCCAGATGATCCTGTGCAAATCCATTCTATTCCTCTAATGGGTATAACAAGTGTTTAACTTACAGCCTTAGTGAGGACTAGCTTCTAATATGCCAAGTAAACATTTTAAACTATTTTAAATCTGGAGTCTTCTGATACTGGCCCTCCGTATTATTGGTGAGAGAATCCTGCTACAAAATAGCTCTACCAAAGCCTACTTCTTGCTAATTCCCCCATTAAAAAGGGGTTTTTAAAAAGGTAAAAGTAGTCCCCTGTGCAAGCACCAGTCATTTCCGACTCTGGGGTGACGTCACATCACAACATTTTCACGGCAGACTTTTTACAGGGTGGTTTGCCATTGCCTTCCCAATCAACACTTTAACCTCAGCAAGCTGGGTGCTCATTTTACCAACCTCAGAAAGATGGAAGGCTGAGTCAACCTTTAGCCGGCTATCTGAACCCAGCTTCTACTGAGATCGAACTCAGATCGTGAGCAGAGCTTATCACTCTGCGCCATGAGGCTCCCTTAAAAAGAGGAGACCCCAGCAATTCTGGCAACAAGAGTACAGGTGGACCATTAGCTAACTATGAGCAGCCAGTGTGATGCAGTGACAAAAAGGGCAAATGCCATCTTGGGCCGTATCAACGGAGGCATAACATCCAGATCGCAAGATGTCATAGTTCTGCTGTGCATTGCATTAGTCAGGCCATTGTGTGCAGTTCTAAAGGCCTCACTTCAAGAAGGATGTGGACAGAATGAAACAAGTACAGAGGAGAGCAATGAGGTTAATCAGGGGCCTGGAGACCAAGTCCTATGAGACGGAGGGACTTGGGAATGTTCAGTGGAGAAGAGGAGGTTGGGGGGGGGGCAAGATTGCACTCTTGAAGAATTTGAAGGACTGTGTCCCTTCAAGGAGGGCAGGGAGCTGTTCCTCTTGGCAGCAGAGGAGAGGACCTGCGATAATGGGTTTTAATTAAGGGTGGGAAGCTATAAGGATATTATACTGGATATAACGATATTATATCGAGTTGTTCAACAGTGGAATCAGCAACCGGGGGAGGTGATGAGCCCCCCCTCACTGGCAGTCTTTAAGCAGCAGCTGGATGAACATTTGTCAGGGATGTTGTGGAGAAACGCCATTTTAGGCTTGTGTTTAACTGTGGGTTGGACAGTAGGAGATTATTAAACTCAAGGCAGGCCTTGGCCTAGTCTCCTTCTCATCCCCCCTCCCCTCCTGCGTATAACCTGTAGTCTGTGAGCAGCACCCTGTTGGAATTTGGAGTATTTATACTGCATGTCTAGGCAATGTCTAAAGTTCAGTCATTATAGTGTTAAATATGTTTACCAGCAGTTTGTATTGTTTAGCTGACTTCGGAAGGAATATCTGGCTCACTGTCAATCAAATGAGAGCGGATGGAATGTTAAGCAGAGGGTAAAAAATGACGGTTAAAGAACATAAGAGAAGCCATGTTGGATCAGGCCAATGGCCCATCCAGTCCAACACCCTGGACCGTTTCTTGTTCAAAAAATGTTATGCCTCTGTGGTATGTGACGTTTGATGCACAGCGCAACCAAAAAGGTGTCAAACTCATTTGTTATGAGCAGGGCTTTTTTTTGTAGAAAAGACCCAGCAGGAACTCATTTGCATATTAGGCCACACCCCCTTATGGTACCATTGTTCTACATAGGGCTTTAATATAGAAAAAGCCTATTTGCATATTAGGTCACACTCCCTGACACCAAGCCAGCTGGAACTGCGTTCCTGCTCAAAAAAAGCCCTGGTTATGGGGGACAGATGTGACATAAATGAGACCTTGGCAGGCCAGGCCATGTTGGGCTGGGCCACATGTGTATCTATTAAGATTAGGTAGCAGAGATATAAACTTTACAAAGGACACAAACACAATTAGATTTTTTTTTAACTGAATCAGCCCCCCTGGAGGGCTCCTATTAGGCCCCAAGGCAACTGGCTGTCATCTGCTTCCGTCTCCCTCTCTCTTGCTTCCTTCTGCATCACAGCTTACTTTGCAAGTCTTGCTCAATCCTATAGGAGCTACAGAGCAAAACCTCTATTTTCTCCATTGGCTGAGGCTCCTCCCTTGGGGAGAAAGGGGGAAAGGCAGAGCTTGTTTTTTCAGGCTCTCTCAATTGCACAGCAGAGCTACTGAGCCAAACCTCTCTTCCTTCTATTGGCTGAGGCTCCCCCCAGTCCCCTGGGGAAGGAAGGAAAGAGCTTCCTTTGCCCAGTTCCCTGGATCCCATGGGAGAAATACAAAGAAAGCACCTTTAAAACCAATGAGTGCTAATGTTTTAAGCATGTTTCTTTGTATTTCCCCTTCCTCCCCAATGGAGGAGCCTCAGCCAATGGAAATAATAGAGGTTTTGATCTGTAGCTCCTGTAGGATTGAACAAGACTTGCAAAGTGAGCTGTGATGCAGAAGGAAGTACAAAGACTACACACACACGCACATATATTTTAAAAACTTAAAACGTTAGCACTCATTGGTCTTAAAGGTGCTTTCTCCCATGGGATCCAGTGAACTGGGCAAAGGAAACTCTTAATATATATTTGTGTTTGTCTGTGTCCTTTATAAAGTTTGTATCTCTGCTACCTAATCTTAAATAGGTACACACACAGCCCGACATGACATGGCCGGCCCAACAAGGTCTCATTTATGTCAGATCCGGCCCTCTTAAAAGGAGTCTGACACCCCTGCCTTGACAGAAGGGGCGGCGAGCCCTGCAAAGCGGCCCCAGCCAGCTCACCCGGGCCTGTCGCTCCAGCTGGGAATGGAGCCCCGAGGCCTTCAGCCTGTGCACGACCTGGGCAATGGTCAGCGAGAGGCCTCCCTCCTGGCCCAGCATGGCTCCCCAACCTCCTTCGCCCGCAAAGACACCGGAACTCCTTCGCCTGGCAGCCGGCTCTACACGGCGGGCGGACGTATTTCAGCGACGCTCCTGCCTAACCCCGGCTCAGGCTCGAAGAGTCGGCCAGCTGTTGCTAGGAGACGGGGAGGAGAGGGGCTGCTTCGCCGGAGATTCCGTAGGAAACGTGGCCTCCGGAAGTATGGTTCCGCCCTGCAGCAATCCCTGCCTATAGCGTGTGCCTCAGTCATACAAAAATCACTATATTGCCGCTTGGCAGAGCTCTGAAGGGCCCGAAGAGCTTTGTGCTTTTTAGTCCTGCGCAGAAATCAATAACATGTAAACAGCCTTTCAAGATTAAAGCCGGGAGTGGTGGGAAAATCAGAACCAGCCATACTTAAAAAGGCAGGGCTTTTTTGGTAGAAAAAGCCCACCAGGGGTTCATTTGCATATTAGGCCACACCCCCTGACAAAAACCCAGCTGGAACTGCGTTCCTGCGCGTTCCTACTTTTAAAAAAAGCCCTGTAAAAAGGTAAAGGCAGCCCCCTGTGCAAGCACCAGTCGTTTCCGATTCTGGGGTGACATTGCTTTCACATTTTCATGGCAGACTTTTACAGGGTGGCTTGCCATTGCCTTCTCAGTCATCTACACTCCCCCCCCCCCCCCCAGCAAGCTGGGGACTCATTTTAACGACCTCGGAAGGATGGAAGGCTGAGTCAATCTTGAGCCCCCTACCTGAACCCAGCTTCCGCCAGGATCGAACTCAGGCTTGTCAAGTCCAATTCAAGAAATAGCTGGGGACCTTGGGGGCAGAGCCAGGAGACATTGGGGTGGAGCCAGGAGGAAGGGTGTGACAAGCATAATTTAACTCTAAAGGGAGTTGTGGCCATCAGATTTAAAAGGACCACATATCTTTTAAATGCCTTCCCTCCATTGGAAATAATGAAGGATAGGGGCACCTCCTTTTGGGGCTCATAGAATTGGGCGCTCTGGTCTGACCCTTTTGAAACTTGGAGGGTATATTGGGGAGAGGCACTGGATGCTATGCTGCAAATGTGGTGCCTCTCTACCTTAAAAAACAGCCCCTGCCCCAGCCATAGATACCCGTAGATCCATTCTCCATTTTACCCTACAGGAATCGGTCTCCACAGGGAACAACTGAGTGCCCAGCAGACATTTCCCTCCCCCTCCGCTACTTTTGGATGCCCCTGAAGCAGGGGTGGCCTCCAAACCAGGGATCCTCTGCCTCCCCCTGGAGACTGGCAGCCCTACAACAAACATGGTTAGGACTGTAATTAGAAGGAGTGGAGAAGTGTAAAGCAATAAAAGCCTAATAAGCATTTGGGACACGAGAAATAGTACAGGCAACAGACATCTCAATAACAAATCCTATAAAGCAGGGGTCCCCAACCCTCAGTCTGTGGCCTGTTAGCAACCGGGCCATGAATTATATAATTATTTCAAATGATATAACTTTGAAATAATTATATATTTGGAGAGGAAGTGGCTGAGAAGTGATAGGATCACCATCTTCAAGTACTTGAAGGGCTGTCATATAGAAGAGGGTGTGGAATTGTTCTCTGTGGCCCCGGAAGGTAGGACCAGAACCAGTGGGGTGAAATTAAATCAAAAGAGTTTCCAGCTCAGCATTAAGAAGAACTTCTTGACCATTAGAGTGATTCCTCAGTGGAACAGGCTTTCTTGGGAGGTGGTGGGCTCTCCTTCCTTGGAGGTTTTTAAACAGAGGCTAGATGGCCATCTGACAGCGATGAAGATCCTATGAATTTAGGGGAAGGTATTTGTGCAGGGGGTTGGACTAGATGACCCTGCATTGTGCAGGGGGTTGGACTAGATGACCCTGGAGGTCCCTTCCAACTCTATGATTCTATGATTATATATTACAATGTTGTAGCAGCAGTAGTAGTAATACATTGGATTTATATCCTGCCCTCCACTCCAGATTTCAGAGGCTCAGAGCAGCTCACAATCTCATTTATCTTCCTCCCCCACAACAGACACCCTGTGAGGTGGATGGGGCTGAGAGAGCTCTCCCAGAAGCTTCCCTTTCAAGGACAACTCTGCAAGAGCTATGGCTAACCCAAAACCATTCCAGCAGCTGCAAGTGGAGCAGTGGGAAATCAGAGCCAGCTCTCCCAGATAAGAGCTCACCCAGTTCTCCCAGATAAGAAACCAACATGGCAAACTAAAAGAAATAAAGTGCACAATTGTATCATCCCAAAACCATCGTGCCCCCCTCTCCCTGGAAAAATTGTCTTCCACAAAACTGGTCCTTGGTGCCAAAAAGGTTGGGGACCGCTGCTATAAAGTATTCAGTTATAACCTTGAATTCAGCAGGAGCTCACAGGAATGCAGCTGCTGAACCTTTCTGATGGTTCCCCCTCCTCGTCCCCACCTTGTCCATTGTATAGTAGATGCAGCTGCATAACAATATCTGGATGAGCTCTACCACCTATTTTTCTATAAAACGACCCCTGGTTATAGTCTAACAAGGTGTTATGTATTGAACATAAGCTGTGTACCGCATGGCAATCGCTGCTAAAGGCGACCTATGGGTCCCCGGATGTGGCTCGCCAGACGCCCCGCCCATCAAGATCTACGGCGGGAAGTTTGACCGGCCAGGATTGGTCTGGTCAGTCAAGGGGACAGTTCCAGGTAATGTATATAAGCGGGACCTGGCCCGCATGCTCCCTCTCTTGTAATGTGCTACTGAATAAACCATGTTACCTTCAAACCATCTCGGTTCTCAGTACATTACAGTGGCAACGAGGATGGGATCTTAGCCAGCCCACTCCAGAGGGGCTTCGCAGATCCGGTCGGAGACGACGAAGGCAAATCGGTTGTAGACTGACATGCCCGCCACCGCAGCCACCATGGCTAACCAGAGCGGACCCACAGGCCGTCTTGAGGAATTCAACCCCGCTACTCCGGAGAGGTGGGAGACCTACACGGAGCGGGTCGCGTGCTACCTTCAAATGAACAGAATAACAGAGGATAGCCTAAAGAGAGACGTCCTCCTGAGCGTCTGCAGAGAGCCCATGTTCAAGATCGCCAAGGGTCTCTCGGCCCCCACAAGGATCAGAGAGAAGACGTATGAGGAGATCGTCAGACTCCTCACCGGGCACTTCTTGCCCCAACCCTCACTCATCGCTCGCCGGTTCCTCTTCCACAAGAGGGACCAAGAGGCGGGAGAGATGGCAGTGGACTACCTGGCTGCTCTCCGCCAAATCGCGGGCAACTGTAGCTTCAATAAGCCAGAAGAGGCCCTGAGGGACCGTTTCGCCTGGGGCCTGAGGGACGAAAGATTGCAACAAAAGCTCTTCGCGAGGGAAGAGCTCACCCTCCAGAACGCCTTCAATGAGGCCGTTTCCTTCGAGCGGACCACGAGGATCTTCCCCAACACGAGGGCCGAAGCCATCCATCAGGAAGAGATGGCCTCCAGCCAACCAGACGAAGAGGAGGCACACCAGCTACGCCGCCAAACAGGGGTGGGCCCACGAGCGACCCAGTGACCCCGAGCGACCGAGAGACCAGCTGCCACCAAGTACGCCAGCTGCAGAGACCAACACGAGCGACGGGACTGCCCCTACCGCAACGTGGTCCGTAGGAGCTGCGGCAAGATGGGCCACATCGCAAGGGTGTGCCGGGCCATAGCTACCCGCCGCCGCCAGTCCACCCATCAGGAGTTGACAGGGGGCTACTCGACCACCTCGACCAGCGTACAGGTAATGAACTTGCCCGACGATACCCCGCAGAAGGTCAAGGTCTCGGTCAGGATCGAGGGTAAACCCTGCCTGATGGAACTGGACTCGGGTTCCTCCATCTCCATAATATCGGAGGAATCCTTGAGGAAGCTGTGCCCACGTGGCCGGCCCAGACTGTGACCAGGATGCTTCGTGCTACGGGACTTCCAGAAAAACCCCGTTCAGATCCTGGGATGGGCAACGGTGGGGGTGGAGTATAACGGGTTTAGGGATAAACTCGACATACTAGTGGTTAAACAGCAGCTCACTACCCTGTTGGGCCTGGCCTGGTTCAGGCCGCTGGGAATAAAAATCGTGGGGGTACAGCGGCTGGGGACGCGGGGATTCGAAAACGTGTGCAGGGAGTTTCCTGAGGTGTTCGATGGGGCCCTGGGGTGCTACAAGGGCCCTCCCATATCCTTACCCCTCGATCCCCACGTGCGACCCATAAGCCTGAAGCGGGTTCCGTTCGCTCTGAAGCCTAAAATTGAAGCAGAGCTAGACCACCTCACAGCCCAGGGAGTGCTAGAACCCGTGGCCTATGCCTCATGGGAAACCCCAATAGTTACCCCGGTAAAGCCAAACAGGGAGGTGCGCATATGCACCAATTATAAGTGCACCATTAACAAGGCACTACAAGATAACCCCTACCCCGTTCCAGTAATCAGCCACGTTCTGGCAGCAGGGTCTAAAATCTTCGGGAAACTAGACTTGGCCCAGGCATACCAGCAGCTGCCCGTGGACGCCGCGACGGCAGAAGCACAGACCATAGTAACCCACAGGGGGGCGTTTAAGGTGCGACGGTTGCAGTTTGGGGTGAGCGTGGCCCCGGGAGTGTTTCAGAGCCTGATGGATTCTCTCCTCAAAGGGATTCCCGGGGTGCAATCGTTTTTCGACGACGTATTGATAGGTACCATTACCCTGTTTCCCCACAACAGATACCCCTTGTGTACAGACAATTCATCCCAGTGGGATACAAACGCAGAGAACTCTGACCCCACCCGGGCCACCGGTCATCCCCTCCACACCTAGTCCAGAACCCGTGAGAGAGTCTTGTCTTTCCTGGAGCATCGGGCAATGTCCGTAGTGTGTACTGGGCGGTCTGGAAGGGACTCCAACAACATGAACTGGTAAGCCGGGGCAGAATCGGGGTCCATGGAAGGCAGCGGCAGTCAGCTCAACGCGTCCACGTGGCCCATCGCCTTCCCTGGTCGGTAGCACAGGCCGTATTGGTACCCCGCAACGAAGATGGACCACTGCAAGATCTGCGTTGAAAGCATTTGCGGCATCTGGCAGTTGGGGGCAAACAGTCCTAGCCAGGGCTTGTGGTCTGTGTGTATTGTGAAGGGCCGGACGTACAAATAGTCATGAAATTTCTTTACCCCTGCAACTATAGCCAGACCCTCCTTGTCAATCTGCCTGTAGTTGCATTCCAGCTTTTGCAAGGTTCAGGAATAGTATGCCACCGGGACCTCGTGGCTGTCCTGCATCACATGAGCTAATACCGCCCCCACCCGTATGGTGACGCATTGCAGGCCAAGACGACTGGCAGCCGCCCATCAAAGTGTGCCAGCAAGCTGTTGGAAGTAAAAATGTCCTTTACCTCCTGAATCACCGAGGCTTGCCGGCGACCCCAAACCCACTGAGCCCTTTTGTCCAATAGGCGGTGCAGAGGTTCCGCTACTGCCGCCTTGTGGGGAAGGAAGGCGTGGTAGAAACTGAGAAATTCCAAAAATGATTGTAGTTCCGCTTTGTTCCTGGGGGCCGGTGCATCACAAATCACCCTGATTTTGTCCCTAGCTGGGTGAATCCCTTGTTCATCCACCCTGTACCCCAGGAAGTCAATGCTGGTCACCCCCCCAGTTCACATTTCTCTCTCTTGACCTTCAACCCCGCCCCGTGGAAACGCTGTAAAACTGCTCGGAGGCAGGATGTGAATTCCTTCTCTGCGGCTGTGGCGATGAGCATATCATTGAAGAACGGCTGGACCCGGGGAATGCCTTTAAGGAGAGAGTCCATTAAGTTCTGGAAGATCCCCGGGGCCATGCTGACGCCGAACTGCAGCCGTTTGACCCTGAAAGCCTCCCTGTGTGTGACAATAGTCTCTGCATCTGCGGTGGCGGTGTCTACTGGAAGCTGCTGATAAGCCTGGGCCAAATAAAGCTTCCCAAAAATCTTAGCTCCTGCCAGCGAGGCCAACACGTGACCCACCACCGGCACCGGATAAGCTTGGCTTTGCAGTGTCTTGTTTATCGTACATTTGTAATCTACACAAATGCGCACACTGCCGTTGGGCTTTACTGGAGTGACTATGGAGGTTTCCCATTTGGCATTCGTCACCGTCTCCAGTACCCCTTGAGCCACGAGGCGGTCCAACTCCTCCTCTATCTTGGGCTTTAACGCCAGGGGCACCCGCCGGGCCTTCAATCTAATAGGCTGCACATTGGGATCTAGTTGCAGGGTCACTGGTTCTCCCATGTAGGTACCCAGACTGCCATCGAAAACGGCGGGGAATTCTTTGCACACCCTCTGAAAATTGGTCTTGGAGGGAGCGGGCACGTGATGGATGCTGGTTACCCGGAATCCCAGGACCTTGAACCAGGATCGCCCCTTGAACCAGGATCGTAGACTGCACAGGTCCCCCTCGACTACAAACAGGGGCAGCCAGCCAGAAAACTGGCCGTACTTTTCATGGACATTTCCTGCTTCCAGTACTGTGACCTCCCTCTTCTGGAAGTCCCAGACTACGAAGGGGGATGGGCTCAACTGGGCTTCCCTCCCCGGGCATAGTTCCCTGAATGTCCGGGCCGATATTACTGTCTGGTCCGCCCCTGAATCGACTTCCATCTGGCAGCTGCCCACTATGAGCACAGTCACCTTGTACTTTCCCAGGGAGGGAATGGAAAGTTGGCATACTCGGTCCCTCGCCTCAGTGAGCGCCTGGATGTCCTCCACGAATGTGACCTCATTGTGGTGGCCATCTTTCTGTCTTGGTTTTCCGCCAGGGCGCAGTGACTTCAACCGTGTGGCAGATGGTGTTCCGGAACTTGCAGGAACGACGCTCGTGGGCTTCCCCACAGCTGGCACATCCTCCCGTCGAGGTAGGGTCAGTGGCACGTGGCTGTTGGCGCTTCGGGGCCTGGCGTGTCTGCAGTGCGTCTTCCTCGCCGGAGTCTTCCAAATTGGACCCACTGGTGACCTGGTTCATTGCAGTGGCCCGCCGCTCCTTATGCGACTTCTCGTAGGCGACCACCTCATCCAGGGTGTCTGCCAGTGTAAACTTCTTGTGCCTCGTCAGTTTGGCCTGTATCTTCACATCGTGGAGGCCCGCCACAAAATGGCACAGCAGCGCTTTGTCGAGGCTCGCGAAATCACAATCTCGGGCCAGGCAGCACAGCTCCGCTAAGAAGGTTGAAGCAGTCTCGCCGGCCTTCTGTAGCCTCTTGTGGTATTCTAGTCGCAGGGCCGTGAGCGTCGGCCTGGGTGAGAAATGCTTGGTGAGCCTCTCCGTGATGGCCTTATATGTGGCAGCCTCATCGATCAGCCGCACCAGCGACATCAGGCTCTCTGCCAGAAGTAGCGTGTCTTCTCCGCAGAGGCTGAGCAAAAACTGTTTCTGCTTCTGTTAGTTTTCGACGCCGTGGTAGAAGATATAGAAGTTGAGTCGCTTCACCCATTGGTTCCATCCTTCAGGTTGATTGGGGTAGAACTCCGGCAGTTGCCCATGGGGGCCAGGTGCCGCGGCCTGGTCGGGGTTGGCCCTTGGAGAAATTGTTTCCCCGGCGCTGGCAGAGCCAGCAGCTTGGCTCTGACTCATCTCCTGTCCTGGCAACCCTTGTGAGCAATGGTGGTGCGCTGCGCGGAGCGGGAGCTTGCTGCGGGGCGCGGTGCATTGCTGGTTGCTGTGTCGCCTACCAGGATCCCATTCTCGTTGCCACTGTAATATAGTGGGTTCAAAGCATTGCAGAGACGAGATCGTAGTGAGGACAGTTCTTTATTAGGGGAAGCATGGTGTAGGCTGCTCTAACAAAGACTGACTAAGGGCCCGTGGGCCAAACCTATATACATCTCTAATCTCCCACGCTAGCCTGCCATTGGTTCATTCAAACAGGCAGGGGCCTGTGATAGGTGCAGAGTGGCAGGTATTTGGATCCCACTACCCATTGTTATACAGTCCCCAGGCTCTGCTTTCCTGGCTCCAATGAGCCGGCAGGAAGTACATATTTTAAGGCACATACATAACACAAACTTTCTTAAAGTCCCGACTCAGTAGATGATAACATCATCCAACACAACATCATTCTCACCCCCAGTGGCACGCAAAAGACATTAAGAATAACCTTTTAAAATACTTTTACTGCCACCATTATGTGTTTTCCTTAAGCCTCCTGTGACAAAAATAGGACATTACTAATGATATTGTGTAACAAATCTACTTCTGAGGTTGCAGAGACAAACAACTGCAGGGTTGGAAATACAAAATTAAAGTCTAGGGTCCCATCTGTGAGCATAAATCAAGTCCTACTGACTTCACTGTGGCTGACTTCCACGTAATTATGCATAGAATTATGCTGTCAATTGCAATCATTTTTAACTAGGGCAGGCCTTAGATGTCTAACTTCCCTTGTGTCCACTTATATGTGTGTGACTTAACATGGCTTTTAGTTATACTCTTGTCATAGGACACCCATTTGTACAGAATGTTTAACAGTCTTATCTTTGGAGAAAACAGTGGATTTTCTTAATAGCCATAAAAGGAAACTAGGTAGCACTATTGAAGAAGAGAAGCGCCGCAAGTATCAAAAGTTGTTCAGGAAAATGGGACTGATTTATGGATTTTATTTCTGGCTTTTCAGCCAAATCCTCCAGTTCTTCTATTGCTCTCTCTTGACATTTGCCTGCCATTTTTAAAGCAACTGGAACATCTGGAGAGGATATAAAGTAGTAAGGCCAACAAGACTGATTAAACAGTACATCAAGCAGAGATGGTTGAAGTTTACCTGAAAAAGCAGCTTCCTCATTCTCCCCCCAAATATCAATAGCACTCAGGGGTGGCACTAGACATAATGGCAGTAGGTGGCTGCCACCAACATCTGTGTCTCCTTTCTCCTCCTACCTCTATTCCACCAAACTTTATTTCTAGAGATGGTGAGTAACAGAAAACTCCAACTCACTGGCTGCTTGTGAGGGAAATGGACGTGTATATCACTTTTTAAACACCGTCTTAGACATTCCCACATGGGAAAGAAGTAAAACACCTAAACCCACACCTACTGTTATTAAAATATACCCGGAAATTTTCTTCCTAACCTGCTGCAGCAATTAATTAATTTTTTTTTTAAACTAACAGGGACACCTCAAAACGCCATGAAATTACAAAACGAAACCGAGGAAAACCAGAAAGGGGAAAAGACAGTGAAGAGGGACCCCTGAATAATTAATAAATACCTCAATGATAATAATAATAATGGAAAATATGGTTGTGCCTTCAAAAGAGAATGTCTGATGCAACATTTAGAGTGACTGTTAAGAGGCCCCTCGGAGGAGCTTCTGCTAAACTGTTCAAACCAGACAGGCCAAGGGTGTGAATCCAAGATAACAGGGGCCCCGCAGAGAAGGAGCTTCTTGCTGATAACACAGAGGGACAGAGCAGGGGGAAACGACAAGAAATTACTGGAAGGAAAGCAGGAGGCGGAGCATTTGAATTAGATAAGAGGGGGCTTGTCTGCTTGTTTTGGGGATGAATAAAAATGGTCAGAAGGCTGATGATTTTAACTTAGTCATTTTGAGCTTATGCTGACAAGTTCTACTTTGATGTCAAAGTAAAATACCTCGCTTCAAACCAAGCAATGTGTGGGGCTTCGTTATTTACCTGCTACAACAGCGAAGCTTGAAATATTTCAATCCTGTCAAATTACTCCTGAAAAGTCTCCATTCAGTGGTAATGTATACTCAACAAAAGGGAAAAGTTCATGTAAATAGGTGTAGCATGGAAGTCCCACCCATAGCACTTATGAAACTTCCCATTCCAGCAGGATACTACAATAGGTTTTCCAACCAAGCTTTATTCCCAGTTCCAAGAAGCTGCTCTTCCATTTTGGTGTAATGGTTAAGTGTGCAGACTCTTATCTGGGAGAACCGGGTTTGATGCCCCATGCCTCCACTTGCAGCTGCTGGAATGGCCTTGGGTTAGCCATAGCTCTCACAGGAAATGTCCTTGAAAGGGCAGCTGCTGTGAGAGCTCTCTCAGCACCACCTACCTCACAGGATGTCTATTGTGGAGGAGGAAGGTAAAGGAGATTGTGAGCCGCTCTGAGACTCAGATTCAGAATGGATGGTGGTATGTAAATCTTCTTCTCCTCCTCCTCCCTCTTTCTCAGTCCATGAAACGAGCAAATGCACTTTACTCCACAATAAGCAAAAGGTTGCTGGATTTCACCTTCTCTTGGTACATTTTATGCTAAAATCCTGTTCATCTGTTCCAACTAGTGAGGAAGATAAACAGGTCCAATAATATATGAAGTATCAGCAAAAAGTATGGAAATACCTTCAGTAAGCTTTGAGCTTCCCCACACAACACAAAATTTACCTTCCCCCAAACAAAGCAAAACCCCAAATCCATGGTCTGGACTAAGTGAGCATGATTTTTATAGCGACTTTAGAGCAAATATTATTTTTGTCCAATGTTCTGTCTAAGTTCCACAGTCTTGTGAGCAGTTATCTACATAGGACAAACAAGACAAACCCTACGCCAAAGGATAAACAGACACAAATCAGACATCAGGAATCACAGAACTGAGAAATCTGCGGGAGAACACTTTAACCTTCCAAAGCATTCAATGGGTGACCTCAAGGTAGCTATTTTACTACAAAGGAACTTCAAGAACAGAATGGAGAGAGAAACTGCTGAATTACAAATTATTATGAAACTTGGAACAAACACCTCCCCAGGACTGAACAGGGATATTGGCTTTTTTATCTCATTACATATGCTAAACCCACTTTCACACAGTATAGCTATACATCCACAATATTCCAATGTATTTCTCTTTTAGAATTGTGTATCAGTATAATTATTTGTATTGACATACTCAAAATAGGGATATTGGCTATATATCTCATTACATATGCTGTATCCATTTTCACTATATTTTATTGTATTCCTTTTTCCTAGGGCAAACTAAAGTTATGTTTCCATGTTAAAAAGTAAATTAGGTGGGCAAGAACATCACTATCCAATGCATTTCTCTTTTAGCTGTATTGACACACTCAAACAGGGACTTTGGTTGCTTATCCCATTACATATATTGAACCAATCTCCCATTGTCATTGACAGACAATCTCACATTTTGACATACTACTGTTTTGTTGCTTTCGCATGCTCATGTTACTCAGATCAAAGGCTTGCTCAATTCGTTAATTCTACTGCATACTGCTGTTTTGTTGCTTTCGCATGCTCATGCTACTCAGATCAAAGGTTTGCTCAATTTGTTAATTTTACTATTTTGTCATTGTACCATTTTACATTCTAAACCACTGCCTACCAGATAATTTTACTTCACTGCCATTGGTTCTTAAACCATGTTGCATTATGGGCCACTGCCTACCAGCTATGTATGGCTCTGCTCAGCTATGTATGGCTTTGTTCACTGTGCCGGATTTCTCATCTGATGAAGTGTGCTTAAGAGCACGCAAAAGCTTACATTCTAAATAAAAATTGGTTGGTCTTAAAGGTGCCACTTGACTCCTGCTTTGTTCTAGGACATCATGTTCTGTTGAAACTGGGAGAGCTGCAGTCAAACCTCACAGACCTGGCTGAAGGTGTTGGGAGAGTCAATTCTAAAAGAGAAACACATTGGAATATTGTGGATATATAGCTATACTCACTGAGAGTGGGTTTAGCATCTGTAATGAAATGAAAAACCAATATCCCTGTTCAGTCCTGGGGAGGTGTTTGTTCCAAATTTCATAATAATTTGTAATTCAGCAGTTTCTCCAAACTGGGGGATCCCCTGCCCCCACCTGGGGATTGGCAACCCTATTCCAACCAGAATCAGGTCCCACAGTTAAAAGGTGTTCTAGGATTCTACAATATGGAGTCATGTCCTGTATTGAACCTGGGAGTGGCATTTCATCTAGTTTGGCCCTAAAACTGTCAGTTTAGTAGGCATGTGCATTCATTTCTGAACTAATGAAAAAGGCCACTTGCTATGTTTGTTCCATGAGCAAAACAACTGAGACTAACAATGAAGGAATAAATGCAGGAATAAATACATTTCTCTGCATTTTGCTATAAAATTGGGACCCTTTATCTTATCTGACTGACATCTGGCAGGCAAGCATATTTGGATGGGGAGTGCGATTGCCAAAACTTTCATCCAAATTGGATAAAAGAAATTCTGGCTTGAAATTGATTCCCCGTTAAAAACAATAGGAACGAAAAACAAATAGAAAAGCAAAAACCAACATGCGTGAAGCACTTTACATAATGGATACGAACGGAGCTTTTTGAAATGAAAATGAATACGGGAACAAACGAAAAATGCCTACAGTTTAGGCACAGAAATGGCAGATTGTCAGATTTCAAAAATGGCTGATTTCACGAATGTGAAATCGTTATCTTCACGGAACAGGATCTTCTGAGAGCTGGATCGAGGCATCTTTTTCACTTAATCTTAATCTCACTCAAATCCCTTTTTTATCACAGCCCCCTTCCCACACAGCTATGTTTGTATAGGTCCCACCATGTTTCCCAGAATAGCCTTTCATAGTGGTTAAAAGTGGTCAATGGACCCTATCTGCCCTTTTCCAACAGCGCAAAAGTTGGGGGGCTCCAACCCCAATTCCTTTAGCCTTATCTGAGGTCATGTTTTATAGACAGATTCTATAAATCTAACAAAATCTAACAAAATTCAAGTTGGGAGAAAAGGAACATCACCATCATGTACCATGTTGAAGAGGATATGAGGATAAAGCATTTATTAAAAGCCTAGACAGTGGAATCCGTAAATTATTTCTATTCAGCATACAAATCCAGAGGATATGGCATATTTTAGGAAGGCAGCAAATAGAGCATTCCATTTGACTTCTGGGCAGCTGGGTCCTATTTGTCTGACGAGACAGCAATCATGTTGACCAATTGGCGAATATTTTATCCCCCATCTCCCCTTAATGAATCCAGTTCTGACATTGCAAATAAATTCTTATTACTGCTTGTAATCTCTGTACCAAAATGATAGGAAATAATTTAGTACTGAGACATATATGACATGTATCATTCTGGAAGCATGAAAAGACTGCATGATCTTTTTACCAGCTTTGGGTTTACTGAGATGCAAGTTTAAAAAAGTGTGTGTGTGTGTGTGTGGGGGGGTCCCTTCCAACTCTATAATTCTAGGGGTCTGTGGCATTATGCACAATGAGGTCCCTCCCCTTTCCAAACTCTGCCCTCCCAAGGCTCCATGCCCCAAACCTCCACCACATATTGACATAAAGCTGCCAGTTGTAGGAACAAAATATTAAGGTTTTATATCAGACGTAACTATCTAGATCAGGGGTCCTCAAACTACGGCCCGCGGGCCAGATATGGCCCGCTGAGGACGTTTATGCGGCCCGCCGAGTTATGGCAAAATCAGACCGGAAGTGACGTTCGACCTAAACTCGCATTAGCAACGCACACTTCCGGCACTGGGCTGAGGCGGCGGAGACAGAGTGTGAGGTGATATCGAGGTGAGGTGAGTTCCCAGGCCGGGTTGTGTGGTGTGGGGAAGGGAGAGAGATGCAGAAGACGGAGAACTGACGGCCCGCGGCCTTGTACAGTAACGGCAGTCCGGCCCTCCAACAGTCTGAGGGACAGTGAACTGGCCCCCTATTTAAAAAGTTTGAGGACCCCTGATCTAGATTCCCTTCTGCCAGGCCAAGGCAATGCCCTGCCCAGGCTCAGCTCTGACACAGGGAGGGGTTCCACATTCACCCTCTAGACCGTTTGGAGTAGCGGTTAAGTGTGCAGACTCTAAATCTGGGAGAAACAGGTCTGAGTCCCCATTCCTCCACGTGCACCTGCTGGGTGACCTTGGGTCAGTAACAGATCTCCTCTCAGAGCTGTTATTTCAAGAGTGTTTCTTTGAGAACTCTCTCAGTCCCACCTAGTTCACAGGGTGTCTGTTGCGGGGAGAAGGGAAGGAGATTGGAAACTGCTCTGAGACTCCAGGTGAAGGGTGGGGTATAAATCTAATTTCATCTTCTGGAGAGCTAGTTTGGTGTTGTGGTTAAGTGTGCAGCAGACTTGTATCTGGGAGAACCGTGTTTGATTTCTCCCTCCTCCACTTGCAGCTGCTGGAATGACTTTGGGTCAGCCATAGCTCTCGCAGAGTTGTCCCTGAAAGGGCAAGCTTCTGGGAGAGCTCCCTCAGCCCCACCCACCTCACAGGATTTCTGTTGGGGGGGAGGAAGATAAAGGAGATTGTGAGCTGCTCTGGAACGCTGACATTTGGAGTAAAGGGCAGGCTATAAATCACAGAGGTGGCCAATGGTAGCTCTCCAGATGTTTTTTGCCTACAACTCCTATCAGCCCCAGCCAGCATGGCCAATGGCTGGAGCTGATGGGAGTTGTAGGCAAAAAATATCTGGAGAACTACCGTTGGCCACCCCTGCAATATCATATCCTTCTCCTTCTAGATCCAATATCATATCCTTCTAGAGAGCCAGTTTGATGTAGTGGTTAAGTGCATGGACTCTTATCCGGGTGAACCAGGTTTGATTCCCCACTCCTCCACTCGCACCTGCTTGAATGGCCTTGGGTCAGCCATAGCTTTCACAGGAGTTGACCTTGAAAGGGCAGTTGCTGTAAGAGCTCTCTCAGCCCCACCTACCTCACAGGGTGTCTCACATTGTGTGTGTGGGGGGGGATGGGGGAGGTAAAGGAGATTGTGACTGCTCTGAGATTCAGAGTGGAGGGCGGGATGTAAATCCAATATCTTCATCTTCTTCTCAGCCTCTCCCTGACTTTTAAAGGCCACCCCCCTCCCCCCCACTTTCTGATGACCCTGAAGCGGGGGGAAAGTCTCCAACCTGGGGATCCCCTGCTCCCCCCCAACTGGGGATTGGCAACACTACTAGGATTGCAAATCCAATTAAAGAAATATCTGGGGACTTTGGGAGTGGAGCCAGGAGATATTGGGGGTGGAGGCAGGAGCAAGGGTGTGACAAGCATAATTGAACTCCAAAGGGAGTTCTGGCCATCCCATTTAAAGGGAGTTCTGGCCATCACATTTAAAGAGACCTTTTAAATGCCTTCCCTCCATTGGAAATAAAGAAGGATTTGGGGTGTTTTTGCAACTTGGAGGGTACTTTGGGGAGAGGCACTGGATGTTAGGCTGCAAATTTGGTGCCTCTACCTCAAATATGCAAATAAGTTCCTGCTGAGCTTTTTCTACAAAAAAAGTCCTGGATAATTTACAAGAGAACTGCACTTTGTGTTGGAAGTGAAGGACTTTGGCCCTTTCTGCTTTTGTGCTTTCTACGGCTCTCATCTCCCACTTTAAAAACCTGCTTCCATATTCACTTGTGCACTCACCTCATTCTCCCATCAGATTTTGAAATTCCTTCCACATCCTTTCCCCAGCATTCTGCTGTCACTCCTCTGGATTTCCGTAGTTTCCAAAAGTGGTTTTTCAGAGCTGTGTTTCCCCTTCCCCCTCTTAATTCACTTCCAAGCCTTTAAAAGCAGAAACATTTCCTCCGATTTCCCCCCTCCCTTTCCCTGGCAGGCTAATTGGTCTGTTCTTATTGGTCAGTTTCACACTATGCATGTCTTTTGGAATAGGAGATTAGGAAAGCAAATTAGCTTGGTTGGTTAAGATGCTGGGCTATTTTGTATTTGGGAAAAAAGGGTTTCCTTTTAAATCGACTCTGAACACAAACATTTCAAACGTGAGAATAATGCTATGGAACCTAGTTTGTGGCAGCAGCAGCTTTTTAAAAAATAATCTGGTCCATTGTCTTCCCCTTTTGTAATTTCTAAATAACAATTGTGGGGGAGGGACTCAGGCTGCAAAGTACTAAATCTCCCCCCCCCCTTTCCAGCCAAGTGGTCAGCATTGACTCTCACTAAATTTTTAAAGCAGAGTCTGGCAGTGTCCCCCCCCCCTCCAATAAACTCCTTGACTACTGATAAAGTGGGTGGGGAGAGAGGGGGGGACACTAATAATGACCACGCAGTAAATTCAGCTGGAAGAATCTCCTATTTCAAAAGGCACGACCAGTGTGAAACTAACCAATCAGGAGAAACCAACCTCAGAACACTACCCAGGTTTTCTCATTGGTCTGTAGAATATATACACCGCAACTCTCAATACAAATCGGAGAGAGAGAGAAAGATGTAGAATGCAGGCACAGCATTCGAAGTGAACCCCAACCAGCTCGACTTCAGTGAAAATCAGAAGTAAGCTGTGTATGCAAAATGGACCTTTGTGCTGTCTCTTAGACTTCAGAGGGGTTGTATAAGAGAGTAGAGAGACAGATAGGCTAGGACACTGATCAGCCTTCCTTCTACTGCTCTGATACTACGTATTCCTTGGATGTGTAGCTTGCTAGAGAACTTCCATCCTTCTGGTCTCGAAACCTTCTGCTGGCCTTCTTCATCTTGGCCCCAAGAGGGCCGGACATGCTTCCTGCATCTCTATCCATCCTAGTGAGTTAGGCTACATCAGAAATCTATTTTTACTCTATCCTGTCTAGAGCTGAGTTCCTTACAATAAAGGATTCATATTAGTTTCACAAAGATAAAGAGGGTCCATGTGTAACTTTGTTTCTTGCCGGTACACACTAACCAGATTCCTTGAATTATGTGCCTTGAGCACTCTGCTGCTCAGATAATCCTTCACTCTGATACTCCCTTTTTGTCAGTAGCAAAACCAATACATCACATACCAATATTCTGTTTTAAAGTATCCCACAATACCGCGGAACAAACAATGTGCAGAAATACCAAGAACAAATTAAGTGCAGAAAGCTTCAACTTTCATGTTGTAAAACCATCTTTTAATAGAGAGGTGTTTAATTTTTAAGATGGCTTAGAAGGTCAGAGTCACACTCTGATACAATACAGCAATTAACAGACGGCATTTATTGCCTTATGACACTCCCACCGTCATTCTCCCATTCTGACATGTCACTGTTATATTGGCTTCCCATGCAAATGCTATCCAGACCAAATGTTCTTTCAGTTTGTTAATTTCACTATTTTGCCATTGGATTCTAACTTTGTACCATTTTGCATTCTTAACCACTGCCCACCAGTTATATGTAGCTCTGCTCTCTGTACCCCATTCCATTGTCTGATGAAGTCTGCGTACGAAAGCTTACAGCCTGAATTAAACATGGTTGGTCTTAAAGGTTCTACTGGACTCCTACTTTGTTCTATTGCTTCAGACCAACATAGCTGCCCACCAGGATCTACTCTGATACATCATATGATAAATCTTGCATTCCGCAGTTCCAACTACAAGGGTGCGCTTAGACATAAGTGTTATATGCTGAAGAAAGAACGGTCCGATCCCTACATTTATTCTTCATAGATCGCAGAAGACAATTACTTCTGTAATCCTTTAATAGGGTGCCAATCCCCAGGTGGGGGCAGGGGATCCCCCGGTTTGGAGACCCTCCCCCCGCTTCAGGGTCGTCAGAAAGTGGGGGGAGGGGAGGGAAATGTCTGCTGGGAACTCTATTATTCCCTAGGGAGATTTATTCCCATAGAAAATCATGGAGAATTGATCCGTGGGTATCTGGGGCTCTGGGAAGACTGCTTTTTGGGGTAGAGGCACCAAATTTTCAGTACAGCATCTTGTACCTCTCCCCAAAATACCCCCCACGTTTCAAAATGATTGGACCAGGGGGTCCAATTCTACGAGCCCTAAAATAAGGCGCCCCTATCCTTCATTATTTCCTATGGAAGGAAGACATTCAAAAAGGTGTGCTGTCCCTTGAAATGTGATGGCCAGAACTCCCTTGGCGTTCAATTATGCTTGCCACACCCTTGCTCCTGGCTCCGCCCCCAATGTCTCCTGGCTCCACCCCCAAAGTCCCCAGAGATTTCTTGAATTGGACTTGGCAACTCTATCCTTTAATTGTGAGCCGCTCTGAGACTCTCCGGAGTGGAGGGCGGGATATAAATCCAATATTATCATCATCATCATCATCATCATCATCTTCTTCTTCTTCTTCTTCTTCTTCTTCTTCTTCTTCTTCTTCTTCTTCTTCTTCTTCTTCTTCTTCTTCTTCTTCTTCTTCTTCTTCTTTTTATAGTGATATGTAATCAACAAAGGTTGCCAATCTTCAGGTAGTGGCTAGACATCTCCTGGGATTATAACTAACCTCCAGCCAACAGAGATAAGTTCACCTGGAGAAAATGGTTACTTTGGAAGTTCATGTTTATGTTTAATTCAATTTATACCCCGCCCTCCATGCCGAGGCGGGCTCAGGGCAGCTTACATCAAATCATAGTTTACTATGATTGCAATCATAAAATCAATAAAACCATTAAACAGTACAAGTTAAAACAATCTACAGTTGGTGCTAACAAATCAGATGTTACTCATGTTCTCAGGACGACAGTTGTTCCAGAATTCTCCTACAGTCGACTGAAGGCTTGCCAGAAGAGAGCGCTCTTACAGGCCTTGGGGAACTGAGCAAGGTCCCGCAAGGCCCTAACCTCTTCCGGCAATTGATTCCACCAGGAGGGGGCCGCCACTGAAAAGGCCTGATCCCTGGTGGTCGACAGTCTCGCCTCTTTCAGCCCGGGGATCACTAGGAGATGCTGAGATCCAGATCTTAGTACTCTCTGTGGAACATGTGGGGACAGACGGTCCCGCAGGTAAACAGGTCCTTGGCCATATAGGGCTTTAAAGGTAATAACCAGCACCTTGTAACGAATCCTGTACACTATTGGTAGCCAGTGCAGTTCCTGCAGCGCTGGCTGTATGTGCTCCTACTTGGGCCGCCCCAATAGCAGCCTAGCAGCCACGTTCTGCACTAGCTGAAGTTTCCTGGTTCGCGACAAAGACAGCCCCAAGTAGAAGGCATTACAGGAAGGTGGACTCTATGACATTATATTCTATTAAGACCCTCCCCTCCCCATATCCTGCTCTCCTCAGTCTTCAAGCCCCAAAATCTCCAGGCATTTCCCAACCCGGAGCTGACACCTTAGCAAGGACTCCTCTGCTCAAATAATAAATGGACAGTAAAATTGCAAGCAGCATCCTTAAACACTCAAAACTACTATTTATTGAGCATTCTAAAATGTTCTAAGGATGCCCACACATTCTCAAACAGTAGTTCATGCACAGAGAAAGACATTTGCCAGTGCATGTTGCAATGGTTAGGCTCTCAGATTAGGATTAGGATTGGCATTTGTCTAGGGTGCCAAACTGGGGAGGGCGCTAAATTGGGCAAATGCCCAAATTTTGCCACCTGGCTGGCACGCAGTCTCTTTAGTGCTCCCTGATACAGAGACTGCGCACCAGCCAGATTCCGATCCTCAGAGGGCAGCAGGGAGGGCTCCAGGCCGGCGTGCGGTTTCTGTATCGGCGGCAAGGGGGCAGGGAGCAGGAACGCAAAAGGAGAGGGGGCAGCCCGGGGGCGGTGCCCTAGAGGGGGCGGTGGCTGGCAAGTCTGCCTGGGGTGCCGCGTACCCTAGAGCCGGCCCTGGGTAGACTCCAGGTTTGAATCCCCTTCCCCACTCTGCTATGGAGCTTGCTGGGTCACTTTGGGCCAATTCTACGCACTCAGCCGAACCTACCTCAAAGGGCTGTTGTGAGGATAAAATGGAGGAGAAGAGAACTGGGAAAGCTGCTTCGCATCCCCATCAGGGAGAAAGGAGGGGTATCAATGAAACAAATAAAATTTAAGGCCAAAACCTAAGCTGCTGAGTGGCATTCTATGTACAATGGAGGAGAAGATATTGGATTTATACCCCGCCCTCCACTCTGAATCTCAGCGTCTCAGAGCAGCTCACAATCTCCTTTAATTCCTCCCCGACAACAGACACCCTGTGAGGTAGGCGGGGCTGAGAGAGCTCTCCCAGGAGCTGCCCTTTCAAGGAAAGACTCTCAGAGTGGCCTACAATCTCCTTTCGTTTCCTCCTCCACAACAGACACTCTGTGAGGTAGGTGGGGCTGAGAGAGCTCTCCCAGGAGCTGCCCTTTCAAGGACAGACTCTCAGAGCAGCCTACAATCTCCTTTATCTTCTTCCCCCACAACAGACACCCTGTGAGGTAGGTGGGGCTGAGAGAGCTCTCCCAGAAGTTGTCTTTTCAAGGACAGACTCTCAGAGCTGCCTACAATCTCCTTTCCCTTCCTCACCCACAACAGTCACCCTGTGAGGTAGGTGGGGCTGCGAGAGCTCTCCCAGAAGCTGCTCTCTCCAGTTTAGAAGCCTGAGTCTCCCTCTCCAGTATTCTATTTGTTTCAATCTTTTAAAGTTTATTTTAGAACTTCTTCTTTGCCCAGAGACTATGCAGGCCCCTCACATTCCAGGACACAACATTTATCTTTATTTTGTGTGTACAGTACTACAGATAAACCATAAATGTTCAGATGCCTCTCCATAATATAGCAGTGAAACATGGATAACGTCGCTGTGATAGATGTCGAATTACTATCAAGCGCTTGCTCAGAACTTTATTACTCATACCACAGATCTTGTCCCTGCCTGTAGCTGGAGTTCATTCTTGCACTTTTTGTCTTAAATACCACCCTGAACTCCTTGGAGGAACGGTAGGGTAAAAATGGACTAGACAGAATTGAGCTACTCGGATATAGGAACAGACGTGATTCTGGACTTTTCCGCATTCTCATTTTGCTCACTGTTAAGTTGCTCTTTCTTTGGGATTTTTCCCCGTCCTGCATGTATTATGCTCTCTTTAGGGGTTAATGCAGTATCAAATAGTTTTGCCCTGACCTGGATAACCCAGACAAGTCCGATCTTGTCAGATCCTGGAAACTAAGCAGCGTTGACTCTGGCAAGGACTTGGATGGGAGACCTCCTTGGAATACCAGGGGGCAGGCTGTATTCAGGCACCTCCCCGAATATCCTCCAGGGGGCAGGCTGTATTCAGGCACCTCCCCGAATATCCTCCAGGGGGCAGGCTGCATTCAGGCACCTCCCCGAATAACCTCAAGGGGGCAGGCTGTATTCAGTCGCCTCCCCGAATATCCTCCAGGGGGCAGGCTGTATTCAGTCACCTCCCCGAATATCCTCCAGGGGGCAGGCTGTATTCAGGCACCTCCCGGAATATCCTCCAGGGGGCAGGCTGTATTCAGTCAACTCCCCGAATATCCTCCAGGGGGCAGGTTGTATTCAGGCACCTCCCGGAATATCCTCCAGGGGGCAGGCTGTATTCAGTCACCTCCCCGAATATCCTCCAGGGGGCAGGCTGTATTCAGTCACCTCCCCGAATAACCTCCAGGGGGCAGGCTGTATTCAGTCGCCTCCCCGAATATCCTCCAGGGGGCAGGCTGTATTCAGTCACCTCCCCGAATATCCTCCAGGGGGCAGGCTGTATTCAATCACCTTCCCGAATATCCTCCAGGGGGCAGGCTGTATTCAGGCACCTCCCCGAATATCCTCCAGGGGGCAGGCTGTATTCAGTCACCTCCCCGAATATCCTCCAGGGGGCAGGCTGTATTCAGTCACCTCCCCGAATATCCTCCAGGGGGCAGGCTGTATTCAGTCACCTCCCTGAATATCCTCCAGGGGGCAGGCTGTATTCAGTCACCTCCCCGAATATCCTCCAGGGGGCAGGCTGTATTCAGGCACCTCCCTGAATATCCTCCAGGGGGCAGGTTGTATTCAGGCACCTCCCGGAATATCCTCCAGGGGGCAGGCTGTATTCAGTCACCTCCCCGAATATCCTCCAGGGGGCAGGCTGTATTCAGTCACCTCCCCGAATATCCTCCAGGGGGCAGGCTGTATTCAGTCGCCTCCCCAAATATCCTCCAGGGGGCAGGCTGTATTCAGTCACCTCCCCGAATATCCTCCAGGGGGCAGGCTGTATTCAATCACCTTCCCGAATATCCTCCAGGGGGCAGGCTGTATTCAGTCACCTCCCTGATTATCCTCCAGGGGGCAGGCTGTATTCAGTCACCTCCTCGAATATCCTCCAGGAGGCAGGCTGTATTCAGTCACCTCCCTGAATATCCTCCAGAGGGCAGGCTGTATTCAGGCACCTCCCTCAATATCCTCCAGGGGGTAGGCTGTATTCAGGCACCTCCCTGAATATCCTCCAGGGGGCAGGCTGTATTCAGTCACCTCCCCGAATATCCTCCAGGGGGCAGGCTGTATTCAGTCACCTCCCCGAATATCCTCCAGGGGGCAGGCTGTATTCAGTCACCTCCCCGAATATCCTCCAGGGGGCAGGCTGTATTCAGTCACCTCCCTGATTATCCTCCAGGGGGCAGGCTGTATTCAGTCACCTCCCCGAATATCCTCCAGGGGGCAGGCTGTACTCAGTCACCTCCCCGAATATCCTCCAGGGGGCAGGCTGTATTCAGTCACCTCCCTGAATATCCTCCAGGGGGCAGGCTGTATTCAGGCACCTCCCTCAATATCCTCCAGGGGGTAGGCTGTATTCAGGCACCTCCCTGAATATCCTCCAGGGGGCAGGTTGTATTCAGGCACCTCCCGGAATATCCTCCAGGGGGCAGGCTGTATTCAGTCACCTCCCCGAATATCCTCCAGGGGGCAGGCTGTATTCAGTCACCTCCCCGAATATCCTCCAGGCGGCAGGCTGTATTCAATCACCTTCCCGAATACCCTCCAGGGGGCAGGCTGTATTCAGGCACCTCCCCGAATATCCTCCAGGGGGCAGGCTGTATTCAGTCACCTCCCCGAATATCCTCCAGGGGGCAGGCTGTATTCAGTCACCTCCCCGAATATCCTCCAGGGGGCAGGCTGTATTCAGTCACCTCCCTGAATATCCTCCAGGGGGCAGGCTGTATTCAGTCACCTCCCCGAATATCCTCCAGGGGGCAGGCTGTATTCAGGCACCTCCCCGAATATCCTCCAGGGGGCAGGCTGTATTCAATCACCTCCCCGAATATCCTCCAGGGGGCAGGCTGTATTCAGTCACCTCCCCGAATATCCTCCAGGGGGCAGGCTGTATTCAGTCACCTCCCCGAATATCCTCCAGGGGGCAGGCTGTATTCAGTCACCTCCCTGAATATCCTCCAGGGGGCAGGCTGTATTCAGTCACCTCCCCGAATATCCTCCAGGGGGCAGGCTGTATTCAATCACCTTCCCGAATATCCTCCAGGGGGCAGGCTGTATTCAGGCACCTCCCCGAATATCCTCCAGGGGGCAGGCTGTATTCAGTCACCTCCCTGATTATCCTCCAGGGGGCAGGCTGTATTCAGTCACTTCCTCGAATATCCTCCAGGAGGCAGGCTGTATTCAGTCACCTCCCTGAATATCCTCCAGAGGGCAGGCTGTATTCAGGCATCTCCCTCAATATCCTCCAGGGGGTAGGCTGTATTCAGGCACCTCCCTGAATATCCTCCAGGGGGCAGGTTGTATTCAGGCACCTCCCGGAATATCCTCCAGGGGGCAGGCTGTATTCAGTCACCTCCCCGAATATCCTCCAGGGGGCAGGCTGTATTCAGGCACCTCCCCGAATATCCTCCAGGGGGCAGGCTGTATTCAGTCACCTCCCCGAATATCCTCCAGGGGGCAGGCTGTATTCAGTCACCTCCCCGAATATCCTCCAGGGGGCAGGCTGTATTCAGTCACCTCCCTGAATATCCTCCAGAATCCTTTCCTTTTCTTTCCTGGATCCCACCCCCTCCTCCCCCGTTCCACATGTATTCTCCTCCCTCTAGTAGTTGATTCAATATCAAACAGGTTTGTTTGTAATTTTTTTCCCTGCAGATTTAAACAGGAGGCAGATAACCTGGATATAAACCTGACTGATGTCAAATCAACCACCTGAGAGAGCAAAACACATGCAGAATTGGTGGGGGGAGGGGCTGAAGAAACAGGAACGAGTGAAATAAGAATGCATAGAAGCCCTCTATCACGAGAGAGCATATCCAAAGACCATTTCAACTTTTAGTTGTTTCCTAGAGTCTCTCCCTCTAGGGTTGCCAAGTCCCCAGCAGGGACGTAGAGTTTTCCCTCCATAGAGAGGGAAAAACATAGTTTTCCCTCCCAAATTGCTAAAGCATCCAGGAAAACCATAGAGTTTTCCCGGAAATGCCTTGAGCGGCCGGCATGCAGTGTCGTCAGCATGATGACATCACTTCCGGGTGATGTCATCGCGCTGGCTATGTTGGGGGAGGTTCCCCCCGCTGGTCCAATGTGGGCCGGCAAGTTGAAAACCTCCAGGACAGGAGAACCCCTGGCCGGACCGGGGGCTTCGTAGCCCTATCTCCCTCCCTGCTGGCATAGATCATTGCTTTGGTTTGCAGCACAATCAGTTCTCATGATCAGTCTCGGAATGACAGCAGCGAACGAAACCATGAGAGCCAGTTTGGCATAGTGGTTAAGTGCGGGGACTCTTCTCTGGGAGAACCCGGTTTGATTCCCCACTCCTCCATTTGCAGCTGCTGGAATGGCTTTGGGTCAGCCATCGCTTTCACAGGAGTTGTCCTTGAAAAGATAGCTGCTGTATGAGCTCTCTCAGCCCCACCTACCTCCCAGGGTGTCTGTTGTGGAGCGGGGGGAGGTAAAGGAGATTGTGAGGCACTCTGAGATTCAGAGTATAGGATGGGGTATAAATCCAATATCTTCTTTTTCTTCTTCTTGCGTTCATGTACCTATAACACGGACCTATCCTGAATCCTGTATTTCGTGAAATGCTCATCTTTTGCCTCTGCATAATTGCTTTGTGGCAAGCAGGCGTCAGTGAAATGCAATTGGCCAAGGATTGACCCTTTGTCCAGCAAACAGGGACTCGCAAGGACTAACAAGCACTTGGCAGAGGATCACAGTCTTAGGCCAGGAGATGCTGTGGTTGACAATGAGCATGACATCAAACTATGAGTCAGAGATACAGGAACTGGTGACTGGGCCAAAAATTGTGTGGGGATCTGCTAAGAAAATTTGGCTAAAGGAGATATGGATCCTGGGGTCATGCCTGGGTCATGGCAGCATCGAAATGGTGGCATCTCACCCCCTAAGTCTCTTCATTAACTTCAGTCCACATTTTTGAACATCTAAGATACCTGAAAGAACTATGGTCACCTTTTTTATTCATGGGTTGGAAACTATAAGAAATACGCTATGATATAGGTAACTGAGTGTATAATTGCTGTAGATAGATTTCAGGGTGAGATGGAGAACCATTATTGGATATGAACAGTAATAGGAAAACTATTTTTTTTTTTGGATTTAAGTGTATTTTATGTTTTGCGTCCCCCCCCCCATATCCTAATCCCCTTACCCTACTTGCCCTTAACCTTGCATAATACCAATAAATTGTTAAAACCGATATTTGCGTTTAATCTCTAAAAATCATCATTTTCTTCTTTGTTGTTTTGCCATCGAGTCACAGCTGGTGTAGGGTGACCCCAGAGGGTTTTCAAGGGAAAAGACATTCAGAGGTGGTTTGCCATTGCCTGCTTCTATGTCACAACCCTGGTATTCCTCGGAGCTAATGTTCCCTCTAAACTGAGGGCGTTCTCGCACTGACCTTACGCCGGAGCGACGTCCCTCTTCACCGCGCAGCGTCTGCGCGGATTTCGCACTAATTGCTCCGCAGAACCCGGAAGAGCCGCAAAGTCCCGCGGCTTTTGCGTCGCAAATGTAAACTGGTTTTTGGCGGTTTACATTTGCGACGCAAAAGCCGCGGGACTTTGCGGCTGTTCCGGGTTCTGCGAAGCAATTAGTGCAAAATCCGCGCAGACGCTGCGCGGTGAAGAGAGACGTCGCTCTGGCGTAAGGTCAGTGCGAAAACGCCCTAGGTTAGTGTGATCTAGCCGACAACTTTTTAGCCTCCAGCTCACACATTTTTGTCGCAGCTCAGGAAAAATGGCCCCAGAGCAAACTCATTGATGCAGCAGCTCACCACCTTAAGGCCAGCCACTCACAACTTTAATCAAGGCTTTGTTTGTCGTAAAAGCTCAGCAGGAACTCATTTGCATATTAGACCACACCCCCTGACGGCACCATTGTTTCATACAGGGTTTTTTTTTGAGGAAAACATCCAGCAGGAACTTATTTGCATATTAGGCCACACCTCCTGTTGCCAAGCCAGTCGGAACTGCGTTCCTGTGCGTTCCTGCTCAAAAAACAAAAAACAAAAAACAAAAACCAGTTAACATAAGAACATAAGAGAAGCCATGTTGGATCAGGCCAACGGCCCATCAAGTCCAACACTCTGTGTCACACAGTAGCAAAAAATTTTATATACACACATACACTGTGGCTAATAGCCACTGATGGACCTGTGCTCCATATTTTTATCTAAACCCTTCTTGAAGGTGGCTATACTTGTGGCCGCCACCACCTCCTGTGGCAGTGAATTCCACATGTTAATCACCCTACTTTGTAAGCTCACAAAGTAGAATTTTTGCTCACAAAATTCCACAGCTTAGAGGGAACATTGCTTGAAGGTCTTCTGTCAAAGTACTACCCGGAGTGGACCCAGTTTCTGAGTTCTGACACAACTTAGTTTCTGAGTTAGTTTCTGAGTTCTGACACGATCTGGCTAGACCCTGAACTATGCAGGTCAGGGCTAGCCAGGAGTAAAAGGACATTCCTCGAATGAGGCAAATGGCGGCTGTGGAGACACAAAAGACGAGAGAAAGATCAAGAGTTGAGTCTGGTAGCGCCATAAAGACCAACAAGATTGCCAGGGTATAAGCGTTGGAGAGTGAAAGCTCCTTTTGTCGTGAAGGCAGCTTCAAGTCTCAAAAGCTTGTACCCTGACAATCTCGGAATTTAAGGCGCTACCGGACTTGAATCCTGCTCGTCTCCTGCAGACTCTGCTCCTGATTTTAGACTCAGATCTCATGCCAGGAAAGGACTCTTTTAGCCAGCGCTGGATCTAGGGGGAAGCAGAGGGGCCGCTTGCCCCAGACACCGCCGGGGGGGGGGGGCACCAAATTGGGTCTTCATTGGTGTTGCTGGGAGAGGAAAAATGGATCAAATGATACCCAGCACTCCAACCCGATTGGTGGAGGAAGAGACTCATAAAATCTGGAGAACAAGAGACAACCAATGACTCCCCTAGGTCCCAACTCCTTACACCTGGATAAGGAAGGGGACTTCTAGAATAAGAGTCTCAAAGTGTCTTACACATTCACCTTCCCCTTCCATAACAGGGAGCTTATTAGGTAGGTGGGGCTGAGAGAATCCTGAGAGAACTGGGATCCAGGGTCACCCAGCAGGTTTCACGTGGAGGTGGGGAATCAAACTTGGCTCCACTTCACCACTTCAGGAGCTCTTCTTTCTTGGAGGTTTTTCAACAGAGGCTTGATGGCCCTCTGACAGCAATGAAGATCCTGAGAATTTAGGGGGAGGTGTTTGTGAGTTTCCTGCATTGTGCAGGGTGTTGGACTAGATGACCCTGGAAGTCCCTTCCAACTCTAGGATTGTAGGATTCTACTGTACACAACTCACTTTGTTGGCATCCATTCCCACTCTCTTTTCACACCCCGTCTTTACACTAACTTGTTCTCCCAGGATGAGCGGGGAGTAGGGTTGCCAAGCCCAATTCAAGAAATATCTGGGGACTTTGGGGGTGGAGCCAGGAGACATTAGGGGTGGAGCCAAGATCAAAGCTGTGACAAGCATAATTGAACTCCAAAGGGAGTTCTGGCCATCACATTTAAAGGGACAGCACACCTTTTCAATTCCTTCCTTCCATAGGAAATAATGAAGGATAGGGGCACCTTCATTTAGGGCTCAGAGAATTGGACCCCCTTGGTCCAATCTTTTTGAAACTTGGTGGGTATTTTGGGGAGAGGCACTAGATGCTATACTGAAAATTTGGTGCCTCTACCCCAAAAAACAGCCCCCCCAGAGCCTCAGATACCCGTGGATCAATTCTCCATGATTTTCTATGGGAATAAATCTCCGTGGGGAATAACAGAGCCCAGCAGACATTTCCCTCCCCTCCCCCCGCTTTCTGACAACCCTGAAGTGGGAGGAGGGTCTTTAAACCGGGGGATCCCCTGCCCCCACCTGGGGATTGGCAACCTTCTTTGAGGGCTCATAGAATTGGACCCCCTGGTCCCATCTTTCTGATGGAGGGTCTTTTGAGGAGAGGCATCAGATGCTATGGTGCATCTACCTCCAAAAACAGTCTCCCCAAAGCCCCAGAGATCCACAGATCAATTCTCCATTATACCCACGTGAATTGGTCTCTATAGGGAATAATGGAGTGTCCAGCAGACATTTCCTCTCCCCCTCTCCCGCTTTCTGATGACCCTGAAGTACAAAGCAAATTGTAAAAAGTCTGTAAAAAGCAATTGTGTGCATATGCAGCAGTGATTCAGGTATGGGCTATGTGGGAAGTAGTTGCCAAGCAGCAGGACAGCAGAGGTGAAGAGACATGGTAGGGAGCCATTAGTGATGGTGTGACATCACTTCCAGGGGAAACTGGGAATTGCCAGAAATGCTGTGGTAAACCATAGAGTTTCTGAGAACTAGAAGCAACAATGGAGGGTTTTTTACATTATTTTCCTCCTGCTGGCTGCATGAGCGGCAGGAAACAGGAGCCAAGGCTGGAGCATTTGCCAGCCCTGGCTAGAACTGGGCAGCCCTAGAAGTAGGGTTGCCAAGTTCCCTGTGGCCTCTGGTGGGGGACTTTCTTCACGTGCACAATGCGCGCGCAGCACGATGATGTCACCCGGAAGTGACATCATCGTGCCGGCAATGCCGTGCGCCAGCCGCTCTAGGAAGAACTCTATAGTTTCCCCAGACACTCTAGCGATTTGGGAGGGGGGAACTCTATGGTACCATAGGTTTTTTTTTTCCCCTCCCAAATTGCTAGAGCGTCTGGGAAAACCATAGAGTTTTCCCAGAAACGCCCAGAGTGGTCAGTGTGCGGCTTTGCCAGCATGATGATGTCACTTCCAGGTGATGTCATCGCACCAGCAACGTTGGGGGAGGTTCCCCCCGTCAGCCCAATGTGGGCCGGCGGGTTGGGAACCTCAAGGGTGGGAGAATCCCTGCCCGGCCCAGGGGCTTGGCAGCCCTCCTCAGAAGGGAAGATGCCCATTCAGTTTTGCCAGTCCAAGACCAGGTTTCTCATTCTGCCGTTGATGGGTTGAAAGGAAACTTTTGCCTTTGAAAGTGAACATTGTTGTTCTTGTTATACTCAGAACAGTTCTCACATTTCTATAAAAACAGAGACACCGTTTCTTTCATATCCAGAGACCCTTCCTAGCAGAAACAATATAAAATCCCCGAAGGAGGAGAAAAGAGGGTATCAGAAACTTTGGAAAACTCATCAACAGTTTCCAGGAATTAATTTTCAGAGAAAAGAGAGAAACCCCCCCTCTGTCAGGCGTGGGTTCATTGAAGCTCACAAGAACGCAGATTTAGTAATTTAAAACAAAGTTGCATTTATTGGATACTTCAGAGTTACTCCAGGCAAGCAGGTAAATTGAAACTGATAGAGACTGTTTCAATCTATAGCTATTTATCCTCTACTTCAAAGCATTCACATCTACCCCACAGTTCCCAAAACAATAGGTGGCTTTTGCATGTGAAACATTCCCAGCGCTTCCCCCTTATCTCTTCCATTGGTGGTTACATTGCCCAGAGGTGCTGGCCTTGGAGCCTCCAGAGAGGAGGTGAGAAGCTGGTACCTACGGGTGGCTTCAAAGTCTTTTGGCAACCTTTGATAGTCCTGGGAAACGGCTCTCTACTCTTCCCCCCTCCCTCCTAGCTGACCCCGTTTCTGGTTAGTAAGAATCCCCCTGCATATTTGATTATGGTTAGTAGCAATGATTAAAGACACAATGAATGAACAGAGCCTGACACCCTCACCCTCCCCCCCCCCAAAAAAAATCATTCAAAGAAAAGGACTAAATCTTGGGAGAGAAAGGACCCCCCCCCCCTTCTGCCAGCAACGTCAAAACAGCAAACTGCATTATCAGAAGGAACCTGGATTTTAAAGAAATTACAATTACATCTGGGAGGCAGAGATCTCACAACCAGCATCACTGTGGCTGGGAAAATTGGATGGTACTTAAGAATATTACATGCTGCAAAAAAAAAAAAGAAGGAAGGAAAGAAGGAGAGAGAGAGAAAGAGAGAAAGGAAGGAAGGAAGGAAGGAAGGAAGGAAGGAAGGAAGGAAGGAAGGAAGGAAGGAAGGAAGGAAGGAAGGAAGGAAGGAAGAAAGAAAGAAAGAAAGAAAGAAAGAAAGAAAGAAAGAAAGAAAGAAAGAAAGAAAGAAAGAAAGAAAGAAAGAAAGAAAGAAAGAAAGAAAGAAAGAAAGAAAGTGGAAGAGGTGACAGCAGGCTGAAGAGAAAGGACAGGGAAGTAGAAGGTGAAAGGTTCGTATGTCAGTTGTAAGATAGACAGAGGTTGTGCTGCAGCAAAAGGAAGTTATACTGTTAAAGAGAACAAAGGGCTGGACTGGAGTCGGACTTTTGCCCACAGAACATTATTTTCCCATCCTTCTCTTCCCACAGCAGCCCAAAGCACCTGCCCATCTCGTTCTATCCTCAAGAGCAGGGGTCGTTTTGTAGAAAAATAGGTGGTGGAGCTCATTAGCATAACTCATTAGCATATGCCACGCCCCCACCAGCCAAAAGCAACCCAACGCAAGAAAGGAGAGCCCCGGGCTGCTCATATACCTACAGCTTCTGAATGGCTTAAAAAATTGTGTGATCTCTGTGTAATGGATAAAATAGCTTCAAACATTCATGAGTCAGAAACTGGGATGTTTACCACTAATTTTGAGGAGTTATGGTTCCCTTTTCTAAATTACCTTTCTAATCAAGGACTTATTCCATCATTGTCCAATACTGTCAAAGCTATACTTCTTATTTGAATATTCTTGTCTGTAGACCATATGGTTTCATTATCAAAACATGTAGTCTTTTGAAATGTATGTTAAGACTGTTTTTTCCTTAATGCTATATAATTTAGTATGTTGCCTCTTTGATGTCTATATAATATTACCCCACTGATTGTTTATGTATTTACTACTTATAGCTGTTGTATTTAGTCTAGTTTTTCTAATAATTTTTTTTTTAAAAAAGGAGTGCCCCGGGCGAGCAAGGCCTGCTTGGGCTAGCTAGAGATCCAGCCAGCCCAAGCAGGCCTCACTCACATGGGGCTCTCCTTGGCCGCCACCCCCCACCACCACCACAGTCAAAAGGCCAGCAAGCCACCCGCCACTCAAAATCACACAGAAAGTGGAGAAAGGGTGGGTGGCATGGGCTTCTCCAGGGGTTAATGAGGGCTGCTGGGGGTGTGGCAAAGCCCCTGGTGGCTGGCTGGCTGTCCGCTCTCCTAATCAGGGATTGTTATGCAGCTGTACCTACTATTCAATGGACAAGGTAGGTGGGAGAAGAGGAGGGGGAACCCTCAGAAAGGAGCTCCTGCTGAATTCAAGGCCAGCTCAGGAGTAGGATTTCAGGGAACATTTTTGGTTGCCACAGGAGGGTGGGGGAGGGGAAAATGGAGTTTAAGGGATGGAAATCCTGCCCTTGCTAGTCTAAATCCAAGCCAAAAGTACAAGAGAAAGTACTGAGATCCTCAGATACTTTAATGACTTCTTGAGAGATTTAATTGATCTTCTGATTGATTCTTTTATAGATGGAATGGGGAAAAATGGTATTCCTTAGCTATAGAGGAAATTTGGCAGGAACAGATTGGCAGTTTGTTCATGTGGAAAGAGTGGGCTGAAAGCAAGTTAACAGGGAGAAAACGACAGGACCAACCCAAGGCCTTCTGGAGTTCCAAAAGAGAGCTACCTTGACTTCCAGAAAGGTTTTGATAAAGTTCCTCATCAAAGGCTCCTTAGTAAGCTCAAGAGTCATGGAATAAAAGGACAAGTCCTCTTGTGGATCAAAAACTGGCTAATTAATAGGAAGCAGAGAGTGAGTATAAATGGGCAGTCTTCGCAGTGGAGGACGGTAAGTAGTGGAGTGCCGCAAGGTTCAGTATTGGGTCCCATGCTCTTTAACTTGTTCATTAATGATCTGGAGTTGGGAGTAAGCAGTGAAGTGGCCAAGTTTGCAGATGACGCTAAATTGTTCAGGGTGGTGAGAACCAGAGAGGATTGTGAGGCACTCCAAAGGGATCTGTTGAGGCTGGGTGAGTGGGCGTCAATGTGGCAGATGAGGTTCAGTATGGCCAAGTGCAAAGTAATGCACATTGGGGCCAAGAATCCCAGCTACAAATACAAGTTGATGGGGTGTGAACTGGCAGAGACTGACCAAGAGAGAGATCTTGGGGTCGTGGTAGATAACTCACTGAAAATGTCAAGACAGTGTGCATTTGCAATAAAAAAGGCTAACGCCATGCTGGGAATTATTAGGAAGGGAATTGAAAACAAATCAGCCAGTATCATAATGCCCCTGTATAAATCGATGGTGCGGTCTCATTTGGAATACTGTGTACAATTCACCGCACCTCAAAAAGGATATTATAGCATTGGAAAAAGTGCAGAAAAGGGCAACTAGAATGATTAAAGGTTTGGAACACTTTCCCTATGAAGAAAGCTTAAAACGCTTGGAGCTCTTTAGCTTGGAGAAACATCGACTGCAGGGTGACATGAAAGAGGTTTACAAGATTATGGGTGGGATGGAGAAAGCAGAGAAAGAAGTACTTTTCTCTCTTTCTCACAATACCAGAACTCGTGGGCATTCAATGAAATTGCTGAGCAGTCAGGTTAAAACAGATAAAAGGAAGTACTTCTTCACCCAAAGGGTGATTAACATGTGGAATTCACTGCCACAGGAGGTGGTGGCGGCTACAAGCATAGCCAGCTTTAAGAGGGGATTGGATAAAAATATGGAGCAGAGGTCCATTAGTGGCTATTAGCCACAGTATATATATATGTGTGTGTGTATACATACACACACACACACATATATTGGCCACTGTGTGACACAGAGTGTTGGACTGGATGGGCCATTGGCCTGATCCAACATGGCTTCTCTTATGTTCTCTTATGTACCTTCAATGCCTTACTTAGGGTTGCCCAGGGCCTTTTTTTGTAGAAAAAGCCCAGCAGGAACTCATTTTCATATTAACATGTGGAATTCACTGCCACAGGAGGTGGTAGCAGCTACATGCATAGCCAGCTTCAAGAGGGGGTTAGATAAAAATATGGAGCAGAGGTCCATCAGTGGCTATTAGTCACAGTGTGTGTATGTATATATAAATATATATATAATTTTTTGGCCACTGTGTGACACAGAGTGTTGGACTGGATGGGCCATTGGCCTGATCCAAAATGGCGTCTCTTATGTTCTTATGTAAAGTATTTGATTGTCATGATCCATTTCAATAATTAGCATCGTAAGGTAAGTACATATAATTCGTTTACAAAATGCATCTAAGCACAATTACATCAGAACAAATAGTTTAATGTTACAAAGTGCTTGTAAATCAAAGTGCCTGTACAGATTTTTCTTCCGAAAGGAATATATCTGAAGATTCCCCGACGTCCCTCTAAAATGGACGTTTAGAGGGGATGTTTAGAGGGACGTCGGAGAATCTTCAGATATATTCCTTTTGGAAGAAAAATCTGCACAGGCACTTTCACTTACAAGCACTTTTTAGCGCTAAGCACTTTAAACTATTTGTTCTGATGTAATTGAGCTTAGATGCGTTTTGTAAACGAATTGTATGTACTTACCTTACAATACTAATTATTGAAATGGATCGTGACAATCAAATACTTTGAAGTTCTATACACTAATAATTACAAGTGAATTTATGATTGTATTTGTTATTTGTCACGGTTTTTCTTCAGGTTCTCAGCCTCCAGGTGGTGGCTGGAGATCTCCAGGGATTAAAACCAGGGCTTTTTGTTTTGAGCAGGAGTGCACAGGAACGCAAATCCGTCTGGCTTGCCATCAGGGATGTGTGGTCTATTATGCAAATGAATCCCTGCTGGGCTTTTTCTACTCCCCCCCCCCCATTACAACTGATTTCCAGATGGCTGAGATCAGTCTGTCTGGAGAAAATGTCCGCTTTGGAAGGCGGACTCTGTGGCCTTGGGCCCTGCTGAGGTCCCTCCCCTGCCCTCTTTAAGCTCCACCCCCAAAATCTGCAGGTATTGCCCAACCCGGATGTGGCAACCCTAAGCTTACTGCATTTGGACAGGTTTGCTTATCGCTTTTAATTGCATCGATCTGCACTCCGTTTCACATCTTGGACATCTGACTTGCATGCATGACTGATCTGTTGCCATGTAATAAATTCCACACTAAAGTACAGCCCTGTATGGACTTCTCCCAGCTTTCACTCAGCAGAAAACGGGCTGTCATGGACCCAGTGGGTTGCTGCCTTATGCTGCCATCACTCTGGATTGATGGTCCCTTGAGAAGGCCCAGGGTCCCCTCCCAAGCCCAACAAAAATCCCCCTTTTAGCCGAGAAGCATAGGCGTGATGACCAGGCAGAGAACATTAGAAAGATAAAGGTTTATTAATACAGGGGTGGGAATTCCAACAAGACAAGGTGCTTAACAGATATAACAGTGGATAAAGGAAAAAGAAAGTAAACCTTAACGCGGCTACCTGTTCTTCCCCTAGCCTGTTAGTCGTCAGGCCCACAGCTAGGGTTACCAAGTCCAATTCAAGAAATATCTGGGGACTTTGGGGGTGAAGCCAGGAGACTTTGGGGGTTGAGCCAGGAGCCATTGGGGCGGAGCCAGGAACAAGGGTATGACAAGCATAATTGAACTCCAAGAGAGTTCTGGCCATCACATTTAAAGGGACAGCACACCTTTTTAAATGTCTTCCTTCCATAGGAAATATTGAAGGATAGGGGCACCTTCTTTTGTGGCTCATAGAATTGGACCCCTGGTCCAATCGTTTTGAAACTTGCGGGGTACTTTGGGGAGAGGCACTAGATACTATACTGAAAATCTGGTGCCTCTACCTCAAAAAACAGCTCCCCCAGAGCCCCCGAAACCTCCAGATCAATTCCCCATTATAACCTATGAGAAGCAATCTCCACATAGGGAATAATGAAGACGTTTCCCTCTCCTTCCCCCCCCCCCCACCCCACCCACCTGGTTTCTGGCGAATCTGGCCTCTCTACTCACAAGTTGCTGCCAGGTTCTTTACAGCAACACAGACACACCAGAGTTGAAGCCTTTCAATCGGAGACTGAAGCCTCCGGAGGTAGAAAGGCACATGATCCTCTGGGGGCGGGGCTTCTTCCTCTGGCCAGCTGACTGGGCACAAGAAGTAGCCTCGGAAAGCAGAAGAACCTAACTGGGAAACTCAATGGGGAAGAGTGGAACTAAAATTGGCGCCGTTTCCCACCCCCACCCCCCGCTTCTGGATTTTTGGAGAGCAGGGGAGGAGGCTGCAAATTCGGGGGTCCCCCGCCAGGGTGGGGGAGTTGGGAAGCCTACCCACAGCCCTTTCCCCCAGGTCGACTGCCTGTGACTGCCTTCTGAGTAGGCTTCCCAATCTGCAGATCCCAGCTGGGGATTCCCGGTTTTACAGGCTTTCCCCAGTCAGCTGGCCAGTGGGGGAAGCTTCTCCTCCACAGCCACCTTGTACCTCAAGATCTTGGGCAGGAGCTGCAAACAGGTCCAGTTTTAAAATGTGTGTGTGCCTCTAAATTGGAGCAGGAAGTACTTCATGGGGAAGGGTTAGCAACAGCAGACCTCGTGAGAGTGCATCCCCTCTGTTTTGCTTTCTTTTCGGACAAGTGAGTGTGTGTGTAAAACAGCAGCCTAGCCTAGGTTTCCCCTCCTGGGCGGGGGACCCCTGATTTGGAGCCTCCTCTCCCCGCTTGCCAAAAATCCGGAAAGGGGGGGGGAGGGGGAATGGCAGCCCTTCCCACCCAGCGGTGATCCCAGCAGCTTCTCCTTGCCCCTTCCCTTCCCACCGATCCCCGATGCTTTTCCCCTCCCCTTCCCACCCCGGATCGCAGCAGTTTCTCCTTGCCCTTCCCTTCCCACCCAGCCCTGATTGCAGCAGCCGTTCTTCCGTTTTCCCAGGCTGCTTCCCGCCCCCAGTCAGCTGGCTGGTGGGGGGGGGAGGGGGGAAGCCCCGCCCTGCCCGCAAAGGACCATATGCCTTTGCACCTCCGGAGGCTTGACTTGAAAGGCTTCAATTTGGGATGGTGTGTCTGTGTTGCTGTGAAGAAGCTGGCAGCAACTGGTGAGTAGAGAGGCCAATCCCCTGCTTCAGACTTGCCAGAAACGGGGGAGGGGGGAGAGGGAAACGTCTTCATTATTCCCTATGTGGAGATCGATTCTCACAGGGTATAATGGGGAATTGTTCTGGAGGTTTCGGGGGCTCTGGGGGAGCTGTTTTTTGAGGTAGAGGCACCAAATTTTCAGTATAGCATCTAATGCCTCTCCCCAAAGTACCCCCAAGTTTCAAAAAGATTGGACCAGGGGGTCCAGTTCTATGAGCCCCAAAAGAAGGTGCCCCTATCCTTCCTATGGAGGGAAGGAATTTAAAAGATGTGTGGTACCTTTAAATCTGATGGCCAGAACTCCCTTGAAGTTCAATTATGCTTGTCACACCCTTGCTCCGCCCCCAATGTCTCCTGGCTCCACCCCCAAAGTCCCCAGATATTTCTTGAATTGGACTTGGCAACCCTACTTCTGAGTGAGCGATCCTTCTCTCAGCCACAGACTGACCTCCCAGCCTGACTCTGTGAGAGAAAAGAACACAGTTCCACAGCCCACAAAGTTTATGTATCAGTCCCCTCACACAATCCCTGGACGCTGATGGGTTACAGCAAGCACCAGGCATTGCGGGGATTGTAGGCTGCGTCTGCTTCCTACTCCCACACTGGTCTCTAGGCCTAGGCCTCCCAAGGCATTGTCTCCCAGTCCTGCACAGATCGTGACACGGGCACTACAAATGAGGTCAATAAAAATGGTGACTGCCTTTTTTTGCAAAGTTTTCAGGATCCCTGTTGCTATCGTTCCTGCCGTTCCAGTAGGGTTGCCAGTTCCCAGTTGGGGGCAGGGGATCCCCCACTTTGGAGGTCTTCCCCCCATTTCAGGGTCATCAGAAAGTGGTGGTGGGGGAATGTCTGCTGGGCACTCCATCATTCCCTATGGAGACCGATTTCCATAGGGGATAATGGAGAATTGATCTGTGGGTATCTGGGGCTCGGGGGGGGGGCTATATTTTGAGTTAGAGGCACCAAATCTTAAGCATAGCATCCAGTGCCTCTCCCCAAAACACTTCTCAAGTTTCAAAAAGATTAGGCCAAGGGGTCCAATTCTATGAGCCCTCAAACAAGGTGCCCCTATCCGTTATTTCCTACGGAAGGAAGGCATGTAAAAGGAGCATGGTCCCTTTAAATGTGATTGCCAGAACTCCTTTTGAAGTTCAATTGTGCTTGTCACACCCTTGCTTCTGCTTCCACCCCCGAAGTCTCCTGGCTCCACCCCAAAGTCTCCTGGCTCCACCCCCAAAATCCCCAGATATTTCTTGAGTCGGACTTGGCAACCCTACGTTCCAGATTCTTTTGTTTCCCCGCCCCCCACCAAAATGGTTGCCTACCATTGAATCTGAAGAATACATTTATTTAGCAAAAACTGTCCAGGCTGATGCTTCATTCAAAGCAGGGGGCGTTTTGTAGAAAAATAGGTAGTGGAGCTCATCCAGGGATTGTTATGCAGTTGCACCTGTTATCCAATGGACAAGGTGGGGAGGAGGAGGAGGGGAAACTGTCAGAAAGGTTCAGGAGCTGTGCTCCTGTGAGCTCTTGCTGAATTCAAGGCCTGATTCAAAGAATCCTCAGTTCTTCTGCAGACAAGAAAGGAACCACAGGGCTGAAGATCATTTCAGTTTCACCAGAGCAGCTTGGAAAAAGACCAGCTTCCATAAATCTCGCAGTCCATGTTCCGCAGGCAGGAAAAGTGTTTGTTCCTGTAACAAAGGTTTCCCAGGCATTCTCTGTGGAGCGTCTAAAGTCAAACCCCAACCGTGCTTTCTGAAAGGAATTAGAAGCACGTTCAAAATGGAAACATTTGATAAGTGGAATATAATTAAACAGTGTAGACTTCCCATAAAGGTGCTTTCCTTCCCTTGTAGGGACAAACACGTTCAGACGGCCCCTCAGAACGAAGCGATTCATTATGGAGAGAAGCTGTTCAGCTGCTCCGCTTGTTTTCCTGAATGCTTCTCCTTCTTACTTCCACCTGCCCTGGGGCTATCAGTGGCTATTAGCCATATTTTTTTTTTTTTGCCCACTGTGTGACACAGAGTGTTGGACTGGATGGGCCATTGGCCTGATCCAACACGGCTTCTCTGATGTTCTTAATAAAAAGTAGAGACATCACCTTGCCAACAAAAGTCCGTATAGTCAAAGCGGTGGTATTCCCAGTAGTAATGTATGGCTGTGAGAGCTGGACCATAAGGAAGGCCGAGCGCAGAAGAATAGATGCTTTTGAGCTGTAGTGCTGGAGAAGAATCTTGAGAGTCCCTCGGACTGCAAGAAGATCAAATCAGTCAGTCCTAAGGGAAATCAACCCAGACTGTTCCCTGGAGGGTCAGATGCTGAAGCTGAAGCTCAAAGACTTTGGCCACCAAATGAGAAGGGAGCACTCAAGAAGAAGAAGACGACGAAGAAGAAAATATTGGATTTATATCCCGCCCTCCACTCCGAAGAGTCTCAGAGCGGCTCACAATCTCCTTTACCTTCCTCCCCCACAACAGACACCCTGTGAGGTGGGAGGGGCTGGAGAGGGCTCTCACAGCAGCTGCCCTTTCAAGGACAACCTCTGCCAGAGCTATGGCTGACCCAAGGCCATTCCAGCAGGTGCAAGTGGAGGAGTGGGGAATCAAACCCGGTTCTCCTAGATAAGAGTCCGCACACTTAACCACTACACCAAACCGACTCACTGGAGAAGATCCCGATGTTGGGAAAGATGAAGGTAAAAAAAGAAAGGGATGGCAAAGGATGAGATGGTTAGACAGTGTTATCGATGCAACGAACATGAATTTGAGCAAACTTAGGAGGACGGTGGAAGATAGAAAGGCCCTGGCGTGATGTGGTCCATAGGGTCACAAAGAGTCAGACTCGACTGTGCAATTGAAGAACAGCACCACCAACCATACATATAGTGAAGGCCACTAGCATAGATGGCTTTAATGGGTGATAAGACAGACTCATGGAGATCCATCAATAGGCATGACAGTTTAAAGGAATGTGTCCGTCCAAAGGCAGTAAACCTCTGGATATGGGTACTGGATGCTAAGAGCAGGCTTGCCAACCTCTAGGTGGTGGCTGGATATCTCCAGGAATTGCATCTGATCTCCAGGAGATAGAGTTCACCTGGAGAAGACGGGTGCTTTGGAAGGTGGGCTCTGTGGCCACTGAAGTCCCGCCCTCCCCCTTCCCCAACCTTGCACGCCAAAAATCTCTAGCTATTTCCCAACGTGGAACTGGCAACCCTAGCTAGAAGGTAACATGAAGGTGCTGTTTTCTTTGATATCTGGCCTGATAAGTTGGTGAGTAAAGATCAGAAATCTTTAATCTCGACAACGTTGGCAATAGCTCGCATGACGGTTGCTAAAAATTGGAAAACCCCACATATCCCCACGATTGAAATGTGGTATGATAAGTTATGGGACCAGTATGTAATGGGAAAGACAATGGATTACCCTTTCTTCTAAAATGATACCGATTTAGCTATAGATTATGATTTGCTTTGCGTCGCGGTTTTGCAGTTCTTTGGGAATATTTCCTTTTTTGCTTAATGGAATGAATTGTAGGCTATTTCTTAATTCTTAATACACCTAGCATATTATATTATGTATGTATTGTTCTTGTAAATGGTTTGTTATATGCATCCAATGATCTAAATTGGATTCTTGTATTTTATATTTATATTTTTATTACTTACTTTCCCTGTGCCGCTCCCTTTGTATTGGGTTAGAGTCAATAACATAAAATCTGTTTACAATTAAATAAAGAATAAATAAAGGTGCAGTCCTGTCTTTTGAGCCCCGTTTGTTGGCTCACCAAGGCAAGCTGTCAGCCACTCTGTAGGACAGGTCGCTGGACTAGACGGGCCACTGGTCTCACCTAATAGGATTGTTCTTATGTATTCCTTGAACGTGGCAACCAGCAGGGTACACATGGCGACCTCGTAAAACTTTGCTTTGACCTTGTATATGTGATCGAATATATGTATAAAGTATGGTGTTCTTGCCTGGCTCACTGGAGCCTGTAGGACCGAGCTTGGGGACTCAGGAACAATGAGCAGTAGGATCAAAAGCCCTGCTGCCCTGCTCCAATCACACGCCCCCTGCTGGTTTTAATGGTCCAATAGGATGCTAGTGTGGGAACCTGGAATGTATATGTAGTTGGCCCAGTTGGCCCAGGAGTTAGTCTTAGGGCACAGCCCTGTACTATACTGTGATAATAAAAAGAGCTATGATCACGACCACCTCACCTCATCACTGCGTTGAACCCACTGTATGATAGACCTGTCGTTCCATGTTTCATGGACTGCTACCTGGGCTGTAGGCCTTTTGCCTACCCTCCAGACCTCACAAATGCCTGCTTCTTCCGTTGGGGTTCCTGGAAGTGCTAGGAAGTACTGCTAGAAGGATGGTTACTGTGCCCCGTTTGCTGGCCCTCTTGAACAGGGGTGGCCAAACTGTGGCTCGGGAGCCACATGTGGCTCTTTCACACATGTTGGTGGCTCTCAAAGCCCCCTCTACTCCATTGAACAACTTGGAGAAAGCATTTAAAGTTGCTTTCTTTCCCCTTCACGTTCCCCTCCCTCCTCATCTATTTTCCTTCCTTCCTTCCTTCCTTCCTTCCTTCCTTCCTTCCTTCCTTCCTTCCTTCCTTCCTTCCTTCCTTCCTTTCTTCCTTCCTTCCTTCTCTCCCTCCCATCTTTCATGTCTTGTGGCACTCAAACATCTGATGTTCATGTTTTGAGGCTCTCGAACATCTGACATTTATTCCTTGTGGCTCTTAAGTTAAGCAAGTTCGGCTGCCCCTACTCTTGAAAAACTGGGTTGGCTCCAATGTTCCCTCTAAGCTGAATTAGCATGAGCTAGTTTATAGATATTTAGCCTCCAGCTCACACATTTTTGTCTTGGCTCAGGAAGGATGACCCCAGAGCACAATAATTTATACAACAGCTCACAGTTTTAATGCCCGTAGCTCACAAAGTATAATTTTTGCTCACAAGACTCTGCAGCTTAGAGGATGCATTGGTTGGCTTCTAGGTGAAACAAGATACTGGACCAAATGGGAAACTGATCTAATCCAGTGGGGTATCTGAAATCTGTATGAAGTTCTCTGCTGTTTCTATCTTGTGCCGTGGCTGATCCTCAGTCCTATAAAGCATTCCCTGACAAGCACTTGAAGAACTAACTTCTCCACAGTTCATTAATGGCACATCAGCAGTAATTGACCTTCTGGGGGGGCCCCTGTAGAAAGTCACCGGAGAAAAGCAAACAGAACATAATAGTTGGAGTTATAGCAGGCTCTAAAAAATTCTTCTCTTCATTTTTTTCCCCACAGAGTGATGCGTATATCCTTTTTTGCTTGAACGCGGTTTAGCAGCATAAATAAAGGCTTGCGAACCGGAATGCTAATCAGTCTTACATCCTTCCAGCGCTTATTCTCTGTGCAGTACAATCCTGCATGCTCACAGAACATTGTCCAAATTACCTGCAGTCATTTGTCTGCGAGATGCATTTTCCTAAGGATAATATAGGCAAAAGAATGACAGATTGCATCAGTTGCAAAATTCATCCACGGTGATACTCTGGAAATATTTTGGGCTTGATGGTCGGCAGACAGATCTCTCTACGTTACATGGACATCATTCAATTTCATTTCTTTTCAGACCGCTGCGTGCTAACGACGAGAGAACTCATTTGCTAAGAGTGCAAGGCCCCAAACTGGATCAGGACCACAGCTGGGGAGAATAATAATAATAATAATAGCTTTTATTTCTATCCCGCCCTCCCCGCCTAGGCGGCTCAGGGCGGCTAACAACAGCTCATAAGTTAACATAAATAATAAAACTTTGGATTTAACAATTAAAATTAAACATATAAAAACCAGTTAGTTAAATTAAAAGTACATAATTTAAGTTACACTATATGTATATATATATATCTGGCAGCAATAAGACTGTTCTGGCGCTGGTTCTGCCAGTTTAGATAATATTATAGATGGCGGATCTTTGTACCCGGCAACTCAGCAGTCGATGTCATTATAGGCTTGTCTAAAAAGGGCGGTCTTGCAGGCCCTGCGGAACTGGTCAAGGTTTTGCAGGGCCCGCACTTCCTCCGGAAGCTGGTTCCACAGTGCAGGTGCCGCAACTGAAAAGGCCCGTGCTCTGGTGTTTGGGAGTTTGACCTCTCTCGGTCCAGGGATGGTCATTTTGTTTTTACCCACTGACCTCAGTGCCCTCAGGCCATCAGCCTTCCCCTCCCTTCTGCTCTTGTTTTCTTAATTTGAAACAGCCCAGAGGGCATTAATTGCCCCAGAGAGACTGCACAAGTTTAGGTAGCCTGAGACCCAGCCCCAGGAAGGGCTGTGACTAGGGTTGCAATTTGCCAATCCCCAGTTGGGGGCAAGGGATCTCCATGTTTGGAGGCCTTCCCCTGCTTTAGGGTCATCAGAAAGCAGGGTGGGGGGTTGAATGTCCACTGAGCACTCTATTATACCCCATGGAGACTGGTCCCCATAGGGTATAATGGAGAATTGATCTGTTTTTTAGAGGTAGTGTCAGACTTTGGAACATCAAATGAAGACGAACCATTTTGTTTCAAAATTAATCCATTTATTTGAGAACTAGTGGTCTGGGATAGAAGCAGATTGAGTTTGATACATTCCAAGGCTACGCTTGGTGTTTTGTAGAGCACATGAAAGCAAAACAGTAAAATCATTCTCACACCCTGAGAGACAGCTGTCTGTTCCCATATTCCCTTATCTCATTCCCAGGGAAGGAACTCCGCTGGTTACCTTGGGGCATGCCATCTTCAAAGGCTCAAGGCGCCTGCTGGTGCCAAGTGAGAAATTCCTCCCTTGTGGTTTGCAATTGTCCCTTTCTGTTTGAAATACAGATCTTTATTCCCATGGTTAGTAACAACAAACAAAATGGCGTTAGTTAGGGCAAGGGAGCACATCTAATCAAGGTACATTTTAAGGTAAGTTACAATGTCTGACAGGCAGAGGCACCAAATTTGCAGCATAGCATCCAGTGCCTCTCCTCAAAACACCCTCCAAGTTTCAAAAGGACTGAACCAGGGGTCCAATCCTGTGAGCCCCAAAAAGAAGGTGCCCTTATCCTTCATTATTTCCAATGGAGGGATGTCGTTTAAAAGGTGTGCAGTCCCTTGAAATGGGATAGCCAGAACTCCCTTTGGAGTTCAACTGTGCTTGTCACAACCTTGCTCCTGGCTCCACCCCAGTGTCTTCTAGCTCCACCCTCAAATTCCCCAGATATTTCTCGAATCAGATTTGGCAACCCTAGCTGTGGCTCAGTGATAGATGGAATGTTTTACCCATCAACCCCTCATCTGCTTGGCATGCTAAAGGTAACTGAAGAACCTCCATATTCAGAGGCACTAAGCCTCTGAATCCCAGAGCCAGGAAGCAACATCAGGGGAAGGCCTCAGCCTCTCTGCCCCATTGTTGGCTGTCCAGAGGAACTGGTTGGCCACTGTTTGAGACAGGATGTTGAACTAGATGGACTATTGGCCTGATCCAGCAGGGCTCCTCCAATGTTCTTATCAGGGGAAGGCCTCGGCCTCTCTGCCCCGTTGTTGGCTCTCCAGAGGAGCTGGTTGGCCACTGTTTGAGACAGGATGTTGAACTAGATGGACTATTGGCCTGATCCAGCAGGGCTCCTCCAATGTTCTTATCAGGGGAAGGCCTCGGCCTCTCTGCCCTGTTGTTGGCTCTCCAGAGGAACTGGTTGGCCACTGTTTGAGACAGGATGTTGAACTAGATGGACTATTGGCCTGATCCAGCAGGGCTCCTCCAATGTTCTTATCAGGGGAAGGCCTCGGCCTCTCTGCCCTGTTGTTGGCTCTCCAGAGGAACTGGTTGGCCACTGTTTGAGACAGGATGTTGAACTAGATGGACTATTGGCCTGATCCAGCAGGGCTCCTCCAATGTTCTTATCAGGGGAAGGCCTCGGCCTCTCTGCCCTGTTGTTGGCTCTCCAGAGGAACTGGTTGGCCACTGTTTGAGACAGGATGTTGAACTAGATGGACTATTGCCCTGATCCAGCAGGGCTCCTCCAATGTTCTTATCAGGGGAAGGCCTCGGCCTCTCTGCCCTGTTGTTGGCTCTCCAGAGGAACTGGTTGGCCACTGTTTGAGACAGGATGTTGAACTAGATGGACTATTGGCCTGATCCAGCAGGGCTCCTCCAATGTTCTTATCAGGGGAAGGCCTCAGCCTCTCTGCCCTATTGTTGGCCCTCCAGAGGAACTGGTTGGCCACTATGTGAGAGAGGATGCTGGACTAGATGGATCACTGGTCTGATCCAGCAGGGCTCTTCTTATGTTCTTATGTCCCAGGTCCAGTCTCTGGCATCTCCAGTTGAAAAGACCAGACAGCAGATAATGTGAAAGACTTTCACCTGAGACCCTGGAGAGCTGCTGCCAGTCTGAGTAGACAATACTGACCTTGACAGACCGATGGTCTGATCCAGTAAAGGGCAGTTTCCTGTCAATGGAATGTATGAATGCTTTCAGATGAAATTAATGCTTTCACATGGAAGAGATGTTGAGACCCATATCTCAGAAACTGGATCCTAACAACTGATATTTCTTAACATAATTAAAAAGAGCATAATGCATGGAAACATAACAACATTAAAAAAATTAATGTCCATCTATAAGGAACTGAACATTTGCTTACCTGCAATCTTTAGACCCTAGGAAAAGATTTCCAAAATAAAACCATAAAATGCAGCCAAATTCAGGTCTCTTGAAAGAATACTCTACATAGGCTTGCCACCCTCCAGTGGGACTTGGAGATCCCCTGGAATGACAGCTCATTGCCAGACTGCAGAGACTACAGGAAAATGGCTGCTATGGAGGGTGGATTCTATGGCATTATGGTCAGTGCATGGAAATAGGCCAAGTAGGTGGCTACCTAGGGCGCCACCTGGTCTAGCGGGCACTGCCAGGTGCCCCCTCTCTCCACGCACAGCGGGTGTGCTCCTTGGAGCCCGCCTTCCCCAATGGAAAGCAGGCTCCATGGAGCACAGATGCTGCCCAGACAGTTTCAAGTTCCCTGGGACTGTTACAGACCCAGGAAACATGAAAGTGGACAGTGCCTGCACAATGCACTCCTCAGAGCCCAGCAGGGATAAATGAACCAATTGTAAAAGCTGATGAAGAGCCAATTACAGTTTCTAAAAACTCACTCCTGTTGAAGTTGTCTGCTGTCACTCATCCTTCCTACTCTACTTTAAGAGAGCCAAGGGGTGGGAGCCATAGCTCTGTGGTAGAGCATCTTTCTCGCATGCACAAGGTCTTGTCCCTAGCACCTCCAACTAAAAGGACCAAGTAGAAATGGTCATGTGAAGGTCTTGTCCCTGGCACCTCCAGCTAAAAGGACCAAGTAGAAATGGTCATGTGAAGGTCTTGCCCCTGGCACCTCCAGCTAAAAAGACCAAGTAGAAATGGTCATGTGAAGGTCTTGTCCCTGGCACCTCCAGCTAAAAGGATCAAGTAGAAATGGTCATGTAAAGGTCTTGTCCCTGGCACCTCCAACTAAAAGGATCAAGTAGAAATGGTCATGTGAAGGTCTTGTCCCTGGTACCTCCTGCTAAAAGGATCAAGTAGAAATGGTCATGTGAAGGACTTGTCCCTGGCACCTCCAACTAAAAGGATCAAGTAGAAATGGTCATGTGAAGGTCTTGTCCCTGGCACCTCCAGCTAAAAGGACCAAGTAGAAATGGTCATGTGAAGGCTTTGTCCCTGGAACCTCCAGCTAAAAGGACCAAGTAGAAATGGTCATGTGAAGGTCTTGTCCCTGGCACCTCCAACTAAAAGCATCAAGTAGAAATGGTCATGTGAAGGTCTTGCCCCTGGCACCTCCAACTAGAAGGATCAAGTAGAAATGGTCATGTGAAGGTCTTGTCCCTGGCACCTCCAGCTAAAAGGATCAAGTAGAAATGGTCATGTGAAGGTCTTGTCCCTGGCACCTCCAGCTAAAAGGATCAAGTAGAAATGGTCATGTGAAGGTCTTGTCCCTGGCACCTCCAACTAAAAGCATCAAGTAGAAATGGTCATGTGAAGGTCTTGTCCCTGGCACCTCCAACTAAAAGGACCAAGTAGAAATAGTCAAGTGAAGGTCTTGTCCCTGGCACCTCCAACTAAAAGGATCAAGTAGAAATGGTCATGTGAAGGTCTTGTCCCTGGTACCTCCTGCTAAAAGGATCAAGTAGAAATGGTCATGTGAAGGACTTGTCCCTGGCACCTCCAACTAAAAGGATCAAGTAGAAATGGTCATGTGAAGGTCTTGTCCCTGGCACCTCCAGCTAAAAGGACCAAGTAGAAATGGTCATGTGAAGGTCTTGTCCCTGGCACCTCCAGCTAAAAGGACCAAGTAGAAATGGTCATGTGAAGGTCTTGTCCCTGGCACCTCCAACTAAAAGCATCAAGTAGAAATGGTCATGTGAAGGTCTTGCCCCTGGCACCTCCAACTAGAAGGATCAAGTAGAAATGGTCATGTGAAGGTCTTGTCCCTGGCACCTCCAGCTAAAAGGATCAAGTAGAAATGGTCATGTGAAGGTCTTGTCCCTGGCACCTCCAGCTAAAAGGATCAAGTAGAAATGGTCATGTGAAGGTCTTGTCCCTGGCACCTCCAACTAAAAGCATCAAGTAGAAATGGTCACGTGAAGGTCTTGTCCCTGGCACCTCCAACTAAAAGCATCAAGTAGAAATGGTCATGTGAAGGTCTTGTCCCTGGCACCTCCAACTAAAAGGGCCAAGTAGAAATAGTCAAGTGAAGGTCTTGTCCCTGGCACCTCCAACTAAAAGGATCAAGTAGAAATGGTCATGTGAAGGTCTTGTCCCTGGTACCTCCTGCTAAAACGATCAAGTAGAAATGGTCATGTGAAGGACTTGTCCCTGGCACCTCCAACTAAAAGGATCAAGTAGAAAGGGTCATGTGAAGGTCTTGTCCCTGGCACCTCCAACTAAAAGGACCAAGTAGAAATATTCAAGTGAAAGTCTTGTTCCTGGCACCTCCAGATACAAGGATCAAGTAGAAATGGTCATGTGAAGATCTTGTCCGTGGCACCTCCAACTAAAAGGGCCAAGTAGAAATGGCCATGTGAAGGTCTTGTCCCTGGCACCTCCAGCTAAAAGGACCAAGTAGAAATGGTCATGTGAAGGTCTTGTCCCTGGCACCTCCAGCTAAAAGGACCAAGTAGAAATGGTCATGTGAAAGTCTTGTCCCTGGCACCTCCAAATAAAAGGACCAAGTAGAAATGGTCATGTGAAGGTCTTGTCCCTGGCACCTCCAACTAAAAGAATCATGTAGAAATGGTCATGTGAAGGTCTTGTCCCTGGCACCTCCAACTAAAAGAATCACGTAGAAATGGTCATGTGAAGGTCTTGTCCCTGACACCTCAAGCTAAAAGGACCAAGTAGAAATGGTCATGTGAAGGTCTTGTCCCTGGCACCTCCAGCTAAAAGGATCAAGTAGAAATGGTCATGTGAAGGTCTTGTCCCTGGCACCTCCAGCTAAAAGGATCAAGTAGAAATGGTCATGTGAAGGTCTTGTCCCTGGCACCTTCAGCTAAAAGGACCAACTAGAAATGGTCATGTGAAGGTCTTGTCCCTGGCACCTCCAGCTAAAAGGATCAAGTAGAAATGGTCATGTGAAGGTCTTGTCCCTGGCACCTCCAGCTAAAAGGACCAAGTAGAAATGGTCATGTGAAAGTCTTGTCCCTGGCACCTCCAACTAAAAGGACCAAGTAGAAATGGTCATGTGAAGGACTTGTCCCTGGCACCTCCAGCTAAAAGGATCAAGTAGAAATGGTCATGTGAAGGTCTTGTCCCTGGCACCTCCAACTAAAAGAATCACGTAGAAATGGTCATGTGAAGGTCTTGTCCCTGGCACCTCCAACTAAACGGATCACGTAGAAATGGTCATGTGAAGGTCTTGTCCCTGGCACCTCCAGCTAAAAGGACCAAGTAGAAATGGCCAGATGAAGGTCTGGTCCCTGGCACCTCCAGCTAAAAGAGTCAAGTAGAAATGGCCAGATGAAGGTCTGGTCCCTGGCGCCTCCTGCTAAAAGGATCAAGTAGAAATGGTCATGTAAAGGTCTTGTCCCTGGCACCTCCAACTAAAAGAATCACGTAGAAATGGTCATGTGAAGGTCTTGTCCCTGGCACCTCCAACTAAAATAATCACGTAGAAATGGTAATGTGAAGGTCTTGTCCCTGGCACCTCCAACTAAACGGATCACGTAGAAATGGTCATGTGAAGGTCTTGTCCCTGGCACCTCCAGCTAAAAGGATCAAGTAGTATTCTCACAATTTTCATTGCTTAATCTCATGATTTTTTTAAAAAAATAAGATTTAAAATAAAAAACCCTGTAAATTAAAAATGTAAATAGTTTCAAGTTTCTTCATTTCTCCTACAGTTCTGTTTTTGAAATTTCAGGAGCGAGGGCATTATCGGGCAGCTTGCCTAAGACAGCGGTCCTCAACCTTTTTGGCACCAGGGACCAGTTTTGTGGAAGACGATTTTTCCACAGACCCAGGGGGTGCGGGGTGCACAATGGTTTCAGGACACAATTGTGCACTTTATTTCTATTAGTTTGGTGTAGTGGTTAAGTGTGCAGACTCTTAGCTGGAAGAACCGGGTTTGATTTCCCACTCCTCCACATGCAGCTGCTGGAGTGGTCTTGGGTCAGCCATAGCTCTCACAGAGCTGTCCTTGAAAGGGCAGCTTCTGGGAGAGCTCTCTCAACCCCACCTACCTCACAGAGTGTTTGTTGTAGTGGAGAAAGATAAAGGAGATTGTGAGCCACTCTGAGACTGAGATTCAGATTCGAGGGTGGGATATAAATCCAAAGTTGTCGTCTTATTCTTCCATTGTAATATATAATGAAATAATTATACTTCTCATGGCCCAGTTGCTAATAGGCCAACGAGTGGTCCGGGTCCCTGGACCAGGGGTTGGGGACCTCTGGCCTAAGACCTCAAAACCCCTAGCACCGGCCCTGTACGGCATTGTTCCTGGGTAAGGTCCATCCCCTCCCCATATCCCACCCTAAAAGATCCCAGTTTGATTTTTTTTCGGGGGTTACCAGTTTCGGATAAGCTCCAAAAAGTTCAAACTCAAAATGTCAGACATTGAACTTCGAAATAAGCACGAATCATTTTGTTGCAAAATTAATCCATTTATTCGAGAACTAGTGGTCTGGGATAGAAGCAGATTGAGTTTGATACATTCCAAGGTTACCCCTGGGTTTTTGTAGAAGATAATAACATAACAATAAAAGCATTCTCACACCCTGGGAGACAGTTGTCTGTTCCCATCCTCCCTTATCTCCTTCCCAGGAAGGCTCCCTGCTGGTTACCTTGAAGCATACCATCTTCAAAGGTTTGGGGCGCTTGGGAATGCCAAGTGAGAAATTCCTCCCATGGGATTTACAATCTTCTCTCTGTGTTTGAAATGCACAGCTTTATCATCAGGGTTAGTAATAGCAACCAAGATGGCGTTAGTCATGTCAAGAAACTAAAAACAGTTTAAAGCAGTTACAATGTCTGACAGGGGGAGCTAAAGGTAACAGGGGATGGTTGATTATAAGGAGCCCCATACCTATCTGTTGCTCGCTATCCATTTCGTTCTTCTCTCCTTCAGCACGTTCTCTCCATCCCAGGGACCATGGCTCCCCACCAGTCTGTTAAAAGCGAATTGTTCCAACAGAGCCTCAGTTTGAATTGGGGGCCCATGGGAAGACGGAATGTTACCCATCATCCCCTATTTGGCTTTGCTAATCAAAACCACCTATTAGCCATTAAAGGACGCTAAGTTTGCCTTTCAAACTTGTAACAGCAGCATGGGAACCTGGTTTCGATCAGCAAAAACCAGCGGGGGGGGGGGGGGGGTCAGAGGGTTGAAAGCCTTCCCCCACTGGCCTTAACTGACTCGCAGCCCTGCACCTCCAGTTTCCCTTGAACAGACTGATGCAAGTTTGCGGTGTCATCCATTTAGGCACTCATGAAAAAGAAGCAGAGCCTGCTTATGGGACCAGAAAGTCACTTGTTCTGTGTTTTGACAGTGTTGTGTTGGGTCTATCTGGTATGGAGAGGAACGCGGGGACTCTCTATTGTAGGGAGGGGGCCTCGGGACGCCAGCCTCCAGGTGGGACCTGGGGAGCCCCTGGAATTACAGTTCATCTCCAGACTACAGAAGAAGAAGAATGCAGATTTATACCTTCTCTCTGAATCAAAGTCTCAGGGCAGCTTGCAATCTCCTTTATCTCCTTCCCCCCACAAAAGGCACCCTGCGAGGTCTAGTGTTGCCAAGTCCATTTCAAGAAATATCTGGGGATTTTGGGGGTGGAGCCAGGAGACTTTGGGGTGGAGCCAGGAGACATTAGGGGTGGAGCCAAGACCAAGGCTGTGACAAGCATCATTGAACTCCAAAGGGAGTTCTGGCCATCACATTTAAAGGGACGGCACACCTTTTCAATGCCTTCCTTCCATAGGAAATAATGAAGGATAGGGGCACCTTCTTTTGGGGCTCATAGAATTGGACCCCCTGGTCCAATCGTTTTGAAACTTGGGGGTATTTTGGGGAGAGGCACTAGATGCTACATTGAAAATTTGGTGCCTCTACTCCAAAAAACAGCCCCCCCCAGAGCCCCAGATACCCACAGATCAATTCTCTATGATTTTCTATGGGAATAAATCTCCATAGGGAATAATAGAGTTCCCAGCAGACATTCCCCTCCCCTCCCCCCGCTTTCTGACGACCCTGAAGCGGGGGGAGGGTCTCCAAACCAGGGGATCCCCTGCCCCCACCTGGGGATTGGCAACCCTAGTGAGGTGGGTGGGGCTGAGAGAGCTCTCCCAGAAGCTGCCCTTTCAAGGACAACTCCTACCAGAGCTATGGCTAACCTAAGGCCATTCCAGCAGGTGCAAGTGGAGGAGTGGGGAATCGAACCTGGTTCTTCCAGATAAGAGTCCACGCACTTCACCACTATACCAAACTGGCTCTCATCTCACCTGTTTCACTGGAGAAAATGGATGCTTTGGAGGGAGGACTCTGTAGCATTGCACCCAGTAGAGGTTCCTATCCTCCCCAGGCTCCATCCCCAAATCTCCTAGGGTTTCCCAATCTGGATCTGGTATCCATACCCCCAACCACAGGAGGTGGTGGCAGCTACAAGCATAGACAGCTTCAAGAGGAGACTGGATATACAACTGGAGCAGAGGTCCAGCAGGGGCTATTAGCCACAGCGTATTGATGGAACTTTCTGTCTGGGGCAAGTGATGCTCTGTATTCTTGGTGCTTGGGGGGGAGGCACTTCTAGTGTCCTGGCTCCACTGATGGACTCCTGATGGCACCTGGTTTTTTGGCCACTGTGTGACACAGAGTGTTGGACTGGATGGGCCATTGGCCTGATCCAACATGGCTTCTCTTATGTTCTTATGTGACACAGAGTGTTGGACTGGATGGGCCATTGGCCTGATCCAACATGGCTTCTCTTATTTTCTTATTTTCTAACTCCCGCCTCCACTGGCCAGGGTAGACTTGGAAGCTTGGGTTAGGGTTGCCAAGTCCAATTCAAGAAATATCTTGGTATTTTGGGGGTGGAGCCAGGAGACATTAGGGGTGGAGCCAAGATCAAGGCTGTGACAAGCATAATTGAACTCCATACTCATAGAATTAGAACCCCCTGGTCCAATCTTTTTTAAACATGGGGGGTATTTTGGAGAAAGGCACTAGATGTTATACTGAAAATGTGGTGCCTGTACCCCCCCAAACCCCTCCCCCCAGAGCCCCAGATACCCGTGGATCAATTCTCCATGATTTTCTATGGGAATAAATCTCCATAGGGAATAACAGAGTTCCCGGCAGACATTTCCTCCCCTCTTCCCGCTTTCTGATGACCCTGAAGCGGGGGGAGGGCCTCCAAACCAGGGGATCCCCTGCCCCCACCTGGGGATTGGCAACCCTAGCTTGGGTGGGGCTGTGGTTTTTGGCAGTACAGCAGTCAGAACAATTCGACACTCAGAGCCAGATTAATAACTAGGCCAAGTAGGCACCAGCCTATAGGCTCCCATGTCTTTAGGGGGCCTGGGCCAGCTCCCCTCACTCTCCAGTTTCTCCCCCTGCTTGTAGCCCTCCCAGCCTGCAAGAGCAGCCAGAAACTAAGTTGCTCTTTGCCCGACTTGTCTGATGCGGCTGCTGCTGCTGGCGGTGTTGCCAAGTTTGCCTCTCTCTATGAAGCTGCCTTCTACTGAATCAGATCCTCGGTCCATCAAAGTCAGTATCGTCTACTCAGACTGGCAGGGGCTCTCCAGGGTCTCAGGCTGAGGTTTTTCATGCCTACTTGCCTGGACTCTTTTTAGTTGAAGATGCCGGGGATTGAACCTGGGACCTTCTGCTTACCAAGCAGATGCTCTACCACTGAGCCACCATCACTCCCCTTTAGCGGCTCTCCAGGGTCTCAGGGGAAGGTTTTTCACACCTATTTGCCTGGACCCTTTTTAGTTGGAGATGCCGGGGATTGAACCTGGGACCTTCTGCTTACCAAGCAGATGCTCTACCACTGAGCCACCGTCCCTCTGCCTCTCCTTCACAGCTTTGTCAAAGGGGCTTTTCAGAAGGTGCCCGCAGGCTGCAGCGGGGGCCGTGGGTGGTGGGGCAGGTGTTCAGACTCTGAGATCATTTGCAATGGGGGTCCCAGGATTTTGACTGCCTAGGGGCCTTCACAGGGTATAAGCTGGAACTGGGCATGGCTAGCTCTGCCCCCCCCCCCCCCCACACACACACACCTGTTTACTTCCAAATGATCAGTCCTACAATGGAGAGAGGAGATGGACTGAAAGAGCACAGAGGGAAATACACAGGAGGCAAACCTCTTCTGCTGTTTCGCCAGCAGATTTAAAAGTTACAGCAGCCATATCTAGGTTGCTGCCTGGCAACCCTCATTAAAACTGTGCTCGGAAACTCACAATAAATTGGGTAATCTACTATGCACTGCTCACTTTGCAATTAACAAAACTTGGGTTTTAAGAGTTGGCAAAGGTGCCGTTGTAGAAAATGGGATGACACTTTCCATGCCGGTGAAAGTGACCCATGCCTTTGATTTGACCCATTAGATATACAAAAAAACCCACCACATATATAACAGAAGGCTGAAGCATAATTAAGTGAAATAACAACACACAATATTCAATGTAATATGTAAGAACCACAAAGTGATAAGTAATATGCAAAGATATACAAAAAAATTATGAATGGACAAGTAGATATAGAAATGGTTTAGCAGAACGAGTCTGAAAAGTCCATCAGAAGAGAGCCAGTTTGGTGTAGTGGTTAAGTGCGCGGACTCTTATCTGGGAGAAACGGGTTTGATTCTTCACTCCTCCCCTTGCAGCTGGTGGAATGGCCTTGGGAAAGCCATAGTTCTCACAGAGGTTGTCCTTGAAAGGGCAGCCTCTGGGAGAGCTCTTTCAGCCCCACCCACCTCACAGGGTGTCTGTTGTGGGGGGAGAAGATAAAGGAGACTGTAAACAGCTCTGAGTCTCTGATTCAGAGAGAAGGATGAGGTAGAAATCTGCAATTCCTCTTCTTCTTCTGCAATCAATGGCAGCAACAAGCAACTAGTATTCCACTTGTTCCAAATGCTGAGGCTTCATCAGAGCCAAGATGTTCAGAATAGATTTGAGCCTGAAATAGGGTTGCCAATCCCCAGGTGGGAGATCCAAAAACAACTGCGCCGAAAATACCAAACACTTCATACCAAATGCAAAAATTGTATCTATTATAAGCATCCAAAACATACATGAGTATTAAAAGTATATTAGTTCAATAAGCAAAGCCCCATGCAGAAACATTCCATTCCATAGGGTGACTCCAAAGCAATTCATAAATCTTAGAGTGAAATACTTCAAAGTAATCCAGAAGTGCGGAGTCCTTCCATTGGTGTTGGCTTCCGAAGGGAAATTCACCTTTACGTGATCACCGGCTTGCTACCACCTTCCGCTGCAATGCAGCTTCTTCATAAGCCAACTCGTGAAGTCATCCTGGCAGGTCCTCCTACGCACCCATTTTCAGTATTCTGAAGTGACGGCAGGTGGGGACACGGGATTCCCTGGTTGGGAGGCCCTCCCCCCACTTCAGGGTCATCAGAAAGTGTGTGGGGGGGGAGGGAAATGTCTGCTGGGCACTCCATTATGCCCTATGGCGACCGATTCCCATAGGGCATAATGGAGAATTGATCTGTGGGTATATGGGGCTCTATGGGGGCTGTTTTTTTGAGGTAGAGACACTAAATGTTCAGCACGACATCCAATCCCTCTCCTCAAAACACCCTCCAAGTTTCAAAAAGATTGGATCTGGGGGTCCAATTCTATGAGCAAAGAAGGTGCCCCTATCCTTCATTATTCCAAATGGAGGGAATGCATTTAAAAGGCATGCAGTCAGTTTTTCCTGTTCCGGCTTCAGCTCAGCAAGGTGGGGGGGAATCGCAGCTCTTGTGAACTCCCCAAATTGAGCAGATTGAGGGGGTCTGGGAAGCCCAGATACCCGAGGGGACCCCTGGAGGGGGGAGCCCTGACAGCATGGGAAACGACATTCCCAGGGATTTCATCGGCGGGCAAAGCCTGGTTCTTTGTCTATCCTGAAGCCTCACTGTGACAATTGCCATTTTGTATGGCACTAGCTGTGTCTACCAGTAACAAAGTATCTTCTTCTAATCGTCTTTCTACTTCAACTAACGAACGATACCTTGCAAGTAAGTTCACTTTGGAATGTAACCTATCAACTAAAGTCCTATTAGAAAACCAAATTTGACTGTTCAAAAGGAGGGGGAGGAGGCTAAAAGACCCCCCCACACACACACACAAGAGAGGCTTCTAAAATTAAAAGAACAAGTTTATAACAATTGTCTTTATTTCAAGTAAAAGGAATTGGACTGAGTATATAGTTGTGGATAGATGTGGTTTAAAATTAAATAAGTGACAATTGGACTACCAACATACTGTACAAAGCCTTATCAAAGGTGGAATATGACTTTATATGAGAAAAGCTGGATTTCTGGATTTTCAATCGGGCACTCTGAACTTATTTTCTGATTTCTGCTATCATACTGATTATAACGGCAGGGAAGAGATGAATAATTCAAAAGATGTTATGGCTACTATACTCTCCATAAGGCAGGGACTTGGTCTTTTAGCAGAACTGGTAAAGGAACAGGCGGGAAAATTCCTGGAGAATTGTAAAGAAATGGAAAATATGAAAAATATACAAGAACAGAGGAATCAAGGAGCACAAAATCTGCCTGAGAAGCAGGCAAAAGTAAAATGACAACTGCCTGAGATTGCCTTGCCTGATGTTAAAATGAATGCAGTTTATGCACTTATGCAGGAGAAACGAAACCTACAGTTCACTGAGACAAAGAAAGGGGGGAATAACATCGATTTGGCTTCAAAGCTCTTTGTAAAAATGCTCAGCAATGAAAGGGAAAAATCAGTCGACTCAATTAAAATCTACAGCCTCAGAGCAAGCCCAACAACAAGGATTATGACTTGGGAGGCTTTTAGGAAGAAGAGAATATAAACTCTTACCATACCGTGGCTTGACATGAGCTTAATATTATGGATCTGACATAACATCTTGGAATGGATATTCTGATTTTCGAACTAGGGGATTTTCATTTTTATTCAAACTATAAGAAGAGATTATAAGACTATTCTCTAATAGGCACAATATTATGGGATTTAATTTTGAACCACCACCACCCCTTTTTTTTTTTTTGAGGGATTCTTCAAACCTAAAGCAGGATTATTTGTTTTTTTATTTTTCAAATTGAATGGGCAGCTAGTTTTGGTTTGGTGTGATTTTCTGCAACGCTCAAAATCATAATAAAGTTTAACAATCCGTTGCTAAAAAAGAGGGGTTTTAATGACTAACAACTTGTAAAACTTTTTAAAATTTAAATATACGCTAATGTAAAGCTAAAAATTAATCTGTTTAATTAGAATTTGGACTATTGTAGCTAGAATTACATACACACACACACACACACATATATATATATAAGGAAAGTGTGTACATACCTTTAATATTTTTGCTTTTTCTTGAATGGTTGTTGAGGAGGTGCCCTTTGTTCATTCCCATGCAGGGAGATGTCTGCCAATGAATTAATCCACTAAGAGCTTTTTTCTTTGCTTTTTCAGGGAAGTAAATGAGTACAATTTGATGGGAGTGAGATTAATCTTCCCTATAGATCAAGGTTCCCCTTTCTGTTTAGTGTGAAGTTGTGGGAGCAACTGGGAATGGCTAGCGCCTTCTGAGATGAGGGCTGCTGTAAAAACAGCATTCCATGGGATTGTGGGTTTTTTTTTCTCTTTTCTTTTTGAAAACCCATCCTTTTTGTTTATTAAAGAGCGCTAACTGTTATCAACATTTGCTAATAAGACACGAGCATCATAAATGTACCCATCTAACTCAAAAGTCTTTCATGGTTAATGAGAAGCTTGTTTTATTTTTGTTTAGCCTTGAGATTCCTTTGTAAATTAGATAGAGATGCAGCTGCTGTTGCTACATATTGAAACCTCTGGGTTAATAAGCTAGTACGGAAGACCAGAATTTGAAACTTTCTTTCTCTTCTTTTTTTTCTTCCTTCTGTTGCTTTATGTAGATTAAAGATACATAGATTTGGTTTTGTATGACCACAGATATGATAGATAAGAATCTGGAATCTGCCACTAAATAGTTGGTAAAACAGGAGGATTTTACAGTAATATCAAAAGATCATAAAATATATGTAGACTTTAAAGGTAATATCTATGTATTAATTTTGAGAACTTGCAGGTATAATGAATTATAGTTTTTCTTTTCTTTTTCTTGATGTAGTAATAACTGTAATCCATTCTTTTATTTTCTGTATCCTATCCCCGATCCTTCCCCCAATTCCCTAATTTTCCCTGTTAAATTTAATAAAACTTGTTATCTCAATAAAAGTCATGCGGTCCCTCTAAATGTGGTGGCCAGAACTCCCTTTGGAATTCAGTAGTTTTTGTCACACCCTTGCTCCTGGCTCCAGCCCCAAAGTCTCCTTGCCTCACCCCCCAAAGTCCCCAGCAGGGCCGGCCCTAGGGCGCATGGTGCCCAAGGCTGACTCATCACCTGCTGACCCCCCCCCCCACACATGTGGCACCACACTGTGGCACCACGCCCCACCGCCCGCATGGAGAAATGATGGGGAGGAGGCAGGGAGGGCGAACGGGGGAAGAGAAGCAACAGGGAGGAGGCGAAGGGGTGGGCAGGTAGAGGAAGAGGCAAACTAGCGATTTGTCTAGGGCATCGGGAAGAAGAAGAAGAAGAACTGTACCCTTCTCTCCGAACCAGAGACTCAGAGCGGGTTACAATCTCCTTTATCTTCTCCCCACACAACAGACACCCTGTGAGGTGGGTGGGGCTGAGAGGGCTCTCACTGCAGCTGCTCTTTCAAGGACAACTCCTGTGATAGCTATGGCTAACCTAAGGCCATTCCAGCAGGTGCAAGTGGAGGAGTGGGGAATCGAACCTGGTTCTCCCAGATAAGAGTCCACGCACTTAACCACTACACCAAACTGGCTCTCTGGGAGGGGGGGGGGAGAGCTGAATTTGGCACCCATGCCCTGCCAGCGCCCTAGGCAAATGCCTCGTTTGCCTAGTGGGAGAGCCGGCCTTGGTCCCCAGATATTTCTTGTGTTGGACTTGGCAACCCTAGCTAGGAAATACAGACCGTCATGACTGCAGCCTTCACAAAGTAGAACACAGTTAGTCACAGCTGGCTGTGGAAGAAGAAGAGACTTTAGGACTGCCAACCTCCAAGTGGGGCCTGGAGATCTCCCTGAGTGACAACTGGTCTTCAGACAACCACTGATCTTCAGGCAACAGGGATCACTTCCCCTGGAGAAAATGGCTGCTTTGAAGGGTGGGCTGTGTGGCATTGGAACCTGCCGAGATCCCTCCCTTCCCCAAACCCCCGTCTCCCTAGTTCCACCTCCAAATCTCCAGGAATTCCCCAAAGCAGGGTCAGCATCTCTCGAATATAACCGTCTCTCAAAATTCAGCTGACTGGGACAAGATGGGGGAAAGCGTGTGCATGTAACAGAGCTCTGACCACTCCGAAAATCAAAGGCACTCTTGGAAAGCTCTGTTTTTACTTACTTAAGATATTTATAGCCCAGGTTTCTCCCCAGGCAGAGCTTCCTCTGTCGGTTTAGCCAGACAGGCGTTTTCTGTTGCCCTGATTAACAAAAAAAATGCTTCCGAGTCGCAAAATCAGACAAGAAGTGATTTGCTTGTTGCTACACAATGCTTCAAATATTTTGCTTCTCCAGGAGATAAATCTCTTTTTAGTAAGAAGGGTTTCCTGAAATGTTTTTATTTTGGATAGCTGGGTGGGTAACGCTCAATAAGAACAGGTTTGAGACCTTCATTTTTGGGTCCGAAAAAGTTGTTTTTCCTAGCCCAATAGGGATGCAAGAGGTGGATTAATTGTTAAAAAGGCAGACAATACAGATGTTATGTAAACTGCTAGATTTGGGGGTTTTTTTTAATAATGTCCCTCAGGAGAAATTTTATATTGAAATACCAGGTTGTATTTCTTTTTAGTTTTTTTTTAAGGCTAAAGAGATGAATTTTTCGTGTCTCTGTTAATGAGGATAGTGATAAACCAATAAATTAGTTTGTGTTTTTTAATAAGGTTAAGTCAAAGTAGTAAGTTTTGTGCTGAGCCGGCTCTGACTGGTTCAGATTTATACGTGTTGAAGAAGAACTGTTTAGAACTGTATTGCAAATAATAGTTTGGGAAAAAAAAATTTATAATGGAAGATGGCAAAATGCATGGAGAATTTTATACTTGCAGGTAGAATGACTTGGATAGTTTATTTGGAGGTAGACTTAAAATTGATACACTCGTATTTTTCCTCCCCCCCCCCCCCCCACTGCCTTTGCCATTCTGTATATGCCCTCCTCCCCTCCCCTTTTGAGCCAGTTTGGTGTAGTGGTTAAGTGTGAGGACTCTTATCTGGGAGAACCGGGTTTGATTCTCCACTCCTCCACTTGCACCTGCTGGAATGGCCTTGGGTCAGCCATAGCTCTGGCAGAGGTTGTCCTTGAAAGGGCAGCTGCTGTGAGAGCCCTCTCCAGCCCCACCTACCTCACAGGGTGTCTGTTGTGGGGGAGGAAGGTAAAGGAGATTGTGAGCCGCTCTGAGACTCTTCGGAGTGGAGGGCGGGATATAAATCCAATATCATCATCATCATCATCATTTTGTATCTGTGCTTATGCTTTTTCTTTTGTACTTAAAACCAATAATAATTATATAAAAAATAAAAATAAAAAATATCTTGCTTCTTGAGGCTGCCTCCACCTCGGCTCTGCCTTGCCCGTCTGGCTAGGGCTGGAAACTCTGAGCTAGGAAATGCCTAGAGATTTGGGGGTGAAGCATGGTGAGGATGGGGCAGGGGGAGGGGAGGAGACCTCAGTGGGGTAAAACGCCACAGTGTCTCCTCTTCAAAGCAGACATTTCATAGAATCATAGAGTTGGAAGGGACCTCCAGGGTCATCTAGTCCAACCCCCTGCACAATGCAAGAAACTCACAAACACCTCCCCCTAAATTCACAGGATCATTTCCTCTAGGGGGACTCATCTCTGAAGTCTGGAGATCAGTTTTCATTCCAGGGCATTGCCTAGAGGGTGGCAACCAATGTTCCCTCTAAGCTGCAGAGTCTTGTGAGCAAAAATTCTACTTTGTGAGCGACTGGCATTAAAGTTGTGAGCTCCTGCATCAATTATTGTGCTCTGGGGTCCTCCTTCCTGTGCTAAGACAAAAACGTGTGAGCTGGAGGCTAAAAATCTGTGAGCTAGCTCACCCTAACTCAGCTTAGAGGGAACACTGGTGGCAACTCTACCAGCTGCATTTGTGGGGATGTCAGCAGTGTTCCCTTTAAGCTGAGCGAGTGTGAGCTAGCTCACAGTCTTTTAGCATCAGGCTCGCACATTTTTTTCTTAGCTCAGGAAAAAACGGTCCCAGAGCAAAGCGACGTATGCAGTGGCTCACTATTTTATTCCCAGTAGCTCACAGCTTTATTCCAGTTGTTCACAAAAGTAGAATTGTTGCTCACAAGACTCCACAGCTTAGAGCGAACACTGGATGTCAGTTGGGGAGGGACGGTGGCTCAGTGGTAGAGCATCTGCTTGGGAAGCAGAAAGTCTCAGGTTCAATCCCTGGCATCTCCAAAAAAGGGTCCAGGCAAACAGGTGTGAAAAACCTCAGCTTGAGACCCTGGAGAGCCGCTGCCAGTCTGAGAAGACAATACTGACTTTGATGGACCGAGGGTCTGATTCAGAATAAGGCAGCTTCATATGTTCATAATATAGTGGGTCCAATACATTGAAGGTGGTAGTGATAATCAGCTCTTTGTTAGATACAGCCTGGTAGAAGGCTGCACTCCAGAAAGACTGAGGAACTGGGCCAACAGGGCTAACTATATACAACTCAGGGTTCCCGCGCAAGGACACCATTGGATCATTCAAACCAGCAGGGAGCTCGTGATTGGAACAGGGCAGCGGGGATTTGGATCCTGCTGCCTATTGTTCCCAAGTCCCCCAGCTCAGTCCTTCTGGCTCCAATGAGCCTGGCAGGAAGACTCGTAACAGTCTACACTTTGGTCCTCATACATAACATCCAGCCTCTAGGTGGGACCTGGGGATCCCCTGGAATTCCATCTCCTCTCCAGACCACAGAGATCAGTTCCCCTGGAAAGAGTGGCTGCTTTGGAGGGTGGACTCTGTGCCATTATGCCTTGCTGAGGCCCCTCCCTTCCATAGACTCCATACCCCAAATCTCCAGGAGTTTCCTAACCTGGAGCTGGCAACCTTATACAACCAGGGCTTTTTTTGAGCAGGAACGCAGTTCCGGCTGGCTTGGTGTCAGGGGGTGTGACCTAATATGCAAATGAGTTCCTGCTGGGCTTTTTCTACCCCAAAAGCCCTGTGTACAGCTATTTCTCCTTGGTCCTCTGCCCCCTTTCAGTAAAAACCAGTGCTGCAAGCCACAGATGTCCTAGAGCGGCTGCTTGTATTCCCATGAGGTTCTTCAGACTTGTGAGAGTTGGGCCCTCATTTCTGTTGCCTAAGCAACCACTGGAATCTGAAAATCCTCCAGGGCTTTCAAAAGGAGGGCCAAACTCCACGAAAGTTCAGGAAGGGTGGGTGTCTCTATCTTAACATGCTGTTTCTAAAAAAGGCTGGGAAAAGAAAAACAAGATGTGGTTATTAGCCACAGCTTATCATTGGAACTCTCTGTCTGGGGCAGTGATGCTCTGTATTCTTGGTGCTATGGGGGGGGGGCACAGTGGGAGGGCTTCTAGTTTCCTGGCCCAGCTGGTGGACCTCCTGATGGCACCTGGGTTTTTTTGGCCACTGTGTGACACAGAGTGTTGGACTGGATGGGCCATTGGCCTGATCCAGCATGGCTTCTCTTATGTTCTTATGTCTGGGGCAGTGATGCTCTGTATTCTTGGTTGGGCGGGGGGGACAGTGGGAAGTCTTCTAGTGTCCTGGCTCCACTGATGGACCTCCTGGAGAGCAAGTTTGGTGTAGTGGTTAAGTGTGCGGACTCTTATCTGGGAGAACCGGGTTTGATTCCCCACTCCTCCACTTGCACCTGCTAGCATGGCCTTGGGTCAGCCATAGCTCTGGCAGGGGTTGTCCTTGAAAGGGCAGCTGCTGTGAGAGCTCTCTCCAGCCCCACCCACCTCACAGGGTGTCTGTTGTGGGGGAGGAAGGGAAAGGAGATTGTGAGCCGCTCTGAGACTCTTCGGAGTGGAGGGCGGGATATAAATCCAATATCTTCATCTTCATCTTCTTCTGATGGCACCTGGGTTTATTTGGCCACTGTGTGACACAGAGTGTTGGACTGGATGGGCCATTGGCCTGATCCAACATGGCTTCTCTTATGTTCTTATGTGACACAGAGTGTTGGACTGGATGGGCCATTGGCCTGATCCAACATGGCTTCTCTTATGTTCTTATGTGACACAGTGTGTTGGACTGGATGGGCCATTGGCCTGATCCAACATGGCTTCTCTTATGTTCTTATGTGACACAGAGTGTTGGACTGGATGGGCCATTGGCCTGATCCAGCATGGCTTTTCTTATGTTCTTTTATATATATATATATATATATATATATATATATATATATATATATATATATATATATATATTTCTTATATTGGATTTGGATTTATATCCCGTTCTATACTCTGAATCTCAGAGCGGTCACAATCTCTTTTACCTTCCTCCCCCACAACAGACACCCTGTGAGGTAAGTGGGGCTGAGAGAGCTCTGACAGCAGTTGCCCTTTCAAGAGCCATGGCTGACCCAAGGCCATTCCAGCAGCTGCAAGTGGAGGAGTGGGGAATCAAACCCAGTTTTCCCAGATAAGAGTCTGCGCACTTAAGTACTACACCAAACTGAAGAAGAAGAAGAAGAGGAGGAGGAGGAAGAGGAGGAGATTGGATTTATACCCTGACCTTCACAACCTAAAGGAGTCTCAGAGTGGCTTACAATCTTTTTTCCCCCTTCCCCTCCCTACAACAGACGCCCTGTGAGGAAGGTGGGGCTGAGAGAGCTCTCTGAGAACTGCTCTTGAGCAGAACAGCTCTGAGAGAAATATGACTGACCCAAGGTCACATCAGCAGCTGCAAGCGGAGGAGGGGGAATCAAACCCCCAGATGAGAGTTGGCTCACTTAACCGCTGCACCAAGGAGGCCGAAGACAATGAGGAGTTCCAGCTTCCAAAGCATGGAGACCAGCCCAGTGGGAAAGGCAACTGGCAGCTGTCCAGTAGAATAGGAAGGTCCCGCCCTCCAAATCTGAGGTGATTCTTTAGGCCTCAGAATCATAGTATTATAGAATCATAGAAGAAGACGACGACTGCAGATTTATACCCTGCCCTTCTCTCTGAATCAGAGACTCAGAGCGGCTTACAATTTCCTATATCTTCTCCCCCCACAACAGACACCCTGTGAGTTGGGTGGGGCTGAGAGAGCTCTAACAGCAGCTGCCATTTCAAGGACAACTCCTGCGAGAACTTATGGCTAACCCAAGGCCATTCCACCAGGTGCAAGGGGAGGAGTGGGGAATCAAACCCAGTTCTCCCAGATAAGAGTCCGCACACTTAACCACAACTCCAAACTGGCATAGAGCTGGAAGGGACCTCCAGGGTCATCTAGGTCAACCCCCTGCACAATGCAGGAAACTCACAAAAACCCTCCCCTGAAATTCACAGAAGAGAGTTTGCTACGCCGACTCGCAGCCCCAGCACGGCCAAACCTTCTCCTGCCTCACACAACATTGCTTTTCTCTGGCAGGGCTTCCCTTTTCCACACGTGTTTGGAACACCAATGTGAGATAGTCAGGGACGCTTGGGACTTCATCTCTTCCATGTGCTCCCCTCAGAAAAGAGTCGCACAAACTGAGAGCGGTTTCAAAAGAAAGAGGTTTTGTCTTCAGGGTTCCATCTCTGCAACTGGACTGTTAAGGCTGTGCAGAGGGGCTCTTCGGGGCTTTTTGTGTGAAAAAAAGCCCAGCAGGAACTCATTTGCATATTAGGCCACACCCCTGGCATCAGTTTGGTGTAGTGCAGTTTGGTGTGGCCAGTTTGGTGTAGTGGTTAAGTATGCAGGCTCTTATCTGGGAGAACCGGGTTTGATTCCCCACTCCTCCACTTGCAGCTGCTGGAATGGCCTTGGGTCAGCTATAGCTCTGGCAGAGGTTGTCCCTTAAAGGGCAGCTGCTGTGAGAGCTCTCTCAGCCCCACCCACCTCACAGGGTGTATGTTGTGGGGGAGGAAGGTAAAGGAGATTGTGAGCCACTCTGAGACTCTTTGGAGTGGAGGGCGGGATATAAATCCAATATCTTCATCTACTTCACAGGATGTCTGTTGTGGGGGAGGAAGGTAAAGGAGATTGTGAGCCGCTCTGAGACTCTTTGGAGTGGAGGGCGGGATATAAATCCAATATCTTCATCTACTTCACAGGATGTCTGTTGTGGGGGAGGAAGATAAAGGAGATTGTGAGCCGCTCTGGGACTCTGTATTTTAATCAATTGCATTGAAATGTATTTGCATACCGCTGTAAACTCAATATTGCCACGGTTGATGGTCATCGACGTAAACAGGAGACTCACGAAAAGCATCCTTGTTGGTAGAAAAAAGCCAGGGAATATCGTCAATTAAAGCCAAAAGAGCTTTAAAAAAAAAAATGTAAGCAAATGCGTCCTCCAGTTTCAGCTACAACCAGGGGCCGTTTTGTAACAGGGATTGTTATGCAGCTGCACCTACTGTGTGAAAAAATTATGTTTTAACTGGTTGATGTTGTGTTGTATTTATACTATTGTAACCCGCCCTGTTACAATAGTATAAATACAGCATAACATCAACCAGTTAAAACGTAATAAACAATTGAATATTCAAGGTTGACTCGGCCTTCCATCCTTCCGAGGTCGGTCAAATGAGTCCCCAGCTTGCTGGGGGGGAAGCGTAGATGACTGGGGAAGGCAATGGCAAACCGCCCTGTAAAAAGTCTGCCGTGAAAACGTTGTGATGCGACATCAGTTCATGGGTTGGTAACTACTCGGTGCTTTACCTTTTTAACCCACCCTGAGCCTTCCTGCAGGGAGGATGGGTTAGAAGCCAAAATAATAAACTAACTAAGTAAAAACTTTATGGGCTTAATCTACCATTAAAATTACTGAAATTCAAATCTTTGTCTTATAACAGGCTCAACAGAGCTTGGGAGAGATGGAGGGAGGAATCACATGCAAATCTGGACCTAAACAAGCACATGTTGCTGCCACCTTTCACAAGTCAAAGAATTAATCTGTTGTGTCCAGGTAGCAGACATGCTGGATTATGCACTTTTTAATCCACTGTAGTGATTATTTGCAAGGGGGTTTTTCCATTTCACACAGTAAAACCCAGTTACAAAGTGCATTGGAAGTAGACTGAAAGAGCAACATTCAGTATATGTGAAAGTGAGCTCTTTTGTAGTCTCATTTTTGCCATTTGTGAGTTCCTACTGCTTCTTCCCTTTTTCCACATATGCTTTGCTCCCTCTAGTGGTTGATTCAATATTACCTTGCTATATGTCCAACATATTTTCCTGCAGTACAACTGGTACATGTTACATGCAAATCGTGTGGTCTTTTATTGATTGGAGGGCCATCCCACACAAAGTACAGGTAGGACCAAATGAATGTACCTCAGGTGAAAGTGTGTGTGTGGGGGGGGGGGGCGGCGGTTGACTAGCAGCTGCTTTTCAACAGTCCATCCCCATTTTATTTAGTTTTTAACTGAACTGAATGTGTAAATGTTTAGAAGGATCCTAGAGTTGGAAGGGACCCTCAGGTCATCTAGTCCAACCCCCTGCATGATGCAGGAAACTCACCAATACCTCCCCCTAAATTCACAGGATCTTCATTGCTGTCAGATGGTTATCTAGCCTCTGCTGAAAAACCTCCAAGGAAGGAGAGCCCACCTGAGGAGGAAGCCTGTTCCACTGAGGAACCGCTCTAAACTCACAAACACCTCCCCCTAAATTCACAGGATCTTTATTGCTGTCCGATGGCCCTTTAGCCTCTGTTGAAAAGCCTCCAAGGAAGGAGAGCCCACCACCTCCCGAAGAAGCCTCTTCCACTGAGGAACCATTCTAACCAGGCCCAATGTGCCCATTAGGCAACCGTGGGTGGCTGCCTGGAGCACCAAGCTGGGGAGAGGGTGCTGGTTTGGGCCTTCCCACCTTCCCTTGCTCCTGAGTGGATGGAAATAGTCTGCTCAGAAGTGGCAGCAAGATTCAGTGCACATGCTGCCACCCACCATTGCTCTGCCTCTTGTGTCACAGAAGCAAAAGGTAGAACAATGGTAGGCAGCGGCAGCGTGCTCACTGAGACTAGGAGCCTGGCTGCCGCTACACTCACCCTCACTGGTGTTGGCATTGGGATGGCGACGCCTTGAGCCAGCATCCTAGTGCCGCTGCTAGCTCTGTCAGGAAGTTCTTCCTAATGTTGAGCTGGAAACGCTTCTGATTTAATTCCAGCCCGTTGATTCTGCCCCAACTAATTCATAGAATCATAGAGTTGGAAGGGACCTCCAGGGTCATCGAGTCCAACCCCCCGGAACAATGCAGGAAATTCACCAATACCTCCCCCCTAAATTCACAGGATCTTCATCGCTGTCCGATGGCCATCTAGCCTCTGTTGAAAAACCTCCAAGGAAGGAGAGCCCACCACCTCCTGAGGAAGCCTGTTCCACTGAGGAACCACTCTGACAGTCAGGAAGTTCTTCCTAATGTTGAGCCGGAAACTCTTTTGATTTAATTTCAACCCGTTGGTTCTGGTCCTACCTTCCGGGGCCACAGAAAATTCCACACCATCCTTTAGATGACAGCCCTTCAAGTACTTGAAGATGGTGATCATATCACTTCTCAGCTGCCTCCTCTCCAGGCTAAACATGCCCTGCTCCTTCAGCCTTTCCTCATAGGACTTGGTCTCCAGACCCCTCACAATCTTCGTCGCCCTCCTCTGGACCCGTTCCAGCTTGTCTATATCCTTCTTAAAATGTGGTGCCCAAAACTGAACACAAGACTCCAGGTGAGGTCTTACCAGAGCATTCTCTTCCCTCCTGACCATTTTTCAGTCTCTGTGCATATGTACATGGGGGGAGGGAGAGAAAGATGGTTCACCCGATATAGAAAGTGAGGTGATTCTACTCTCCTGGACCCTATTTCATCCAAACATATGGTCCCATATTTTCAGGCCAGGGTATCTAAAAAGGCAGTATCTATTGTGGATTTAATGTGGATTCTGAGATGCATCTGGAGATTCATATTGAGTATTCAGTATGTGAGTGGTGTAGTTAAGCGAGTTGGTCTAAGACTGGGGAGATCAGAGTTCAAATCTCCAGCACTTAGTCACGAAGCAAACTCTGTGACCCTGGGCCAGTCACACACTCAGTTGTGAAGAAAAGATAGAGGGGGAGGAAGTTTTTCATTTCATAACACGAATGAGATATTTACTCAGATTGTCTCAGTGTGGGAGTTCATGACATCTTTCCTCCCACATAATTTCTTTACTGAGATTCAGACTATGAAGAAGAAGAAGACGACTGCAGATTTATACCCTGCTCTTCTCTCTGAAAGAGCCCCATGGCACAGAGTGGTAAAGCTGCAGTACTGTAGTCGGAGCCCTCTGCTCATGACCTGAGTTTGATCCAAGCGGAAGCTGGTTCAGGTAGTTGTCTCCAGGTTGACTCAGCCTTCCATCCTTCCAAGGTCGGTAAAATGAGTACCCAGCTTGCTGGGGGGAAAGTGTAGATGACTGGGGAAGGCAACGGCAAACCACCCTGTAAAAGGTCTGCTGTGAAAATATTATGAAAGCAATGTCATCCCAGAGTTGAAAACGACTGCACAGGGGACTGCCTTTACCTTTTTACTTCTCTCTGAATCAAAGTCTCAGAGCGGCTCACAATCTCCTTTTATCTTCCTTCCCCACAACAGACACCCTGTGAGGTGGGTGGGGCTGAGAGAGCTCATACAACAGCTGCCCTTTCAAGGACAACTCCTATGAGAGCTATGGCTAACCCAAGGCCATTCCAGCAGCTGCAAGTGGAGAAGTGAGAAATCAAACCCGGTTCTCCCAGATAAGAGTCCGCACACTTAACCACTACACCAAACTGAGTGTGTGGGTGGAGGGGGGATTACATTTTTCAAAAAATACATGATTAATTGTTGATGACCTGTTGTTTTTGGAGATATAAATAATGTCATATTTCAACAATTTAATATAGACTACTAAGCGTAGTCTAAGTGTACCAGATTCATCATGTGCTCCCTCTGTGCCCCCCTCCCCCGAAACTGAGAAGCCTACACCCCTTGAGTAGACCTCATTCTCTTCCCTCCCACCATTTTTGGCGGCAGTCTCCTTTCCCCAAGCTGATTTTCTGCCTGCAGGGGACAGATAAAAGAAAGTCTTTCTTCACCCCAAAGGTGATGAACAGGTGGAATTCACTGCCGCAGGAGGTGGTGGCGGCTGCAAGCATCCACAGCTTCAAGAGAATGGATCAACATCTGGAGCAGAGGTCCATCAGTGGCTCTTAGCCACAGCGTATTTTTGCAACTCTGTGTCTGGGGCAGGGATGCTCTGCATTCTGGTGCTGGGGGGTGGGGGTGCGCAGTGGAAGCGCTTCTAGCCCCACAGGTGGACCTCTTGATGGCACTTGGGTTTGGGGTTTGTTTTTGGCCACTGTGTGACACAGAGTGTTGGAGTTTATAATTTTTATTAGTTTTAACTACAAAAAGAAAAAGCATACGCACAAGTACAGAAACGTCAAGAGGGAGGGGGAAATGCAAAGTGGGAGATCAGAAACAGAGAAAGCTGCAAATATATCAGTTACATTTTTACCTCAAAACAAAATACCTAATCCTTTCTACCTGCAAGTATTGAGTTTTCTACCCCTTATAGTCTACCATCTTCATTTTCCACTGTACACTTTTTACTAAACTATTACTTAAAATGCAAGTCTGAGCTACTCTTCTTCACCAAACATAGATATAAAAAAAAATCACCAAAGTCTCAACACAGAACTAACTGGATAAGCTTAACCGTATTAAAAATACAAACTGACTCGTTATTTTAACAATGATCATTTAGATAAGCATAAAAAACAAGTATTTCTTTATCCTTCTAACTTACATATTTCAAACGGATAGAGAAAAAGATCAAATTTAAAATAATGTAAAAAGTGGAGAGATAAGAAAGAAAAATGGTAAACAAGGAGCATATTAGTTTATCTATCTCAATGTAAGCAATTTCTCCAAACAAACATATTAAGAGCAGATCTACCTGATTACAAAATAATTGTGTTGTCTGTCTTCTTAAAAATTAATCCAAGTTAACTGTTTATTTATCTTAATTTCTTTTCAGAACTTTTCAGTCCTTTAGCTCTTGTTCATATTAATCAGAGAAGAACAAACCTATTATGTCCCAAAGATCTCACTTTGCCTTTTGAAATCGCATATCTTGCTGAGAGTTCCATATTATCCAGTTACCTACAGAGAGGGAAAACAATTTAAAATCCCTTCTTCCTGAAAGTTTTCCACGTTTTGATTTTTTTGATGAAATGTGCATCCTCTCTCTTTAATGCAAGCACCCCTCTCAGTAACGATAGTAAAAATCCCATGCCATTAGATCCTCTCAAAAAAACTTCAAACAGCCTTAACTTCCGGTTCTTCTTAGTAACTGCTCCATAAGGTTCCATTTTAATTTTCTTCTTTTCATTTCCTGACGGATCTTTTTCCATTTCTAACTCCACAGACATCACCAAGATCTCTTTGTCACTCTGCCCATGTAGATTCAAGTTTTCGCTAGCTTTTAACATAAAAGTTCCCATTTGCTTTTTTATCAACTCGGTTAATAAACCAAGGTCCTGCTTTAGAGAAAATATTATATCCATTGTATCTTTTTTATGAAACATTTTGCTTTGTGATGCCATTTTACTCCACAGAATAACTCAGTTAGTAATCAAAGCTGAAAAGTAACTCAGAGATCCAGTTAGTCTATCCTTCCAAATCTTCACCAGCCGTATATCTTGATTGTTGCCATTTAAATTGCACTCAGACAACAAATACCAATCTCTTTGGAATATATTTCATTTGTTTAGACCAAATTATAACCAAACAATAGTCTCTTTATCACTTATTCAATCATAATCCAGGTCGATTTAAGTATCTATATTCAGTCAAATTTAGATTGCTGCTGGCATTTAAAGTTGTTCTTTTTATCTTTTGGAAGCCGGATTCATGGGAAAGTCGGGGGGGGGGGGATTCACCTCTCCCTCTTCCTTTGAACTGACCCGTTTGTTGTTATGTAAAACAACCCATTAGCCGATGGTATGAAAAGCAAACTTACTTGCAGAGTAGAATTGCCGTGTTTGAGGTAGGAAAACAATGCATCAAAGGCTTGTTAGCAGAAAAGAAAGCAAGCGGCTGGGTGTTCACCTCTTTCTGCCGTAATGGCGATCATGGCCGTGGAGCACTAGAGCACACAAGAAGGACAGGAACAGCCGCCACTGTATCCCTGACTCCCTGCAAAAGCCCCATGCCAAAAGGAAACCCCTCCAGGGCACCTCTCTAACAGCCCGATTCAGGGGGGCTGTAAGAGACAAGCTCCGCGGACCCCCGCTGAGCTCAAGGCAACGGAACCCGGAAGTCCAGAGTGTTGGACTGGATGGGCCATTGGTCTGATCCAACATGGCTTCTCTTATGTTATAAGTCTCAATATCTGTTTGTTTGTTTGTTTGTTTTGTGGATGTGAAGCAGCTTGCGGGGAGGGGGGGGATTCTAAGTGGCAAGCAGGGGGAAGGGGAAGTGTAACATCGCCCATGCTCCAGTCCCAATTACACTGTCTCCTGCTCAGGGTTTTTTTTTAGTAGCAGGAACTCCTTTGCATATTAGGCCACACCCCTCTGATGTAGCCAATCCTCCAAGAGCTTACAGGGCTCTTATTCCAGGGCCTACTCTCAGCTCCAGGAGGATTGGCTACATCAGGGGTGTGTGGCCTAGTATGCAAAGGAGTTCCTGCTTGCTTGCTGCTTTTCAACAGAATAAAAAAGTCAGGTGACTGTTCTGTCTCCCCCCCACAGGGGACCTCTCATTTGACCCAGTCTCGCTGATTTCTGGGGGGGATCAGAGATGCCGTTTTAACAATTGCGCTGAATGATCTTGTCCACAATGAAAAAAAGAATCCCCCCCCATGCCCACTGTTTTAGGGTTGCCAGCATCCTGGTGCGGCCTGGAGATCTCCCGCTTTTACTACTGATCTCCAGGTTCCAGTGATAAATAAGCCTCCAAACTGAAGAAAGACGGATGAAACGTCTTGATATCTAGAACAGACGTCTTTGGAAGGGCTTCTTTTAGTTCCATGAACTAAATAATGGAATATTGTCCCTCCTTTGTGATTGGAAAGACTGCTTTTGAACTGTCTTCTGTTAATGTTTTTTTGCTACATGCTCTTTTCTATTTGAAGTTCTGTGTGCAAGCTTGGTCAAAACACCACTGACCTTTAAATTACACTGTCTTGTTGTTTAAAATTTATGGTGTCTCTTCGCGGTTTTTTAAATTTACACCCCTGGAGAAAATGGCTGCTTTGGAGGGTGGACTTGTACCATGCTGAGGCCCCTCCCCAAATCTCCCCTCTCCTGGATACACCCCCAAAGTCTCCAGGTATATTCCAACACAGACTTGGCAACCAGTGTTCCCTCTGAGTTAGTGTGAGCTAGCTCACAGATTTTTAGCCTCCAGCTCACACCTTTTTGTCTTAGCTCAGGAAGGAGGACCCCAGAGCGCACTAATTTATGCAGCAGCTCACAGATTTAATGCCAGCGGCTCACACAGTAGAATTTTTGCTCACAGGACTGCAGCTTAGAGGGAAGATTGCTGGCAACCCTACATTGTTTTCACAATTTGTTTTGGACAATGGACATAACCTTTTACTGGATTATAAGGCACAGAGGTAAGAGCCCCATGGCGCAGAGTGGTAAAACTGCTGTGCTGCAGTCGGAGCCCTCTGCTCACGACCTGAGTTCGATCCCAGCGGAAGCTGGTTCAGGTAGGCAGCTCCAGGTCGACTCAGCCGTCCATCCTTCCGAGGTCAGTAAAATGAGTCCCCAGCTTGCTGGGGGGGGGAAAGTGTAGATGACTGGGGAAGGCAATGGCAAACCACCCTGTAAAAAGTCTGCTGTGAAAACGTTGTGAAAGCAACGTCACCCCAGAGTTGAAAACAACTGGTGCTTACACCTTTACCTTTACTACCTTTACCTTTAAGGCACAGAAACACAATATCAACTGATGTCGACATGAAGGGTTTTTTTCAAAGGGCTGTACATTGCATAGAATATTATTCCTTTGGCTGCAACCCTGTGCCCGCCTCCTCGAAGTCCATGACGTTTGCTTCAGGGTATGCACACCAAAGATCAAGCTGCGCATCTGTTGGGTGACATTTAGGGTCACAGGTAATTGATGGTCCCTATGTTTAGACATAGCCGTGGACAGGGCCGATTAGGCAGAGTAGGCATTGGCCTATGGGCCCCCACGCCTTTAGGGACCCCGGGCCGGCTTCCCTCCCCACCCGTTCCCCCCCTGCTTGCAGCCTTCCCAGCCTGCCTGCACAGCCAGCAACTGAGCTGCTCTTTGCCCGACTTGCCTGGTGCGGCTGATGCTGGCGTTGTCGCCAAGTTTGCCTCTCCTTCTCCCTCACAGCTTCGTCAAAGGGGCTTTTGAGAAGATGCCCGAGGGCTGCGGCGGGGGCCGCAGGCCGGATGCTCCAACTCTGAGATAATTTTGGAAGGGGCCCCCCAGGATTTTGACTGCCCAGGGGCCTCCACAGGGTTTAATCCAGCACTGGCTGTGGATAAAGATGTCCCTAGTCTGGGTCAGCTCAGAGCCCTTGCGCAAAGGGTTAATGCTTGTCCTCGCTATCTGGTATGGGATATGATCCCCACGCCAAGCTCGGCTTGGTCAATAACAGAAAGGGGTGGATCTAAAAGGGAGAGGAAAGTGTGTGTATGTGTGTGTGTGTGTGTGTGAGAGAGAGAGAGAGAGCTTGAAAGAGCGCTGGTGTGTGTGCCGTGCGTGCATTCCCCTCTGCGGCATCCAAGCTGTTTGGTGCTTTCCTTGAAGCAAACCTTTCTCATGCTTCGCAGAATTCAGTGGGCTGAGCACTCTCTACAGATGGCTGAGAGGAGACTTCAGTGGGTAGCAGACTTCACCGAGCCCTTCGCAGCAGGTCTCTTTTAAAGGCCTTAGTTGTGCTCCTCGAAAGAATGGACAAATAGTCCCCCCTTCCCCAAAACGACACGTTTCTCCCACCAAAACTGACCTTTGGGAAGCGCTAAAGGATGGATATAGTGAACGACAGCCTCTTTGACATCAACACCAACGACTCAGACCTGCTGTGCAAGCTCATCTCTGAAAAGGATCCTTTTTTCTGCAGGAATCCCTCTCAGCGTTTTAAAGGTAGGTGCCCTCTTTTATTAAAAAAAAAAAAAGGGGGGGGAATCAACCAGTTTCATCAGGAGCTCTTTCACAGAATCGTTTATCAAGCTCTGAAAAAAAAATGCATGCTTGTTGATAAATCCTAATGAGAGAGAGAGAAAGAGAAATTCATGTTCTTTTAATTAAAATGACAGAAGAGTGTGGAAGTTTGCTGGGAAGGTCAGAGGACAGAAAATATGAATGGCAGTAAGTTAAAGTGACAATTTCTAATTTTTTTTTAAAACAACAACAGCAGCACTCTTGTGTGTCTTTTAAGAGCACCACATAGAAGGAATTAACATGGGCATGTTCTCCCGTAGATGTCAAGCATGTTGTTAGATTAGATTAGATCTTGCCTTCTTCTCTCCGAGTTCGATTCAGACTCCCAGGTAGTTCATAACTGTGATTCGCAAACTTTCTAATATGGAAATGTTATGGCGAGTAGTAAATACATAGCTCTGAGCGACGTCCTGAGACGCCGAGCGTATTCTGCTTTTGAAAGAAGGCACGGTGTGTGCTCTGCATAGATCAGGTGCAGGTTCTGCTACGGAGGCAACCAGCCCAAATCCCAGTCAGATCCACGGTTTACAGCAGCCTAGCTATTAGAGCTCATCAAATCCCCGTTTAATTGCTTTTCATTTATGGGAGCGAAGAGGGTGCTTAATTTTATGAGGACTTTCATTGCTTTTTTAGGGCAGAGCTCCGTGTCCAACAGTCAAGGCAAGACTTTTCAGCCCCGTCCAAAACAGATGCTTGGGGGGCGTGGGGGGTGCAGTGTCTTCTCTCAGCTGAGTCAGTGTGAGCTTGCTCACGGTTTTTTAGCCTCCGGCTCACCCATTTTTGTCTCAGCTCAGAAAAGAGGGCCCCAGAGCGCACTCACTGATGCAGAAGTTCACAACTTTAATGAGCAAGAAATATTTATCGTTTATAGCCACAGGCCATCGCAATAGACAATTAAGAACTTAATGATTAAAAAAAGACTAAAAGTATCATTTTAAAAAACCAGTTACAAGATAAGGTATCAAAGCAAGGAATATTCAATTACAGAAGCGCCATTGCCATTAGGCTCAGCCACAGGGAACCTAATTAATCACAAATATTAATATACGATAAAATTATGAACACCTAAAATAAAACGAGTTAGTCGTAAGATTGATTTACTTGAAACGGCAATCTTGGACCTAATTTTTTTTTGTAGCCAGGGCAAAGAGTGACACTGTAGGTAACGAATGGGTCGGTATCAGATAGTAAAAAACCCAGCTTGTCGAGATCAGAGGAAAAATGTTGTCCCTTTAACAGGCTTTCAAGGAATTTAGTTCTAACTTCTGAATGGAAAGGAAAGGTCCCCTGTGCAAGCACCAGTCGTTTATGACTCTGAGGTGACATTGCTTTCACAACGTTTTCACAGCAGACTTTTTATGAGGTAGTTTGCCATTGCCTTCCCCAGTCATCTACACTTCCCCCCACCCCCAGCAAGCTGGGTACTCATTTCACCGACCTCGGAAGGATGGAAGGCTGAGTCAACCTCGAGCCGGCTACCTGAAAACCCAGCTTCCACCGGGGATCGAACTCAGGTTATGAGCAGAGCTTAGGACTGCAGTACTGCAGCTTTAACACTCTACGCCACAGGGCTCTCTATAGGCAATGGCAAACCACCCCATAAAAAGTCTGCCGTGAAAACGTTGTGAAAGCAAAGTTGGAAACGACTGGTGCTTGCACAGGGGACTACCTTTACCTTTTTAATATATCCTCTGGAACTGAAGCACCGCATATACAAACACATAGTGCCATCGGTATTTGAGAATATCCTCCCATGAGCAAAGCCGTTGGCATTGTCGAAAAACGTAAAGAAGTGATTGCCTTTCTGAGGTTTTGAGATGAGACACAAGTTTAATGCCAGTAGCTCACAAACTGGATTTTTTGCTGACAAGACTCCACTGCTTAGAGGGAGTATTGCTGGGGGGGGTGGGTAGAGTGGGGTAGGGGGAGGTGCAAGGGACAGCAAGAGGGGCTATGGATCCTTTTTCATTGGGGGTCATTCCCCCCCCCCCCCCCGGGCCAGCACAGCACCAGCCACTTCTCCTGATCTGACCGGCCAATTAGTCTCAGACCCTGGCTAGGAGAAAAGCAGCTAGTGGGAGAAGGGTGAAGCCTGCCTGTTTTGGTCCACGACTTCTCCCCTCCCTCCCACTGCTTTGCCAGTTTGGTGTAATGGTTAAGTGCGCGGACTCTTATCTGGGAGAACCGGGTTTGATTCCCCACTCCTCCACTTGCACCTGCTAGCATGGCCTTGGGTCAGCCATAGCTCTGGCAGAGGTTGTCCTTGAAAGGGCAGCTGCTGGGAGAGCCCTCTCCAGCCCCACCCACCTCACAGGGTGTCTGTTGTGGGGGAGGAAGGGAAAGGAGATTGTGAGCCGCTCTGAGACTCTTCAAAGTGGAGGGCGGGATAGAAATCCAATATCTTCTATCTTCTTTGCATATTGACCAAAAGTGCAGGTATTTGTCAAACTTGTGCTTGCAGCCGTTTATTTTTATTTTATTTTCGTTCATTTATATCCCATCCTTTCCCTTTCAGGGTGGAGCAGAGCATTTAAAACATTAAACAATGCAGCAGTAAATAATTCAAAACCATTAAAACTATAAATCAGTCAACAGAGGTGCTTACGTTTCGGTGGGAGGTGAATCATGTAATAAGCCAGAAAGATGTTATAGCAGCTCTATGAGGAAAGGTTGAAGGAGCTGGGGATGTTTAGCCTGGAGAGGAGGCGTCTGAGAGGTGATAGGATCACCGTCTTCAAGTCCTTGAAGGGCTATCATAGAGATGGTGTGGAATGGTTTTCTGTGGCCCCGGAAGGTAGGACCAGAACCAACGGGTTGAAATTAAATCAAAAGAGTTTCCGGCTCAACATTAGGAAGAACTTCCTGACTGTTAGAGCGATTCCTCAGTGGAACAGGCTTCCCCGGGAGGTGATGGGCTCTCCTTCCTTGGAGGTTTTTCAGCAGAGGCTAGATGGCCATCTGACAGCAATGAAGATCCTGTGAATTTAGGGGGAGGGGTTTGTGAGTTTCCTGCATTGTGCAGGGGGTTGGACTAGATGACCCTGGAGGTCCCAACTCTTTTATGATAGCTCAGTGGCATAGCAGCACAGCAAGGTGATATAGAGCAGGGATCCTCAACCCCCAGTCCATGGCCCAGTACCGGTCCGTGGCCTGTTAGCAACTGGGCTGTGAGTTGTATAATTATTTCATTATATATGACAATGTAGTAGTAATAATAAGACGACATTGGATTTATTATCCTGCCCTCCACTCCAAATTTCAGAGTCTTAGAGCAGCTCTCAATCTCCTTTACCTTCCTCCCCGACAACAGGCACCCTGTGAGGTAGGTGGGGTTGAGAGAGCTCTCCCAGAAGCTGCCCTTTCAAGGACAACTCTGTGAAAAGCTCTGGCTGACCCAAGGCCATTCCAGCAGCTGCAAGTGGAGGAGTGGGGAATCAAACCTGCTTCTCCCCGTTAAGAGTCTGCACGCTTAACCACTACACCAAAGTGGCTAACTGAATTAGAACTACACCGAATTGAATTAGAATTGTCCTGCTAAAACCTGACTCCCATCATACTTTTAAATTATTTTCTCCTCTGTGGCCGCAGTGGCATGAGGAAAGTTTCCATCCATCTGTATCATATGTTTTGGTTATTTTCTCATTTTGTGTGTGTGTGTGTGTGTGGGGGGATATTAAAACATTTGTCAAATCTTAAAAGTTCAGCAAAATTCTCCCAGGCGGGTTTGAACAAGAAGCAAGTGTTTGGGTGGGTGGGGGGGGTAAGAAAGAAAGCACACGCAGAGCTCTGCTCCTGTAAGCTCTTGCCCAAATTTTGAACAGGTGCCACCTATAATATAGTGGGTTCTATGCTTGGCAGAGCCTCGGAGTAAGTGAGTTCTTTAATAGGAGCTCTTTAAAGTGAGCTCTTTAATAGGAATCACGTAATACAAGGTCACAGTACAAGACAGACTTTGGGGCCCACGGGCCGAACTTATATACATCTCTGGGTTCCCGTGCAGGCATGTTATTGGGTCATTCAAACCGGTGGGAGCTTGTGATTGGTCCTGGGCTGCAGGGGTTTGAATCCTACAGCCCTTTGTTCCCAAGTCCCCGAGCTCAGTCCGCATGGCTCCAATGAGCCCGGCGAAAACACCAAGGTCTTCCCTTGAGTCCACATACATAGCGCTGCCCATCCTGCCGCAGCAAGAAGCACTTTGCCCACCAAAACATGCTTTTTCATCACATCCCCACACCAAGCCCCCCAAAGCCCTGCCAGCCATATCTGGCCACCCCATGCTGAAGCCAGAGAGACCTTATCAAGATCTTCCAATGATGACGGTGTCAGGCGATGGAATCTCAAGGCAGTATTCATTGAAACAAAGTAATACTTTATTGGAAACTCATAGCTGCATACAAACGTTGGGACCAATACGAGGGTTCAGGCAGTTGCCTGTCTTATGGAAACTGCATCAAAGGGTTCAAAGGATTCTCTAAACAAAAACACTATTCCCAAAACATGAAAGGAGGGAAGGTGCAAACCTTCACACAAAGGTTCCAGTTTATCGTTTTTGCCTTGGGAAGATGCCCGGCGGCCGTGTTATCCACCAATGGTCGCATTCCTTTGTTCTTTGGCAAAACGCATACTGTTCACACACTAGTCGCTGTTCCCTTTGATATGCACGGGGGGGGGGTTCAAAAGATGCTGCGAGAGAAGGGTTAGTATGGAAAGTCACATATGGTTAATATTCTTACGATAGTATGATAATGCAATTACAGAGCTGACAGACGGCTTCCCATGTCCCTTTCAGATTTAGATCAGACCGTTCGGATTCTGCTCTATTCCCTCATCTTCCTGCTCAGCGTCGTGGGCAACACCCTGGTCATCGTCGTGCTGATCAGAAACAAGCGGATGAGGACCGTCACCAACATCTTCCTGCTCTCCTTGGCCGTCAGCGACCTCATGCTCTGCTTCTTCTGCATGCCCTTCACCCTCATCCCCAACCTCCTGCAGGACTTCATTTTCGGCAGCACCGTCTGCAAAATCACCAGTTACTTCATGGGTGAGTCTTCGCATGCCATCCTTACGATCGGTGCCTCTATACAAGCGGGGTCGGTGACGGGGGTTTCGGTGCCCTAGGTGAGCTGCCCACTAGCATCCCCCCCCAAAAAAAATTAAAAACAGAATTGAAGACGAAGAAGAAGAAAACATTGGATTTATATTCCGCCCTCCACTCAGAGTCTCAGAGCAGCTCACAATCTCCTTTACCTTCCTCCCCCACAACAGACACCCTGTGAGGTAGATGAAGATATTGGATTTATATCCCGCCCTCCACTCCGAAGAGTCTCAGAGCGGCTCACAATCTCCTTTCCCTTTCTCCCCCACAACAGACACCCTGTGAGGTAGATGAAGATATTGGATTTATATCCCGCCCTCCACTCCGAAGAGTCTCAGAGCAGCTCACAATCTCCTTTCCCTTCCTCCCCCACAACAGACACCCTGTGAGGTGGGTGGGGCTGAGAGGGCTCTCACAGCAGCTGCCCTTCCAAGGACAGAGTCTCAGAGCGGCCTACAATCTCCTTTACCTTCCTCCCCCACAACAGACACCCTGTGAGGTGGGTGGGGCTGAGAGGGCTCTCACAGCAGCTGCCCTTCCAAGGACAGAGTCCTCAGAGCGGCCTACAATCTCCTTTACCTTCCTCCCCCACAACAGACACCCTGTGAGGTGGGTGGGGCTGAGAGGGCTCTCACAGCAGCTGCCCTTCCAAGGACAGAGTCTCAGAGCGGCCTACAATCTCCTTTACCTTCCTCCCCCACAACAGACACCCTGTGAGGTGGTGGGGCTGAGAGGGCTCTCACAGCAGCTGCCCTTCCAAGGACAGAGTCTCAGAGCGGCCTACAATCTCCTTTACCTTCCTCCCCCACAACAGACACCCTGTGAGGTGGTGGGTCTGAGAGGGCTCTCACAGCAGCTGCCCTTTCAAGGACAGAGTCTCAGAGCGGCCTACAATCTCCTTTACCTTCCTCCCCCACAACAGACACCCTGTGAGGTGGGTGGGGCTGAGAGGGCTCTCACAGCAGCTGCCCTTTCAAGGACAGAGTTTCATAGCGGCCTACAATCTCCTTTCCTTCCTCCCCCACAACAGACAACCTGTGAGGTGGGTGGGGCTGGAGAGGGCTCTCACAGTAGCTGCCCTTTCAAGGACAACCTCTGCCAGAGCTATGGCTGACCCAAGGCCATGCTAGCAGGTGCAGGTGGAGGAGTGGGGAATCAAACCCGGTTCTCCCAGATAAGAGTCCGCGCCCTTAACCACTACACCAAACTGGCTCTACAGGAGAAATGAAGAAACCTGAAACTATTTACATTTTTAATTTACAGTTCTTTATTTAAATTTTATTTTATTTTTTAAAATAAATGTGAGATTAAGCAATGAAAACGGTGAGAATCCTACTTGATCCTTTTAGCTGGAGGTGCCAGGGACAAGACCTTGAGCACGTGAGAAAGATGCTCTGCTCCTGAGCTATGGCTCCCACCCCCCGTGACTCTCTTAAAAGTAAAGAAGGACGGATGAGTGGCAGCAGACAACTTCAACAGGAGCCAATTTTTAGAAACTGTAATTGGCTCTTCTTCAGCTTTTACAATTGGTTAATGTATCCTACCAGGCTCCAAGGAGCACACTGCGTAGACATTGTCCACTTTTGCATTGCCCGGATCTGTAAGAGACCGGGGAACACAAAACCAGCCAGGCAGTGTCTGTGTTCCATGCAGCCTGCTTTTCACAGTGGAGGGCAGGCTCCAAGGAGCACACAAGCTGCGCGTGGGTAGAAGGGGTGCCTCGTGGCGCCCTAGGTGTCCACCTACTTGGCCTACTCATGCACCAGCCATGTATACAAGTGTGTTTCGAACCTTCTACCTCAGGAGATAAGCTACGGCTCAGGGGTAGAGCATCTGCTTTGCTGGCAGAAGGCACTGGGTTCAACCCTGGGCATTTCCAGTTAAAGTATTTCAGGTAACAGGTCTTCCACCCTGGAGAGTTCTTGCCAGTCAGAGTGGGTAATGCTGAGCGAGTTGGACCAGTGGCATGACTTGGTATAAGGCAGCTTCTGGGTAAACCTGGTACCTATTGGCTTGGCCGGAGAGAATCCTGGGTGCCTTCCTTGAGAGCGCACGTTCAGCTAGTGCATGAGCGTCGCGCTTTTGTAGCTGAACGTTGCAGGAACCCAGGGCTTTTGGGAGCCCTAGGTGAGACTTGCACTAGTGCCCCCCCCCCCAATTTAAAAAAAGGAAAAATGTAAGGAAAATGGAAAAGATCAAACGTGAAACCTTTCACATTTTTAATTCACCATTTCTAAAATTTAAATTTACCATTTTTATTTTACATTTTAATTTTTTTAAAAAATTGTGAGAATAAGCAATCTGACAACATCATCAATCTTTGGTTTTATCTTTCCAGTAGAAAATAGTTTTAGTGCAGTCTGAAGATTGGCAGGGTGGGGGAGGGTGGCGCCCTAGGCGGCTGCCTACCTTGCCTACTCTCACGCATCGGCCATGGACACAGTGATGAGTCATTTGGGGAAGATGCTCTGGCACTACTGATCTTCTCACTGAGGAAACCCAGGGAGCTTCTAAGGAACCCCTGGAACCTCCAGAGCAGTCTGGAATCATTGCGCTGTATTCCTTCCTCCCTCCTTCCCTTCCTCCCAACTCTCTCCCTCTCCTCCCAACTCTCTCCCTCCCTCCCAACTCTCTCCCTCCCTCCCCACTCTCTCCCTCTCTTCCCTCCACGCTCTCTCCCTCCCTCCCCTCCAACTCTTTCCCTCTCTTCCCTCCCAACTCTCTCCCTCCCTCCCCCCAACTCTCTCCCTCTCTTCCTCCAACTCTCTCTCTTCCCTCCCCTCCCAACTCTTTCTCTTCCCTCCCAACTCTCCCTCTCTTTCCTCCCAGCTCTCTCCCTCTCTTCCCTCCCAACTCTCTCCTTCTCTCCCTCCCATCTCTCTCCCTCCCTTCCCTCCCAGCTCTCTCCCTCCCCCCCAACTCTCTCCCTCTCTTCCCTCCCAACTCTCTCCTCCCTCCCCTCTCAACTCTCTCCCTCCTCCCTCCAACTCTCTCCCTCTCTTCCCCTCCCAACTCTCCCTCCCTCTCCCCAACTCTCTCCCTCCCCCCCCCAACTCTCTCCCTCCCTTCCCTCCCAATTCTCTCCTCCCTTCCCTCCAGCTCTCTTGCTTCCTCCCTCCCCTCCCATCTCTCTCCTTCCCTTCCCTCCCAGCTCTCTCCCTCCCTCCCCTCCCAACTCTCTCCCTCACTTCCCTCCCCATTCTCTCCTCCCCCCAGCTCTCTCCCTCTCTTCCCTCCCAGCTCTCTCCCTCCCTCCTTCCCCTCCCAACTCTCTCCCTCCCCTCCCAGCTCTCTCCCTCTCTCCCTCCCAGCTCTCTCCCTCCTCCCTCCTCCCCTCCAACTCTCTCCCTCCCCCTCCCAGCTCTCCCTCCTCTCCCAACTCTCTCCCTCCCTCCCTTCCCTTCCACCGTCCCTCCCTTACTTCCTCTCTTGAATCTGTTTAAACCCTTTCAAAACCAGCTATGGTAGCAGGCATCGCTTCATCCACATTTTTATTGATTCCCTCTAGTCTGCTCTAGATACCTGTATCACCATGAGAAGCATCCAGTTTCTCCAATGTGTGTTCCCAGAAGAGAAAGGCATTCTGCATAGGTTTGAAGCACTTTACCTTTGAGACGTGCCCCCCCCCAAAAAAAAAAGAAAAGAAAAAGAAACAGCTTCTAGGGAATTCTGTACATATTTAGAATATTTTATTGAAAATCACAGGCCAACAAAAAGGCGGGCGATCCAACTTGTCCCTTCCACTCTATACAGTTGGCTTTCTGCTTCACAAAGGATGAGCTGTACAGGAATGCTGAGAATAGATGTCAATCCAATATCACCACCACTATCACCACAACAACAAAAATGGCTGCATGGATGCTGGGTTCGATCGTAATGTGTTGAGAGGGGTCAACAGCAGAGGCAGCTGTTTCTACGCTGGTGCTCTCTGCAGACACAGGAGCCGTTCTGAAGCACCTCCTACTCCAATGAAATGGGAAAACATCGAGACTAGCTCTTAGCATTACAGTAGAGAAGCGTTAGGAAAGGAGCAAGTAGGCACCGGGAAACACGTCAGCATTGTGCTGGGGACCACTGATTTACATCTTGACATGAATTGTGCTGTTCAGCCAGGACTTTTTTTTTGTAGCAGGAACTCCTTTGCATATTAGGCCACACCCTCCCGATGTAGTCAGTCCTCCTGGAGGTTACAGTAGGCCCAGCCCTAAGAGCCCTGTAAGCTCTTGGAGGATTGGCTACATCAGGGGTGTGTGGCTTACTATGCAAAGGAGTTCCTGATACAGAAACAGCGCCGTGTTCACCCCCTTTTTTTTGGAGGGGGGGAAGAGTACATGAACCCTCTAAGGCAGGGGTGTCAAATCAGGCCCCCGGAGGGCTCCTATCAGGCCCCCGAGCAACTGCCTCTTGTCTGCTTCCTTCTCCCTCTCTCTTGCTTCTTTCTGCATCTCAGCTTGCTTTACGAGGCTTGCTTAGGGTTGCCAAGTCCAATTCAAGAAATATCTGGGGACTTTGGGGGTGGAGCCAGGAGACTTTGGGGGTGGACCAGGAGACATTGGGGCGGAGCCAGGAACAAGAGTGTGACAAGCATAACTGAACTCCAAGAGAGTTCTGGCCATCACATTTAAAGGGACAGCACACCTTTTTAAATGTCTTCCTTCCATAGGAAATAATGAAGGATAAGGGCACCTTCTTTTGGGGCTCATAGAATTGGACCCCCTGGTCCAATCGTTTTGAAATTTGGGGGATACTTTGGGGAGAGGCACTAGATACTATATTGAAAATTTGGTGCCTCTACCTCAAAAAACAGCTCCCCCAGAGCCCCCGAAACCTCCAGATCAATTCCCCATTATACCCTATGAGAAGACGTTTCCCTCTCCACCCCCTCCCCCTCCACCCCCCCCCCCCCCGTTTTTGGGAAATCTGATGCAGGGGACAGAACTCACTCACCTCCGGAGGTGCAAAGGCACATGGTCCTTTGGGGGCGTGGCTGGGCTCCCCTCCCTTCACCGGCCAGCTGACTGGGGGCGGGAAGCAGCCTGAGAAAACGGAAGAGCTCTGGCTGCCGTTCTCCTCCCTCCCCTCCCCCCCGCTTTCCCTTTTATGGCCAGCGGGGGGAGGAGGCTCCAAATCTGGAGTCTCCAGGCCTAGCGGGGGATTTGGGAACCCTAGGCTTGCTCAATCACACAGACGTTACAGAGCAAAACCTTGATTTTCTCCATTGGTTGAGGCTCCTCCCCGCCTGGTCCTCTGGGGAAAGCAGGAATGAACTTCCTTTGCCCAGTTCCCTGGATCCCATGGGAAAGATGCAAAGAAAACACCTTTAAGAGCGACAAGTGCTAATGTTTTAAGCGTGTTTTAAGTGTTATTTTTAAAACTGTACTCGAGTTTGTCTGTGTCCTTTAAAAGTTTATCTCCGCTGCCTAATCTTAAATAGATACACACATGGCTCGGCCCAACACAGCCCAGCCTGGCCAAAGAAGGTCTCATTTATGTCAGCTCCATCCCTTATAACAAAGGAATTCAACGCCCATTCTCTAAGGCAACGGCTGGCACGGCCATTGAGGTTTTTCAGGCATAATCAGTGAGCACCACTGCCACTATAAAATTTATATCCTGGAAAAAGGGGACAACACTTGGGAGTCTGAATAATCCACAATGCTTGGCTGAAGAAATAGGGTTGCCAATCCCCAGGGGGGGGGGCAGGGGATCCCCTGGTTTGGAGGCCCTCCCCCCGCTTCAGGGTCGTCAGAAAGCGGGGGGAGGGGAGGGAAATGTCTGCTGGGAACTCTATTATTCCCTATGGAGATTATTCCCATAGAAAATCATGGAGAATTGATCCGCGGGTATCTGGGGCTCTGGGGGGGGTGGGCTGTGTTTTGAGGTAGAGGCACCAAATTTTCAGTACAGCATCTAGTGCCTCTCCCCAAAATACCCCCCAAGTTTCCAAACGATTGGACCAGGGGGTCCAATTCTATGAGCCCCAAACGAAGGTGCCCCTATCCATTATTTCCTATGGAAGGAAGGCATTGAAAAGTGTGCCGTCCCTTTAAACGTGAGGGCCAGAACTCCCTTTGGAGTTCAATTATGCTTGTCACAGCCTTGATCTTGGCTCCACCCCTAATGTCTCCTGGCTCCACCCCCAAAGCCTCCTGGCTCCACCCCCAAAGTCCCCAGATACTTCTTAAATTGGACTTGGCAACCCTATGAAGAAATGATTTGTGGGAGACGGCTCCGGTAAACTAAAATAACCATGAGAAGGATTGCAGTAATTAATAAATGGAGTTTGGGTTTGTTTGTTTTTTTAACACAAGCTCATAGGGAACCATTAAGCCCTACCTCTTGTATACATCTATCAATTTGTACCTTGTCCAGAAACCTTGCTTAGCTATTAAGTCATTGAAGGAAGAGCTGTCAGTTTCAATCCATTCCCCCCCCCCCCCCACTCTGCCTCTGCGATCTGTGCCCACCTACTCGAAAGGAAGGCCTATTATGCAAAAGAGGGCTTACTTTCGAACAAACATGTGCCGCGCCAGCTTGTCCATCAATTTAGCCCATTGACCTGACCTTCAGTCAAGTTCCGCGGAAAACCAGACGACAGAATACGTCGCTGTTCTCAAAATAGCCGGTGATCTGTGGTCTCTCTAAAATTAATATATATTTTTTTTGCTGTTGCTGGTAGGTTTTGTAGAAGAGATGATCCCATAATGTTCTTCAGGCCTGTTGTTAAAGGGAAAAAGGTCAACCTCTGTCCTCTAATCCAATGTACCTCCCAGTTACCGCTATCCAATAATTTGTGTTAGATTGACATTCCTACCAGAATTAATAAAGACCGACATGGTCATTATAGTTAGATAACTCCAGGAAAGAGAAGCTGGGGGATTATGACAGAGATGTATAAAATTATATATGGTGTGGAGAGAGTCAGGGAAAGAAAAGCGGACAGAGGGAGGTTTATATCCTAAAACTTGGGGGTTGGGCCAGGGAAAACAGTCAGCAAAAGGTTTAGAACAAAGAAAACGAAGTCCTATTTCATGCAATTCATAGAATTCCCTTATCACGAGAAGCAGGAAAGACACACCTTTTAGAAAGGCTTAGAAAAATAGACTGAAGCCATGATAACCAAGTGGAGCCTCCATTTATTGTTGCAGTATACCTCTGTAAACCAGATGGCACAGAGATGAAAAACTCAGAAATGCCTATTAGCAGGGCTTTTTAATAGAAAAAGCCCAGCAGGAACTCATTTGCATATTAGGCCACACCCCTGATGCCAAGCCAGCTGGAACTGCGTTCCTGGGCATTCCTGCTAAAAAAATAAAATCCTGCCCAGGGCTTTTTTTGTAGCAAGAGCTCCCTTGCATATGAGGCCACACACCCCTGATGTAGCCAGTCCTCCAAGAGCTTAGAGAGCTCTTCGTACAGGGCCTACTGTAAACCCTTGGAGGATTGGCTACATCAGGTGGGAGTGGCCTAATATGCAAAGAAGTTCCTGCTACAAAAAAGTCCTGTGGCTAGCCACCGCTGAGAACAGAATACTGGTCCAAATGAAGCCTCAATTCCACCCAGCAGGTCTCTTATTATGCTCTGAATTTTTGAATAGTGACTTTTCTGGACGTCCTGCCACAGCAGGGTTGCCAAGTCCTCTTCAAGTCCTGGCGGGGGACTTTCACGTGCATGACGAAATGACGTCACCCGGAAGTGACGTCATCAAAATGGCGGCGCACACGTGGACCGCTCTAGGCATTTCCGGGGAAACTCTATGGCTTTTCCGGACGCTCTAGCCATTTGGGAGGTTGGCAGCCCTATGCCGCAGTCTTCTTGTGGGTCTACTGGGGGGGAAGCAAATGAGGGTTGCCAGGTCCCTCCTAGCCACTGACAGGACATGGGGGGGGGGGAAGAGTTGCTCGATCCTGGCTGGGAAACTCCTGAAGATTTGGGGGTGGAGCCTGGAGAAGTTGGAGACCTCAGTGGAGACATGATGCCCTAAAGTCCACCCTCCAAAGCATCCATTTCCTCCGGGGGGAACTGATCCCCTGCACGTCCTCCTCCAGCACCATCGAATGTTTTCAATTGTAATTGTATTGTATCGATTTTAAATTGTGATTTATAATTGCTTTGAATTGAATTGATTGTTAGCCGCCCTGAGTACTCTCGCGGAGACGGCGGCTTAGAAATTGAAAGAAGAAGAAGAAGATATTGGATTTATATCCCGCCCTCCACTCTGAAGAGTCTCAGAGCGGCTCACAATCTCCTTTCCCTTCCTCCCCCACAACAGACACCCTGTGAGGTAGATGAAGATATTGGATTTATATCCCGCCCTCCACTCCGAAGAGTCTCAGAGCGGCTCACAATCTCCTCTACCTTCCTCCCCCACAACAGACACCCTGTGAGGTGGGTGGGGCTGAGAGGGCTCTTATAGCAGCTGCCCTTTCAAAGACAAGGCCATACCAGCAGCTGCAAGTGGAGGAGTGGGGAATCAAACCCGGTTCTCCCAGATAAGAGTCCGCACACTTAACCACTACACCAAAATAAAATAAATAAATCTGGAGATGAGCTGCAATTCCAGGGGATTCCCAGGTCCTACCTGCAGGGCCAACCCTGTCACTAGGCAGACTAGGCAATTGCCTAGGCCACTGGCCTTCTGGAGGTGCCGGATCGGATGCCCTCCCGTGTGACTTGGTGATGTTATCGGTGTAGGGGGGAGGGGGCACCAGAAGAGCCTTGCCTAGGGTGGCAGAAAGCCTAGGGCTGGGCCTGACTACCTGGAGGCTGGCATTGCTAATTTCCTCCCTTTCTTCAACTGTTAGACATAGCAGGTGGTCTCTTTCTATGGGTGACTTAGAATCACAGAATCCTAGAGCTGGAAGGGACCTCCAGGGCCATCTAGTCCAACCCCCTGCACAATGCAGGCAACTCACAAACCCCTCCGCCTAAATTCACAGGATCCTCATCGCTGTCAGATGGCCATCTAGCCTCTGTTGAAAAGCCTCCAAGGAAGGAGAGCCCACCACCTCCCGAGGAAGCCTGATCCACTGAGGAACCGTTCTAAACTCACAAACCCCTCCCCCTAAATTCACAGGATCTTCATTGCTGTCAGATGGCCATCTAGCCTCTGTTGAAAAGCCTCCAAGGAAGGAGAGCCCACCACCTCCCGAGGAAGCCTGTTCCACTGAGGAACCGCTCTAAACTCACAAACCCCTCCCCCTAAATTCACAGGATCTTCATTGCTGTCAGATGGCTGTCTAGCCTCTGTTTGAAAACCTCCAAGGAAGGAGAGCCCACCACCTCCCGAGGAAGCCTGTTCCACTGAGGAACCGCTCTAAACTCACAAACCCCTCCCCCTAAATTCACAGGATCCTCATTGCTGTCAGATGGCCATCTAGCCTCTGTTGAAAAACCTCCAAGGAAGGAGAGCCCACCCCCCCCCCCGAGGAAGCCTGTTCCACTGAGGAACCGCTCAACCGTCAGGAAGTTCTTCCTAATGTTGAGCCAGAAACTCTTTACCATACAAATAGTTAAAAGAGGTGTGCTTATGGATTTCTAGGTGGTCTTCTAGCTGTGGCAGAAGCTCCAAGATTACAGGCCACTTTGTACAGGAGCAAACTGAGACAGGTGGCCTGCCTGGCTTTGTGGCCAACGGCATCGGCAACTCAGGGCTAGGGGTGCCAACCACCAGTTGGTGGCTGGCTGGAGACATCCAGTTATTACAACTGACCTCCAAGCAGCAGAGATCCGTTCACTTGGAGAAAGTGGCTACTGTGGAAGGTGGATGCTACTGCCTGATTGAAGTCCCTCCCCTCTCCAAATCCCGCCCTCTTCAGGATCCGCCCCCAAATCTCCAGGTATTTCCCAGCCCAGAAACCCTTCTGCTCTGGGAGGCATGCACAGGAGCTCTCCTCACAGGCAGTCTCTCATCGTGTGCCTTTGGATTGTACTCTGAGCAGTGCCGGCGCCAGGCTATTAGCTACCCCAGCTGAGGCCCTCCACCCCCATCTTCCCCCCATGCATGGTGAATGCACGCCCCCACCCCTGACCAGCCTAGCCTCACCTTCGCTGCCTTACAAGAGGGGTGTCTGAGAGGCGGGCATGTGCTGCAATCTGGACACACACTGCTTTTGCCTCTGCCGCCCCCTCCCTCTCGGGTGATTTAAAATGTGCGTGAGGGTGCAGGTGAAAGAAGACGACGACTGCAGATTTATATCCTGCCCTTCTCTCTGAATCAGAATCTCAGAGCAGCTTACAATCTCCTTTATCTCTTTTCCACACAACAGACACCCTGTGAGGTAGGCGGGGCTGAGAGAGCTCTCCCGGAAGCTGCCCTTTTAAGGACAACTCCTACGAGAGCTCTGGCTGACCCAAAGCCATTCCAGCAGCTGCAAGTGGAGGAGTGGGGAATCAAACCCGGTTCTCGCAGATAAGAGTCTGCATGCTTAACCACTGCATTAAACTGGCTCTAAATTGGCAGGGCCTTTCTCTGCAAGTGGGAAGGGCAGTGGCTCTCCCTTCCTCACTTGCTTCCTGCTTCCCCCATCCACTGCCCAGGAAGGGGGTGCCTAATTTGGCACCCCATAGGGCAGGGGTGGCCAAACTTGCTTAATGTAAGAGCTACATAGAATAAATGTCAGATGTTTGAGAGCCAGGAGGGACAGGAAGGAAGGAACTAGATGGGGAAAGGTGGAAAGAAAGCAACTTTAACTCTAAATGCATTCTCCAAGCCACCAACTGACTTGGAGAAGTGATTTAAAGAGAGAAATGCTTTCACCAAGCCGGCCGATGGGGCGGAGGGAGCTTCAAGAGCCACACGATATGTGTGAAAGAGCCTCATGTGGCTCCCGAGCCACAGTTTGGCCACCCCTGCCCTATGCCCGGCTCGTGTTTGGCTAACCAGCCCACACCTAAGACTATATCGAATGAGGCCACACCTGTAGGCGACCACCTAAGGTCGCCTAATGGACGCGCCGGCCCTGCCCCTGAGCCCCTTTGCAAGGCTACAGTGCTCTTCTGAGGTCTTCCTGAGCTCAAACACATCCTCCCAGTGCCAGGTGGACATGCCGTTAAGAACTCAGGAGAAAGATTGGCTCGGAGGAGGAGGAGAGGCGGCGTAATCTGCCTGGGCAGCTGCCAACGACGAAGGTGGGCTGGAAAACAAAGCACCTTCTCTGAAGGCGAGCGCTTAATTAGCGTGAGTGCCAAACCATGTTCTGCGCTAGTAAAACTGAACTTTGTACTCAGCAGATATTCTGCATACCTACTCATTTGAGGAGGGGAAAAAAGTTTGCCGCATCCTGTTTATGGGCAATGCAAAGTCAGCCAAATGCCTCTCGGAAACTTCCCACTTTTATTAGAGTCCTCTGGACGTTACATGGCTGGTTATTGGTTTCGAATACTTGAACCCGCAGTCCACCTCTTTGAGAAAAAGCGAGCCAGAAATTCTGTAACACAAACAAATGACAAAGCTGCCTCAAGCAGCGGGGACAGGGTTGCCAATCCCCAGATGGGGGCAGGGGATCCTCTGGTTTGGAGGCCCTCCCCCCTCTTCAGGGTCATCAGAAAGTGGGGGGGGGGAGGGAAATGTCTGCTGGGCACTCCATTATTTCCCATGGAGACCAATTCCCATAGGGCAGGGGTGGCCAACGATAGCTCTCCAGATGTTTTTTTGCCTACACTCCCATCAGCCCCAGCCAGTGTGGCCAATGGCTGGGGCTGATGGGAGTTGTAGGCAAAAAAACATCTGGAGAGCTACCATTGGCTACCCCTGCCAGAGGCTATAATGGAGAATTGATCTGGGGGTATCTGGGGCTCTGGGAGGGGCTGTTTTTTGAGACAGAGGCACCAAATTTGCAAAATAGCATCCCATGTCTCTCCCCAGAAGACCCTCCAAGTTTCAAAAAGATTGGACCAGGGGGTCCAATTCTATGAGCCCCTATCCTTCATTATTTCCAATGGAGGGAAGGCATTTAAAAGGTGTGCAGTCCCTTTAAATATGATGGCCAGAACTCCCTTTGGAGTTCATAAATGAACATATGAAGCTGCCTTCTACTGAATCAGACCCTCAGTCCATCAGAGTCTGTATTGTCTACTCAGACTGGCAGCAGCTTTCCAGGGTGCTTGTCGCAGCCTTGCTCCTGGCTCCACCCCCAGTGTCTCCTGGCTCCACCCCCAAAGTCCCCAGATATTTCTTGAGTCAGACTTGGCAACCCTAAGTGGGGAGGATTTGGGGGAGAGGACTCTTGCCGACCTCCAGGCAGCCCGTGGAGATCTCCTGCTATCACAATGACTCTCCAGACAACCGAGATCAGTTTCCTTGGAGAAAAGGGCTGCTTTGGAGGGTGGAGATCTAGGGCACTATAACCCGGCTGATGTCCCTCCCTTCCCCAAACTCCACTTTCCCCAGGCTTCCCCCAAAAAATCTCTTTCCCCAACCAGAGCAGGCAATGTGGGGTGTGTGAGAGAGGATTTGACAGGGCCAGTAATCCCCAGGTGGGGCAGGGGATCCACAGGTTTGGAGGCCCTCCCCCCACTTCAGGGTTATCAGAAAGCAAGGAGGGGAGGGAAATGTCTGCTGGGCACTCCATTATTCCCTAAGGAGACTGATTCCCATAGGGCAGGGGTGTCGAACTCATTTGTTATGAGGGCCAGATCTGACACAAATGAGACCTTGAGGGCCCAGGCCATGTTGTGTCGGGCCGAGCCATGTGTGTACCTTTTAAGATTAGGTAGCAGATATATACATTTTACAAAGAACACAGACAAGCACAAATATATATTTTTTTAAAAAACTTAAAACATGCTTAAAACGTTAGCACTCATTGGTCTTAAGGGTACTTTCTTTGTATTTCTCCCATGGGATCCAGCGAACTGGGCAAAGGAAGCTCTGGCTCTTTCCTTCCTTCCCCAGGGGACTGGGAGGGAGGAGCCTCAGCCAATGGAGAAAATAGAGGTTTTGCATGCTTTCTTTGTATTTCTCCCATGGGATCCAGCAAACTGGGCAAAGGAAGCTCTGGCTCTTTCCTTCCTTCCCCAGGGGACTGGGAGGGAGGAGCCTCAGCCAATGGAGAAAATAGAGGTTTTGCATGCTTTCTTTGTATTTCTCCCATGGGATCCAGCAAACTGGGTAAAGGAAGCTCTGGCTCTTTCCTTCCTTCCCCAGGGGACTGGGAGGGAGGAGCCTCAGCCAATGGAGAAAATAGAGGTTTTGCATGCTTTCTTTGTATTTCTCCCATGGGATCCAGCAAACTGGGCAAAGGAAGCTCTGGCTCTTTCCTTCCTTCCCCAGGGGACTGGGAGGGAGGAGCCTCAGCCAATGGAGAAAATAGAGGTTTTGCATGCTTTCTTTGTATTTCTCCCATGGGATCCAGCAAACTGGGCAAAGGAAGCTCTGGCTCTTTCCTTCCTTCCCCAGGGGACTGGGAGGGAGGAGCCTCAGCCAATGGAGAAAATAGAGGTTTTGCATGCTTTCTTTGTATTTCTCCCATGGGATCCAGCAAACTGGGCAAAGGAAGCTCTGGCTCTTTCCTTCCTTCCCCAGGGGACTGGGAGGGAGGAGCCTCAGCCAATGGAGAAAATAGAGGTTTTGCATGCTTTCTTTGTATTTCTCCCATGGGATCCAGCAAACTGGGCAAAGGAAGCTCTGGCTCTTTCCTTCCTTCCCCAGGGGACTGGGAGGGAGGAGCCTCAGCCAATGGAGAAAATAGAGGTTTTGCATGCTTTCTTTGTATTTCTCCCATGGGATCCAGCAAACTGGGCAAAGGAAGCTCTGGCTCTTTCCTTCCTTCCCCAGGGGACTGGGAGGGGAGGAGCCTCAGCCAATGGAGAAAATAGAGGTTTTGCTCTGTAGCTCCTGAGCAATTGAGCAAGCCTTGCAAAGCAGGAAGGAAGGAAGAGAGAGGGAGAAGGAAGCAGATGACAACCAGTTGATTGGGGGCCTGATAGGAGCTCTCTGGGGGGCCTGATTCAGCCCCCAAACTGCATGTTTGACACCCCTGCCATAGGGTATAATGGAGAATTGATTTGCAGGTATCTGGGGCTCGGCTTTTTTGAGGTAGAGGCACCAAATTTGCACCATAGCATTTCGTTCCTCTCCGCAAAACACCCTCTAAGTTTCAAAAGGATTGAACCCCCAAAGAAAGTGCCCCATCCTTCATTATTTCCAAATGGAGGGAAGGCATTTGAAAGGCGTGTGGTCCCTTTAAATATGATGGCGAAAACTCCCTTTGGAGTTCAGTTATGCTTGTCACAACCTTGTTCCTGGCTCCACCTCCAAAGTCTCCTGGCCCCACCTCCAAAGTCCCCAGATATTTCCTGAATTGGACTTGGCAACTCTAAGTTCCGGAGCTCCGCTCCTGTGAGCTCCTGCCCAAAATGAGGCCTCACGTGGGGTGTGTGAGAGAGGATTTTCTAGGGCCAGCATTCGGGGGGATATGGGTGATGGGGAAGTTGTCTTGTTTTGTTTTTGCAATATTTATTGAGGGACAGCAATGCCCACTTCTCCTCTGTTGAGGGTGGGGAACTGTTTGTGTGTGAGAGAGATCTGTTCAGATGGGAGTTTGCAAAATGGGTCTTCTTCTTCTCCACTGTCTGGGGATGGTGTGCATAGTCTGACCTGGGGCTGGTCAGCAGTTGTTCTCCAGGCCAGTTTGGCAAGGAACCCTGGAGGTTTTTGCCATCTTCTGGGCATGGAGCATGGGTCACCGGAGACGTATGTGTTTGAGGGAGGTATTTGGGAATTTCATGCATTGTGAAGAGGGTTGGCCTAGATGACCCTGGAGGTCCCTTCCAGCTCTGTGATTCTATGATTCTTTTCTGCTGAAATGGAATACCACATTGTTCTTTCCAGTATCTCTACTCCCCAGTTTCTTTATCTGCTTTCATGCATCTTAGACCCCAAGAACGGAAAAAGGCATCATGGAAGGTCTTGAACAACCAGAATGCCCCATTCCCTTAAATGCCACGGGCTGTCCCATTTGTGCCGTGGAAATGCACATGTTTGAATGTTTTACACAAAACTCTCCAACTGCAGAATTTTCAGTTTGTAGGCCTACTTCACTAACATACATGCCGCTTCTACATAAAGTGTAAATGTGCATAATTCCACCGGTATTTGTCCATCATTGCATAAAAACAGGGCTTTTTTTGTAGCAGGAACTCCTTTGCATATTAGGCCACACACCCCTGATGTAGCCAATCCTCCTAGAGCTTAAGGTAGCCTTGTACTTAAGAGCCCTGAAAGCTCTTGGAGGATTAGCTACATCAGGGGGTGTGGCCTAATATGCAAAGGAGTTCCTGCTACAAAAAAAGCCTTGCAAGTGACCCCTGTTCCATGCCCAGAAGATGGCAGAAAACCTCCAGGATAAGGTTGCACATACTATCCTTGTTGACAAGTTGATAAAATGTGGTTTGGATCCTGTTACCGTTAGGTGGATCTGTAACCGGCTGACAGATGGCACCCAAAGAGTGCTTGTGGATGGTTCCTCATCCTCTTGGAGAGGAGTGACAAGTGGAGTGCAAGGATCTGTCCTGGGGCCTGTTTTGTTTGACATCTCTATAAATGATCTGGATGAAGGAACAGAGGGAATGCTTTTTAAATTTGCTGATGATACTAAATTGGGAGGGGTTGCAAATACAGTAGAAGACAGAAACAGGATACAGGATGACCCTGACAGGCTGGGAAACTGGGCTAAAGCCAATCAAATGAATTTTAACAGGGATAAATATGAAATTCTGCATTTAGGTATGACAAATCCAATGCATAGTTACAGGATGGGGGAGACTTTACCACTCTGCGCCACGGGCCTCTTCTTAAATATATATATATATATCACATATATAACACTCACACACATATATAACACACACACACACACACACACACACACATATATATATGCGCACACACACACACAAGATTTAAAATCACAGTTCAAGACTGCTAATAAACTTAATGAAATTTAGTCCTAAATAAAACTGTCTTCAGCTGCCTCCTAAAGATTGAAAGTGAGGGGGCCTGGGGGGTCGTTGTTTCATAACTGAAGGGGCTGCCAGTGAAACGGCCCTCCTCTCAAATCCCAGGTCTGCCTTTCAACTAACTGTCTTGTCTGGACTAAGTTTTAGCCTGTTCACCCTCATGCAGCCCTCTACTGACTCCAAGCACCAGTTCCGAATCTCAACAGCATCCCTGAAAAGCTGGGTATCATCCACCTCTCTATTACCTCTGCCAGTGGTTTCACATAGGTATGAAATAGCACAGCAGATAAGATCAAACTCTGCAGAACCTTGAAATCGACATTCAAAATTATGGGAGTTTTTTCAGATAAGGTACAGAAGCTGCTTTTTTTTTTAGAAAAAAAAAGAAATCAGTTCAGAACTCGCATAAAGGCAATGTTAATTCATTTGCCACATTCTAAACTCTTGTAACAATGGGCCCCTTCAGAGCAAAATTACATCCAAGAGATTGAAAAGTGCTTTCAGGTATCTCTCCAGTGGTGAAAAATGACTCACTTATTAAATCACAAGATTAATAGCCATAGAGACAAGTTGATTCAGCGTATCCAAACTGTAGCACTAGACAAGAATAAGGACGTGACCGCAGGGCCACAATATGGAAACAGATTCTTTTTAAAATGCTGCCAAATGTTTCTTTCAAAAGATGCGAGATGCATTCATAAGAACTATTTGCATACAGGAGTGCTTCTGGGTCACCCAAGAGCAAACCCAGACAAGAACTTGGGACATCCGTGTCAAGATCTCTTGGGAGTTTTGAATGCTAAATAGCAGCTGCTGGGAAGGAGGTCGTAAGATCAGAGGCACAGTGCGACCATCAGAGTTTTACTGTGCCATTTTCCTGACAGGCAAACAGCGCCCTTAGAGAGCCAGTTTGGTGTAGTGGTTAAGTGTGCGGACTCTTATCTGGAAGGACTGGCCTATTCTGCTACTCACCAAAAATCAGGCTGCAGGGAGACGCCACACTTTGCTTAGTGGAGCAGGCCAATATGTTCAGAGGCCAATATTGTCAGAGGACAGCTATGGGTTGAATCCACTGATTTTCCTCCAATAAAGTCCTGTTCACAAGTCACAGGGAATGCACGTTCAATCCGTGTATACAGTGCACACTTATTCTTCTTTATACATACATTGAGTAATTGTTAGGGTTGCCAAGACCAATTTAAGAAATATCTGGGGACTTTGGGAGTGGAGCCAGGAGACTTTGGGGGTGGAGCCAGGAGACATTAGGGGTGGAGCCAAGATCAAGGCTGTGACAAGCATAATTGAATTTCAAAGGGAGTTCTGGTCATCACATTTAAAGGGACGGCACACCTTTTCAATGCCTTCCTTCCAGAGGAAATAATGAAGGATAGGGGCACCTTCTTTTGGGGCTTATAGAATTGGATCCCCTGGCCCAATCGTTTTGCAACTTGGGGGATATTTTGGGGAGAGGCACTAGATGCTGTACTGAAAATTTGGTGCCTCTACCTCAAAAAACTGCTTCCCCAGAGCCCCAGATACCCACAGATCAATGCTCCATTATTTTCTATGGGAATAAATCTCCATAGGAAATAATACGAGTTCCCAGCAGACATTTCCCTCCCCTCCCCCTGCTTTCTGATGACCCTGAAGCGGGGGGAGGGCCTCCAAGCCAGGGGATCCCCTGCCCCGACCTGGAGATTGGCAACCCTAGTAATTGTTATGGTATGTTCAGATGAATGTGTGATAGGCTTCCCAATCCCCAGGTCCCAGCGGGGGATCCCCCAGTTTTACAGGCTTCCCCCCTCCCCCAGCCAGCTGGCCGGCGGGGGAAGCCCCTCCCCCACAGCTATTATGCACCTCCATGAACAATTCTCATAGGAAATGATGGGGAATTGATTTGCGGGTATCGGGGGCTCTAGGGGGGCTGTTTTTTTAGTTAGAGGCGCAAAATTTTCAGTACAGCATCTAGTGCCTCTCCCCAAAATACCCCCCAAGTTTCAAAAGGATTGGACCAGGGGGTCCAATTCTACGAGCCCCAAAAGAAGGTGCCCCTATCTTTCATTATTTTCTATGGAAGGAAGGCATTTTAAAAGGTGTGCTGTCCCTTTAAATGTGATGGCCAGCACTCCCTTGGAGTTCAATTCTGCTTATCACACCCTTGCTCCTGGCTCCGCCCCCAATGTCTCCTGGCTCCACCCCCAAAGTCTCCTGGCTCCACCCCCAAAGTCCCCAGATATTTCTTGAATTGGACTTGGCAACCCTAATGTGTGATTGAAACACTACATTTTTACGGGTCCTGGTTCCTGGTTTCATTGTCAAGTGAATGTGTGTTGGCTTTTTCTTAAAAACAGATGTAGTGCACGCATGCTCTTGTTCATGGTATGGTTCCCATATGAACAGGGATTAGGTCTTCCTTTAATGGAGAAAACCTTCTTCCAACAGGGAATGGGAAGGATAAGGGAACCCCTAGATTCAGGTCGGGGTGGAAAATATTTGGGTGCAATCCTCTGTATTCTGTAGGGGTCACAGACTGTGTCAGTGCATGGTATTGCACAATGAAGAACAAAGCAGTAGACAAGTGCACCTTTAAGACCAACTAAGTTTTATTCAGAATGTCAGCTTTCGTATGCTCTAAGCAGACTTCATCAGACAAAATTGGAATGGCAAGCCATCTCTAAAAATAGAGAAAGTGGGCAGTGAGTTGGTATGTAGAGTCATGGGAATGTTTTTAGCAAATTAAAAGAATCACAAATTGGGGTCTGTGTTTGTTTGCTTGGTATTGTTAACTGGGCTGCAACAGCAGCGGAGGGTGATAAAAAGCAGACACGTCATAGGTGTGAAGTGCCACAAATCTGGGTGTCATTCTGGATTTATGGCACTTCACACCTATGACACGTCTGCTTTTTATCACCCTCCACTGTTGTTAAGGCGCAGTTAACAATACTAACAAACAAACACAGAACCCAGTTTGTGATTCTTTTAATTTGCTAAAAACATTCCCATACCAACTCACAGCCCACTTATATTAAGAATTGCTGCTTGCCATTCCCATTTTGTCTGACGAAGTCTGCTGAAAAGCATACGAAAGCTTACATTCTGAATAAAACTTTGTTGGTCTTAAAGGTGCACTTGTCTATTGCTTTGTTCTATTGCTTCAGACCAACACGGCTGCCTACTGGGATCTATCTACAATACAGAACAGTCACTGGAGATGTGGGTCTGGCTGATAGCTTTTAATGTTGAAGATAAAGATCTTAAGGTCTGATTTGCCGTTGGCACTTTTAAGCTTTGTTAAAAGTGAAAATTTTAAACCTGACTGGGTCAGGCTATTGGAAGAGAAGCTGATCTGTTTAAACGTTACTGCCGATGTGCTAAAACACACGAGAGAGAGTCAGGACAGTATAGCGCCTGATCAAAAAGTATGTGAAAGACCTAAATTATAATAGCACTGTTCTAAAATCTTGTGGGGTTTGTTCTTCTCTTCCTATTGTAACATGCCCCCTGATTAAGATAAGAACATAAGAGAAGCCATGTTTGACCATACCAATGGTTCATCCCATCCAACACTCTGTGTCACACAGTGGCTAAAACTCAGGTGCCATCAGGAGGACCATCAGTGGGGCTAGAAGTCCAGAAGCCCTCCCATTGTGCCCCCCCCCACAAGCACCAAGAATACAGAGCATCCCTGCCCCAGACAGAGAGTTCCATCTATATCTTGTGGCTATTAGATCCCAGAGTATTTTTGGACTTTGACAGAAGCAAAATACAGAACTGCTATCAGGCTGGCCCATCTGAATGCCTTTCATTCAGCAGTTATGACAGGAAGGTACTTTGGTATATTTTTCTCTGGAAGATTATATGCCAGTGGATTAGAGAAAATTGATACTGTTGATGGTATTTTTCTTGAATGCATTTGGGTTTTAGATGTTACCGTACGAGTGGATATTTCCTTTGATTGAAAAGAATATTGTTTCAGTGGAGGCCAATGTTTTGTGGTTGCTAAGTGACAAAGAAGAACAAATAACTTTTAAGGTCACAAAATATTTGATAGTATAGTTTGCCGGACCTCTAAACCTCATTAGTATTTTATTTGTGTTTCCTGTTCATGACGTTGGTTGAACGAATGAACAGTGATGCAATTCAGTCAGAATGTTGATAGTGGCACTTAATGGCAGTATGGATTCTGTTTCTAATGCCCGTTTCCCACAAACACCAACATTTATCAGTAGGGTTGCCAAGTCCAATTCAAGAAATATCTGGGGACTTTGGGGGTGGAACCAGGAGACTTTGGGGGTGGAGCCAGGTGACATTAGGGGTGGAGCCAAGATCAAGGCTGTGACAAGCATAACTGAACTCCAAAGGGAGTTCTGGCCATCACATTTAAAGGGACAGCACAATTCCTTCCTTCCATAGGAAATAATGAAGGATAAGGGCACTTTCTTTTGGGGCTCATAGAATTGGACCCCCTGGTCCAATCGTTTTGAAACTTGGGGGGTATTTTGGAGAGAGGCAATAGATGCTGTACTAAAAATTTGGTGCCTCTACCTCAAAAAACAGCCCCCCCCCAGGGCCCCAGATACCCGCAGATCAATTCTCCATGATTTTCTATGGGAATAAATCTCTATAGGGAATAACAGAGTTCCCAGCAGACATTTCCCTCCCCTCCCCCCTGCTTTCTGAGGACCCTGAAGCGGGGGGGAGGGTCTCCAAACCGGGGGATCCCCAGCCCCCACCTGGGGATTGGCAACCCTATTTATCAGACACAAATGCCTCTCTCTGATAAACTGCTAATATAGTAAAAAGTTCCTGTTTTAAAAACAGAGCACCTTTGTGCCTTAAAAGTACCTTGGTGAAACCAGCATCACAGCTCTGTGAATACTTAACCCTAGAGATATTTTTAACATGTGCCTGTTCTAATTCTAAGGTAGGGTTGCCAATCCCCAGGTGGGGGCAGGGGATCCCCCGGTTTGGAGGCCCTCCCCCCGCTTCAGGGTCGTCAGAAAGCGGGGGGAGGGGAGAGAAATGTCTGCTGGGAACTCTGTTATTCCCTATAGAGATTTATTCCCATAGAAAACATGGAGAATTGATCCTCGGGTATCAGTTTCAAAAAGATTGGACCAGGGGGTCCAATTCTATGAGCCCCAAAAGAAGGTGCCCCTATCCATTATTTCCTATGGAAGGAAGAAATTGAAAAGGTGTGCCGTCCCTTTAAATGTGATGGCCAGAACTCCCTTTGGAGTTCAATTATGCTTGTCACAGCCTTGATCTTGGCTCCACCCCCAAAGTCTCCTGGCTCCACCCCCAAAGTCTCCAGATATTTCTTGAATTGGACTTGGTAACCCTATTCTAAGGGCACAAAATATACCCCAAAATGTTACCATAGGCACAGTAACACACCTATCATTATCAGCCATAAGATTATAACAGATGAAAATCATGTGAACGGCGAGGAAACCTGCTCAGTAAAGCCAATATATATATATTTAGCTCTTAAAGACGAATACAAATAACAACTAAACACAAAGTGAGGTAAATTTTCAATTGCAGCTCTACCACAAGGGCACAGCTACTGGGAATGGCTAATCACCCTTGCAGCAACTGAAAAGTTACCTCAGTCATCTATTAAAAAAAAAAAGCCAAACACTTCTCAAAATTGCATTGTTTCCCACCCCCTGACCCTGGAAAACCATGCTGAAGTGAAAAGAGTTAATTTTCAAATGAATGGGAAACTCCTTTGGCTAGGCAATAAAAAAAACCTAGTAAAATAAGAATAATGAGAGTCGACAAGTGAGATTCAATTGCAGATATAAAATCAGAAGATGAATGACAGGTTATCTTCTTGGTGATTGCAATCATAAAGACGTTTCAAGGGAATACATCAGTATGACATTTATAACAACAGCTACACCCCTGTGAACATTTATCCAGTAAATAAAACAATGTATTTCCTGAAATTAAGGTTTGTGCCATCTGACAGAACTTCTTAAAAGCGTTCTAAGGACATATCCTGTAAGGAGCTGCAGCTTCCCTTTTGAGATTTGCTAGCCTGTTTTGGCATTCATGAGAGCCCCGTGGTGCGGAGCGTGAAAGCTGCAGCACTGCAGTCCTAACCTCTGCTCACGACCTGAGTTCGATCCCTGGTGGAAGCTGGGTTTTCAGGTAGCCGGCTCGTGGTTGACTCAGCCTTCCATCCTTCCGAGGTTGGTAAAATGAGTACCCAGCTTGCGGTGGGGGGGGGGGGAGAGTGTAGATGACTGGGGAAAGCAATGGCAAACCACCCCGTAAAAAGTCTGCCATGAAAACGTTGTGAAAGCAACATCACCACAGAGTCGGAAATGACTGGTGCTTGCACAGGGGACCTTTCCTTTCCTTTCCTTTCCTTTCCTTTCCTTTCCTTTCCTTTCCTTTCCTTTCCTTTCCTTTCCTTTGGCATTCAAGCATTTTCTTGCCGTTGCTCAAATGCTGGATGTTTTCTGCGGTGCATACAACCTGTGAGTCTAATTTTTTTAATTATTTGTACTATGTGCTGAGAAGCTTTTTTCTACTAATGAGTTGTAAATTCACCTGCTGAAGCGAACCCCAAGGTCAGTCAGACCTGATAGGTAATTGAGCTAGTTTTCTTGCTGCATGGTTTTAGAGCAGGGGTAGCCAAACTTTGATTCAGGAGCCCCATGTGGCTCTTTCACACATATTATGTGGCTCTCGAAGCCCCCCTCCCCCAATCAGGCAGCTTGGAGAAGTATGGCTGCCAAGTCCAATTCAAGAAATATTTGGGAACTTTGGGAGTGGAGCCAGGAAACTTTGGGGGTGGAGCAGGAGACATTGGGGATGGAGCCAGCAGCAAGGTTGTGGCAAGCATCACTGAACTCCAAAGGGAGTTCTGGCCATCACTTTTAAAGAGATCGCACACCTTTTAAAGGCTTTCCCTCCATGGGAATAATGGAGGATAGGGCCACCTTTTTCGGGGGCTCATAGAATTTGACCCCGCGGTCCAATCTTTTTGAAGCTTGGAGGGTCTTTTGAGGAGAGGCATCAGATGCAGTGCTGCAAATTTGATACCTCTACCTCAACCTCAAAAAACAGCCCCAGATACCCGCCAATCAGTTCTCCATAGGGAATAGGTCTCCATAGGGAATAATGGAGTGCCCAGCAGACATTCCCCTCCCCCCTCCCGCTTTCTGATGACCCTGAAGTGGGGGGAGGGCCTCCAAACCAGGGGATCCCCTGCCCCCACCCGGGGATTTGTAAAAGGAAAATAGATCACAGTAAATGGGACAAACAATGGAAGTTAAACAACTACTGTGATGAATAACAAAATTTATTATAACAACAACAACAACAACAACAAAATTTTATTTGTATCCCGCCCTCCCTGCCGGAGCAGGCTCAGGGCGGCTAACAACACAATTCAAGTTTAACTATACAAATAGATAAAATTACATTTAAACAACATGAACATTTAATTAAAAATCTGCTTAAGTTTTAAAATTAAATTAGATTAAATTAATAAAAGTGCTAATGCTATTTAACCATTTAAAAGTTTTATTTTTACTAGTTTTATTTATTAGTTTTAATGTTTTATCTGTTTTAAATGTTTAACTGTTTACATATTTAAATATTGTTCAATTTTTATGTTCGACTAATTGTTGGAAGCCGCCCTGAGCCACTTGTGGGAAGGGCGGGATACAAATCCTAAATAAATAAATAAATATAAATAAAAACCTTCATATATTTTAATGCTCCACATTTAAAATTTTGCATAATTCATGTTATACTAAAGGTCCAAAAAAAGTGGTAAGTTTTTTACTGAAATAAAAATTTTAGAACTTTTAGTTCCATTCAACTTTGTGCTATTTTTTGCTATCATTATTTTGGTTTATTCCAGAATGAGAGAAAAGATGTGGTAAGAAGAATATGAACATTTGGTTGGTACTAGTGGCTGTTAAACCTGAAAAAACATAGACATGCATTACTCCTGAGGAAGTCTACTGATGAAATGGGCCCATATCCGGGTGCTCATAGACTTTTTTTTTGCAATATGGGAATGTCAATATTGGACCTCTGTTACAACATGAAGTATGCGAAATTTGTAATATGAAGTATTAAAATACATGAATGGATGTTTAAATTGGACCTTTATTATAACATGAACTATGCAAAATGGAGAAAGCTCTATGGAGAAAGCTCAATAACCTCTTTAAATCCGCTGAGAGCTTAGAGAATGCATTTAAAGTTCCACCTCTCCATCTATTTTCCTTCCTTCCTTCCTTCCTTCCTTCCTTCCTTCCTTCCTTCCTTCCTTCCTTCCTTCCTTCCTTCCTTCCTTCCTTCCTTCCTTCCTTCCTTCCTTCCTTCCTTCCTTCCTTCCTTCCTTCCTTCCCTCCCTCCCTCCCTCCCTCCTTTCTTCCTTCCTGGGCTTCCAATATCATCTTCTTCTTCATGGCACACCCAAAAATTCCAGAACTGCATAGTGGAGATGCCTTGAACTAGAGGGAAAGACAGAAGAAGAAGAAGAAGATATTGGATTTATATCCCGCCCTCCACTCCGAAGAGTCTCAGAGCGGCTCACAATCTCCTTTCCCTTCCTCCCCCACAACAGACACCCTGTGAGGTAGATGAAGATATTGGATTTATATCCCGCCCTCCACTCCGAAGAGTCTCAGAGCGGCTCACAATCTCCTCTACCTTCCTCCCCCACAACAGACACCCTGTGAGGTAGATGAAGATATTGGATTTATATCCCGCCCTCCACTCCGAAGAGTCTCAGAGCGGCTCACAATCTCCTCTACCTTCCTCCCCCACAACAGACACCCTGTGAGGTGGGTGGGGCTAAGAGGGCTCTCACAGCAGCTGCCCTTTCAAGGACAACTCCTGTGATAGCTATGGCTAACCCAAGGCCATTCCAGCAGGTGCAAGTGGAGGAGTGGGGAATCAAACCGGGTTCTCCCAGATAAGAATCGGCACACTTAACCACTACACCAAACTGGCTCTCCTCGTGAAGAAATATATTCCCTTTAGAATGACCTATTCTATTTTGGTGAGACGTGTTTGTTGTAAACCTAAAACAACAGTGATGAATTCACAGGACTGTGTTTTTGACTAATGGTCTAATTTTCTGCTCTGATAGATACGTATCATACAGATTCAAGCCAAATTAGTCAAGCATTCATCTAGCGAGTTGCAGAAGTAAACCAGACCAGCAGCTGGACACCCTATAGGCCCCTTCCCTTTCAATAAGATGGGAAAGTTCACTTGCTTTAAAAGGCCAATTGCTGCCTTTTTGTAAGTGCCAACATGGTGGATGTCAAAACTTCTGGTTTATCCATCAAGAACCAGGAACCATTCATTGATAGAGAACCAGCTAGGATGTCACAAAAAGTCAGCAGGAAAGAAAACTATGGAATGAGACATCCTGCTCCCACAGTTGCACTGCACCAAACTGTTTTACAAACTTGCTAGAATAACTGATTAGAAAGTGTTGCTGTGTGTAGCTTACTTAAATAGTGTCCTATTCAGGGCTTTTTCTGTAGCATTAGGCCACACACCCTGATGTACGCAATCCTCCTGGAGTTTACAGTAGGCCCTGTACTAAGAACCCTGTAAGCTCTTGGAGGATTGGCTACATCAGGGGTGTGTGGCCTAATATGCAAAGGAGTTCCTGCTACAAAAAAAAGCCCTGGTCCTATTTATGTAATTTCTGTACTGCTTAATATGTCATGTGAATAATTATGCTGCACTTCAGTTTCTTGCTGTTGGTTCCAGACTTCTAAAATCCTAATGCGTTAGGTTCTTGAATGTCCCATTTTGTTGACTGTACTGACTCATATGTGTAATCCTCCTTGAGTCCCTGTGAGAAAGGCGGACTATGGGTTTTTCCACATTCTTTTTCTTGCTTGTACATTTGCTCCCTCTAGTGGTCAATTAGATATTACATCACTTTGTGTCCAGCCTAGAAACCTAATTTTTAAATCTGCAGGGTGGTATACCAGATATAAACTGGTACAATATTGAATCGACCACTAGACAGAGTAAAACACATGCAGAACAAGGGGAGAAACCCAAAGAAATGAAACTTACAAGGAAATAAGTGCGAGAAGCCTTTAAATTCTGTGGGTGGATGGATGGATGGATGGATGGATGGATGGACAGACGGACGGATAGATGATATTAGTATAGATGCACATTTTCCTCAATTTATTACATTTTTAAAGACTTCGTATATAACATGCTCTTCCAGATTAGACAACCACTTTCTGTGGTGATCCCAACAGCTCGGCCTTTGTGGCCACAAGATTGCAGACCCATGAATTAAATTGGTAAGGAACCTTCCCTATGTATACTCAGAGATGGGGAAATCAGTGTTTCCCTGTTTGCTTGCACAGTCAAGGACCGCTTGGGATGATTTCATAGCTTCCAGCTTTGTTTTGACTGGATAATATCTCCCTTTAACCTGTGTTCTCCATAACCTCAATTAACTGAAGCAACCTCATGAAGGGGTCTGAAATAAATAAAACTGCAAAGTCCCCAAAACAATTTGTCACACAGTAGCTGTCTCTGACAGAGCACCCTGTAATCATTCAGTGACCGCAATAAACCTATTAGAGCAGATGACGACAGAAACATCATATCCTTGTCCTATAATAGTAGATTTCTGTTATAAAATGAAACCCTGACAGAAGAAAATAGAGAGGGGTTTTTATCCCAGAACAAAATCACCAGATTAACAGGGAGCTCAGTGACAGTTCACCACCAGCCTTGATACAGGAGCTATCATAGTCCTCAATTCCAACTCTAGTGCACATTTCCTGGGTGTCTGAGACAGTGCCAGCCCTAGGGCGCGTGGCACCCCAGGCAGGCTCCCTGCCCGCTGCCACCCTCTCCCTCCCTCCACAGCCACACTCCATCGCGCCCCCCCCCCCCAATCGATTAGAGGAGGACATTGTGACGAGGCTGGGCCCTACCAACTTCAAGGCGGCCGGTATCTGAACATTTTTCAAAGAGAGAGCTGGAGGAGGCTTCTCCCCCCTCCTTTCCGGAACCGTTCAGATGCTGGCTTCCTCAAAGCTGGTAGGGCCCAGCCTTGTCACGGCGTGCTCCTTGGAGGTGTGTGTGGAGTGTGGTGTGGCTGAAGGGAAGGGAGGGGGATGATGGCAGTGGGCGGGGGAAAGAGGCAAATTTAGGCGGTTGTCTTGGGCACCGGGAGAGGGGAGCTCAATTTGGCACCCCTCTCCTGGTGCCCTAGGCAACCGCCGGCCCTGGTCTGAGAGCACCCAGTGGGGTTGACTTCTGGCTAAACCTGGTTAGAATCGTGCTGCATGTCATCTATCTGCTTACATTTTTCGAATCCAAGTAAATAATTATTCACCAGCGTTTGTTCTTCATAACATCATACCACACTTTATCTCACTTAATCCTGTCAAAGGCAACAATGAGAGCCACAAAAGCTACCTAAAAGGCTTTTTTCGGTCCTTGACTGTATTTGAGAATCAAGCAATGAATCTCTTTATCCTTCACAGGATTAAGAGCTGCTTTGCAATGATGAGTGTTCAAGAAGGGCCCTTAAAAAAAAATTGCATCAAGATTAACTTTTCACAAGAACATTTGTTACAATGCAGGCTTTGGAATAATCTTTGAGGCTTAAGAGCCAGCGTGGCATAGTGGCTTAGAGTGGCGGACTTTAATTTGGAGAACGGGATTTGATTCCCCACCCCTTCTCCACATGAAGCCTTTTCTATGATGTTGGGCCAGTCACAGTGTTCTCAGGACTCTCTCAACCCCACCTATGTCGTCACAAGGTGTCTTTTGTGGGAAGAGGAAGGGAAGGAGATTGTAAGCTGCTTTGAGATTTCTTTAAGTAGAGAAAAGCGGGTTATAAAAACCTTCTCCTCCTCCTCTTTCTCTTCCTTTTTCTCCTTCTCTTATGACAGCCAGTTTGGTGTAGTGGTTAAGTGCGCGGACTCTTATCTGGGAGAACCAGGTTTGATTCCCCACTCCTCCACTTGCAGCTGCTGGAATGGCCTTGGGTCAGCCATAGCTCTGGCAGAGGTTGTTCTTGAAAGGGCAGCTTCTGGAAGAGCTCTCTCAGCCCCACCCACCTCACAGGGTGTCTGTTGTGGGGGGAGAATATAAAGAAGATTGTGAGCCGCTCTGAGACTCTGAAATTCGGAGTGGAGGGCGGGATATAAATCCAATATCTTCTTCTTCTTTCATGGATCAATCATGGTTAATTCTTGGAAAATAAATTAGAGGTATAATCCAAAGAATTGATTTGCCCCATAGTTAGTTAATATGGGCTTCCCACTTTTACAGCATTATTTGGATACCTATCCAAATTTTCATTGCCTGTAATCTACATGCCACAAAGTTCCGAATTTTGTTATCCATGGCAGCGGCTTTTAAGTTTGCCAGTAACAATATTAAGTGATGGAGTTTTCATGTTTCGCTAGCATTCTTACCGTGATAAGACAACCAAGGCCAGTTCTATTTCTGATTAATAGACACAGCTCCCGTTTTCCACACACTCCAATAGATGCTTTGTAAGTCCCCCCCCCCCACCCGATGATGCCCTGGTAGTAAAAAAAATGTGGGTAAAAACCCATAGGGCATCTTCTGTGCTTTTAAATTATTATTTTTAATTGAAATTGTTATTGGTTTTTATAATACATGTTGTACATTGCCCAGAGCCTGGAATAAGCTAGGAAATGGCAATTAAGTGCAATTTATTATTATTATTAGTAATAATAATAATAATTTTGCTTGAGTGTATTCCTTATAATACCATCCTTCATTGACCCCGTTTTTAATAGACTATGGATCTTATTAATTACATCAAGAAATAAGATGTAATTTTCTATCTTTTAATAATAAATTATTTCTGAACTATACCAAATCCAGTCAGAAAGGAAAGGTCCCCTGTGCAAGCACCAGTCGTTTCCGACTCTGGGGTGACGTTGCTTTCACAATGTTTTCACGGCAGACTTTTTACGGGGTGGTTTGCCATTGCCTTTCTCCCCAAAATACGACTGAATTGAACTAGAAAAATCAGCAATTGAATAGCTGGTGATTATTCTCAGCCTCTGTAATTCAAAATGAAGTTTTGGAAGGAAAACATTACAAACTTCAAGAGAAGTGTACAAGCCATTATGTTGCCTTCTCTCTTTCCTGAGAAGTAGCTGTGTTCATCTGTGACAGCAAAATAAAATAGTGGCACTTTAAAGACGAATCCTTGCAGATGATGATGATAATGATGATGATGATATTGGATTTATATCCCGCCCTCCACTCCGAAGAGTCTCAGAGCGGCTCACAATCTCCTTTACCTTCCTCCCCCACAACAGTCACCCTGTGAGGTGGGTGGGGCTGGAGAGGGCTCTCCCAGCAGCTGCCCTTTCAAGGACAACCTCTGCCAGAGCTATGGCTGACCCAAGGCCATGCTAGCAGGTGCAAGTGGAGGAGTGGGGAATCAAACCCGGTTCTCCCAGATAAGAGTCTGCACACTTAACCACTACACCAAACCGGCTCTTTAAAGTACCACTTAATTGTGTAAGCCTTCTGCTTAGTTTATAATTTGAAACAAGAAATGGTATGCCCATTTTATTTATTTATATGCAAAAAGTAGTAACATAGGGCTTTTGGGTAGAAAAAGCCCAGAAGGAACTCATTTGCATATTAGGCCACACCCCTTGCTGCCACCATTGCTTAACATAGGGCTTTTGTAGAAAAAGCCCAGCAGGAATTCATTAGCATATTAGGCCACACCCCCTGATACCAAGCCAGCCGGAACTGTGTTCCTGTGCGTTCCTGCTCAAAAAAAGTCCTGGTTATACTAATATATCAATTGAATAAATAAATTACTGTCTTTGAATGATTACACCAGAAGCTCTCAGAGTTTTCCAGCACAAATCCCATTTCCCTTCATAACCAGTTGGGTGTAGCCCGTTTTTGGCTGCTTCTCAGCCAGTTCCCCTCCTTATTAAAGCTCCCATCCCCCAAGGTTTTTGTCCAGCCCTCAGATTCAGCAGGAGCTTACAGGAGTGCAGCTCCTGAACCTTTCTGAGGGTTCCCCCTTATCCTTCCCACCTACCTTGTCCATTGAATAGGAGGTGCAGCTGCATAACAATCCCTGGATTAGGAGAGCGGGCAGCCAGCCAGCCATCAGGGGCTTTGCCACGCCCCCAGCAGCCCTCATGAACCCCTGGAGAAGCCCACACCACCCGTTCTCCACTTCTTATGTGATTTTGCGCAGTGGGTGGCTTGCTGGCCTTTTGACTTTTTGGGGGGGGCAGCCCAGGAGAGCCCCAGGCAAGCGAAGCCTGCTTGAGCTGGCTGGATCTCTAGCCAGCCCAAGCAGGCCTCGCTCACCCAGGGCTCTCCTTTCTTGCATCGGGTTGCTTTTGGCTGGGGGGGGGCGGCATATGCCAATGGATTATGCTAATGAGCTCCACCACCTATTTTTCTCCAAAACGACCCCTAATTTTGTCCGTGCAGGCCTTCTGATCCCCATCACAGCCTTTGGGAAGCCAAAAGCTGGTTGGATCCAACGCAACGTCTGGTCAGTTTTCCTCCCAGTAGCACAACAGTGCCCAACAACTGAAATCGATAGTAAGGGACGTACTTCACCGGTGGTTTCCAGCTGTGTATCTAATTTCCTTCTTTCATGATATTTTAGGGTCATAATCGGGAATGTTAATTATAATATAGTGAGTTCAATGCAGAGAAGAGACAAGGTTGCAGTGATCATAGCTCTTTATTGAGTTACAGCATGGTAATGGCTGAACGAGAAGCCAATGGGGCGAACTATGTACCGCTCAAGGTCCCTGCGCTAGGACGCCATTGGGTCATTTGAACCAGCAGGGGGGCTGTGATTGGACCAGGGCACCAGGGGTTGAACATATGAAGCTGCCTTCTACTGAATCAGACCTTTGGTCCATCAAAGTCAGTATTGTCTTCTCAGACTGGCAGCGGCTCTCCAGGGTCTCAAGCTGAGGCTTTTCACACCTATTTGCCTGGACCCTTTTTTGGAGATGCCAGGGATTGAACCTGGGACCCTCTGCTTCCCAAGCAGATGCTCTACCACTGAGCCACCATCCCTCCTACATATGAAGCTGCCTTCTACTGAATCAGACCCTTGGTCCATCAAAGTCAGTATTGTCTTCTCAGACTGGCAGCGGCTCTCCAGGGTCTCAAGCTGAGGCTTTTCACACCTATTTGCGTGGACCCTTTTTTTGGAGATGCCAGGGATTGAACCTGGAACCTTCTGCTTCCCAAGCTCTACCACTGAGCCACCGTCCCTCCTCAAGGGGCTTGGCTCACCCCCGCCTTACCTGCCTGCGGGGGCACCCCAGGGAAGGGGGGAGAGGGAGGGTTGGCAGCCCCCCACCTCCACCCAGCCCGCCAGGCTTCTGCTCCCCTACCCGAGTGAGGGGGCTTGGCTCCCCCCCCCTTGCCTCACATGCCTGTGGGGGCACCCCAGGGAAGGGGGCGCAGAGGGGAGGGGAAGGGCACAGAGGGGAGGGTTGGATCCTACTGCTCATTGTTCCTGAGTTCCCCAGCTCAATCCTAAAGGCTCCAATGAGCCAGTACAAAAGATATCATGAGTCCACGTACACAACATCAGTACAGATTAGTTTTAATCACTGGGCCAGGTTAAACTGATCTCTTGGAAAAAGAAGAAACGGGTGGTGTAAAAACCAGGAGAAGACCAGAACAGTTACTCAGCACGGTGCTTGCAAAAACAACGGGATGCATGTTAAAGACTCTTAAGAACAATATTTATACAGGGAAAACCTTGCAATGTTTCACTTTTATTGAGCCTTTCTTAACCAGACTCTGTAACAGAACGGTGTGGGCAGTGTTTTTTTTAAACACTCTCCTTCCCCTACAAACCCCGCCCCTAGTAGAACATGCTAGAGCAGTGATTCTCACACATTTCGAAGTGGAACCCACTCCTAAACCTAATTTGCTTTTTGGGACCCACTTGCCAAGTATTTCCACTCTACTTCCCCTCCCCCCCTCCCCCGTGGTGCAGTCCAAGATCTGCTCACGAGTGACCTGAGTTCAATCCCGGTGGAAGCTGGGTTCAAGTAGCTGGCTCAAGGTTGACCCGGCCTTCCTTCCATCTTTCCGAGGTCGGTAAAATGAGTACCCAGCTTGCTGGGGGGTGGGGGGGGGAAGTGAAGATGACTGGGGAAGGCAATGGCAAACCACCTCGCAAAAAAAGTCTGCCATGAAAACCAGTCTGGTGTCGTGGTTAAGTGTGTGGACTCTTATCTGGGAGAACTGGGTTTGATTCCCTACCCCTCCAGTTACAGCTGCTGGAATGGCCTTAGGCTAGCCATAGCTATTGCAGGAGTTGTCCTTGAAAGGGAAGCTGCTGTGAGAGCTCTCTCAGCCCCACCCACCCCACAGGGTGTCTGTTGTGGGGGGAGAAGATAAATGAGATTGTAAGCTGCTTTGAGTCTCTGATTCCGGGAGAAGGGCAGGGTATAAATCTGCAGTCATCGTTGTTGTAATGTGACATCACCCCATGGGTTGGTTACGACTCAGTGCTTACACAGGGGACTACCTTTACCTTTACTCCCCTCTCCCCAAGATAGAATGCCAGTCTGGAGGCCATCCCCCGCTTCAGGGTCATCAGAAAGCAGGGGCCTGGAGGGAAATGTCTGCTGGGCACTCCAATATACCCTGAGACTGATTGCCGTGGGGGATAATGGAGAATTGATATGCAGGTATCTGGGCCTCTGGGGGGGGGGCTGTGTTTTTAGATAGAGGCAGCACATTTGCATCATAGCATCCATTGCCTCTCCTCAAAACACCCTCCAAGTTTCAGAAAGATTGGCCTGGGGGGTCTATTTCTATGAGCCCCCCAAGAGGGTGCCCCATCCTTTATTATTTCCACTGGAGGGAAGGCATTGAAAAGGTGTGTGGTCCCTTTAAATGTGATGGCCAGAATTCCCTTTGGAGTTCAATTATGCTTGTCACATACTTGCTCCTGGCCCCACCCTCAATGTCTCCTGGCTCCACCCAGCACCGGCTCTAGGGCTCAAGTTGTCCCAGGCAGGCTCTCTGCCCGCCCCCCCCCACCCCTGCCTCCCTCTCTCCCTGGTGCTGCAATCCAGCGCTGTACTCCATTCCGCCCCCCTCATCAGAACGCATCATGCCGCACTGAGGCTGGGCCCTACTGGCTTCGATGCGGGGCTCATACCAGCTAATCTTTTAAAGCACGCATGGGAGAAAGCTTCTTCCCCCCTCCTTCCTGAAACCGGAAGTGAGGGGGAGCAAAACCTTCTCCCACGCATGCTTCAAAGGATTAATTGCCAAACCGGCCACATCGAAGCTGGTAGGGCCTGGCCTCGGCGTGCTCCTCTGATCGAGCCGGGGGGGGCGGGCAGCTGGCAAAGCGCAAGGGAAGGGAGGGGGCAGGCGGCAGCAGCAGTGGCAGCGGAAGGGGAGGCAGGCAAAACTAGGCGGTTGTTGTGGGCACCGGGAGGGGGGCGAGCCCAATTCGGTGCCCCCCTCCTCCCAGCGCCCTAGGCAACCACCTAATTTGCCTAGTGGGTGAGCCAGTCCTGACTCCATCCCCAAAGTCTCCAGGTATTTCTTGAATTGGACCTGGCAACCCAATTGGGTGACCATCCTTCCCCCTGCCCTCGCTGACGCTGCTTCTTCAGGCTGCGGAGGGGAACGAGTGGTCGCCTCTCCAAAAATCTAAGAGCCGTGTAAACGGGCTAAGAATCCTCACCCTCCTGCTGCTTTCACTCAGCGAGCCGCGGAGGCATCCTGAAAGGGCGCTCGGTACAGAAAGGAGATGCCGAAACGCTGAAAAGGCTTTTGTCTAGATAAGATGGTCGATGGAAGACAGTAAATGCACCTCTCAGATCATCTGCTTTCATGGGCTGCATGGAAATAACAGGAAGGCTGAAAAGTTATTATAAATCAGCCTCGCAAGCCTGACTCCAGATCGATTCAGAAGCCATTTGAAACCTGCGTACTTGTTCTTCCCATATGTACCCTAAGAGGAGGAGAGGCACTCAAAACTAGAAGCGCCGGTGATGAGTGGAAGTTTTTTCTTTGCCAGGGCCCTGAAGATACCCAACTCTGTTCATGAACTGAAAACTTGGGAACGGAGAGTTAATATAAGTTAACGTCTCTTCGACCTCCTCCTCTATAAATAATTTTGGCACTAACTTCCCGTCAATTTACGGTGTTTTGACAGCGCAGCGTATAAATTAATATTATTGTTTTTCCCGAAAGTGGGGTTTGCCAGGAAGGGGAAGAGCTGGTGCTGTTTAAAAACGAGGCTCCAGTCCTCCAAAGGAATCAATCAGAGCAATAACTGGATTAATGGACCGGCTCCTATTGTCTTCAAGCTATAAAAGGTCAGGTGGTTTCCTAGCCAGTGGTCTCTGGGCAGGACTTAGAAGGACATCTGGCCCTTATGCTTTGCCTGTGGACGGAGGGTAGCTTTAATCCTTTCTATTTGGTGGGGTCTGTTCCAGGCCCGTAGCTACATTAGGGGCATGGGGGGCGGCACGGCCCCTCTGTTTAAACCCCCCTTCCCTCTATAGGACCCCTCCATTGGAGCCACCCTCTAGGAACCCGACGCACTTTCTTTCCGAGCAGGGTCTGTTGAGCGGAGGTGGTGAAGCTGAGTTAAAAAGCGGGGTGGGGGGGGGACAGCGAGAGAGTGAGCAAGAAAGAGAGAGAGAGAGAGAGAGAGCGACAACACCTGGGGGCTGTGAACGCCACAGACATTTTGAGGCCCGCGTGAAAAGGGGCTCCGTGCTACCACAGGCCCTTTCCCAAATGGTCCTCTGCTTCTGAGGCGGCTGCGGCAAAGATCTGGAAAGGCAAGTGAGCTAGGGTTGCCAAGTCCAATTCAAGAAACATCTGGGGACTTTGCGGGTGGAGCCAGGAGACTTTGGGGGTGGAGCCGGGAGACGTTAGGGGTGGAGCCAAGATCAAGGCTGTGACAAGCATAATTGAACTCCAAAGGGAGTTCTGGCCATCACATTTAAAGGGACGACACACCTTTTCAGTTCCTTCCATCCATAGGAAATCATGGATAGGGGCACCTTCTTTTGAGGCTCATAGAATTGGACCCCCTGGTCCAATCTTTTTGAAACTTGGGGGGTATTTTGGGGAGAGGCCCTAGATGCTATACTGAAAATTTGGTGCAGGGGATCCCCCGGTTTGGAGCCCCTCCCCCCACTTCAGGGTCGTCAGAAAGTGGGGGGAGGGGAGGGAAATGTCTGCTGGGAACTCTATTATTCCCTATGGAGATTTATTCCCATAGAAAATCATGGAGAATTGATCTGCAGGTATCTGGGGCTCTGGGGGGGCTGTTTTTTGGGGTCGAGGCACCAAATTTTCAGTATAGCATCTAGTGCCTCTCCTCAAAATACCCCCCAAGTTTCAAAAAGATTGGACCAGGGGGTCCAATTCTATGAGCCCCAAAAGAAGGTGCCCCTATTCTTCATTATTTCCTATGGAAAGAAGGAATTGAAAAGGTGTGCTGTCCCTTTAAATGTGAGGGCCAGAACTCCCTTTGGAGTTCAATTATGCTTGTCACAGCCTTGATCTTGGCTCCACCCCTAATGTCTCCTGGCTCCACCCCCAAAGTCTCCTGGCTCCACCCCCAAAGTCCCCAGATATTTCTTGAATTGGACTTGGCAACCCTAGCCTGAGCCAAGGGGGAGACCGAGAGAGTCGTTATGAGCCTCAACCCCACCCATCAGTGGTCCATCCCACTTCTGCAAGCGGCTGACCGTTCTGCGGACTGCCAAGCGATTCATGGGGGGAAGCATCATTTTTCAGTACAAGGATTTTAGCTGCCTGCCGTAGCAGGCTGAAAATTAGTCACTTGTGATCCTTCAATGTAACTGGTTTTGTAGGAGCGCTGCAAATGCGCATACTAGGTAGGGTTCCCAAATCCCCCGCTAGGCCTGGAGACTTCCGATTTGGAGCCTCCTCCCCCCGCTGGCCATAAAAGGGAAAGCGGGGGGGAGGGGAGGGGGGAGAACGGCAGCCCTTCCCACCCAGCCCCGATCGCAGCAGCCAGAGCTCTTCCGTTTTCTCAGGCTGCTTCCCACCCCCAGTCAGCTGGCCGGTGAAGGGAGGGGAGCCCAGCCACGCCCCCAAAGGACCATGTGCCTTTGCGCCTCCGGAGGTGAGTGAGTTCTGTCCCCTGCATCAGATTTCCCAGAAACGGGGGGGGGGGGGGGGTGGAGAGGGAAATGTCTTCTCATAGGGTATAATGGGGAATTGATCTGGAGGTTTCGGTGGCTCTGGGGGAGCTGTTTTTTGAGGTAGAGGCACCAAATTTTCAATATAGTATCTAGAGCCTCTTCCCAAAGTATACCCCAAATTTCAAAACGATTGGACCAGGGGGTCCAATTCTATGAGCCCCAAAAGAAGGTGCCCTTATCCTTCATTATTTCCTATGGAAGGAAGACATTTAAAAAGGTGTGCTGTCCCTTTAAATGTGATGGCCAGTACTCTCTTGGAGTTCAGTTATGCTTGTCATACTCTTGTTCCTGGCTCCGCCCCAATGTCTCCTGGCTCCACCCCCAAAGTCTCCTGGCTCCACCCCCAAAGTCCCCAGATATTTCTTGAATTGGACTTGGCAACCCTAATACTAGGTGTGACAAGGTTGGGGAGGGGCTTCTTCCCTGTTAGCATCCCCCCCCCCCCCGCACGGTCGGAATCTGGCCTGCTACAGGCTGCTCAGGCAGGCATGGGCTTTCTCTTGAGTAGTAGAGGGAAGTGATCCTCGCCTGGGGGCAGGTGGAGGTGGAAAGCAGAACTGGGAAGAGGCAGCCAAGCTCTGCGGCCCCCCCCCACCAATTTTTTTTTTCACCTGGGCCCCTCCACCCAAAATTTTCTAGCTATGGGCCTGGTCTGTTCTGCTGCTTTTTTGGAGACATTGGGATTTTTTAGACTTCGTTGGATGCTGTTGTTTTCACTCACACACAAACACACGTATATAAAATCAGGCCACTGAAAAGATAGATATTCTGTTATTAGTTCAAAGGTTTTTCATGAAGTCACTTTGAACAAAGGGTAAGGTGCCTTGAGTGTTTTTAAACAGAGAAGCAGAGTGCAAATGCCCAAAATAAAATAAATAACTTCTATAATTTCCAAAATCAATGGATCCACAACCCACAAATGCACTGCCACTGCTGAGTCGAGCTAGACGTTTGCTTTGCTACATTTATTGTTATTATGGGGAAGTAGTTTGGATCCAGCTGACGGCTGGTGCCAGGATAAAGGACCTTTTGTGCGGGGACAGCGGCTCTTCCACACTTTCTCCTCAACCCAGAATAGGCTTGCCAATCCCCAGGTGGGGGCAGGGGATCCCCCGGTTTGGAGACCCTCCCCCCCCACTTCAGGGTCATCAGAAAGCAGGGGGAGGGGAGGGAAATGTCTGCTGGGAACTCTGTTATTCCCTATGGAGATTTATTCCCATAGAAAATCATGGAGAATTGATCTGCAGGTATCTGGGGCTCTGGAGGGGGGGTGTTTTTTGGGGTAGAAGCACCAAATTTTCCATATAGCATCTAGTACCTCTCCCCAAAATACCCCCCAAGTTTCAAAAAGATTGGACCAGGGGGTCCAATTCTATGAGCCCCCAAAGAAGGTGCCCCTATCCTTCATTATTTCCCATGGAAGGAAGGAATTGAAAAGGTGTGTTGTCCCATTAAATGTGATGGCCAGAACTCCCTTTGGAGTTCAATTATGCTTGTCACAGCCTTGATCTTGGCTCCACCCCTAATGTCTCCTGGCTCCACCCCCAAAGTCCCCAGATATTTCTTGAATTGGACTTGGCAACCCTAACCCAGAAACCATTTTAGACTTTGGAAATCAGGGGTGGAATTCTAGCAGGAGCTCCTTTACATATTAGGCCACACACACCTGATGTAGCCAATCCTCCAAGAGCTGACAAGGCTCTTTTTTTGTAAGTTCTTGGAGGATTGGCTACTTCAGGGGTGTGTGGCCTAATATGCAAAGGAGCTCCTGCTAGAATTCTACTCCTGCTGGAAATGCTGATTTCCAGGACTTCGATGTCAGCAGAGGGAGGCTGGTTTTAGAATGAAATCCACGCAAAGCTTGTTGCTTTAGAAAAGAAACAGACAATCTACACTTTATATAGGTGGGTCGCCATGTTTGGTCTGAAGCAACAAAACAAAGTTTGAGTCAAGAGGCCCCTTTCCAACCAACAAAGTTTAATTCTGGGCACAGACTTCCATGTGCATACCCAAGTGTACATGCCCACTATAATATAATGGGTTCAATGCAAGAAGGAGACATGGCTGTAGGGATCAGGCCTCAGATTCAGCAGGAGCTCACAGGAGCACAGCTCCTGAACCTTTCTGAGGGCTCCCCCTTTTCCTCCCCACCTACCTTCTCCACTGAATAGTAGGTGCAGCTGCATAACAATCCCTGGATGAGCTCCACCACCTATTTTTCTACAAAACGACCCCTGGTAGTGATCATATCTCCTTTATTAAGTACAGCATAGTAATGGCTGAACTAAAAGACTGGAGAACTGGGCCAACGGGTAGGGTTGCCAATCCCCAGGTGGTGGCAGGGGATCCCCTGGTTTGGAGGCCCTCCCCCCTCTTCAGGGTCATCAGAAAGCGGGGGGAGGGGAGGGAAATGTCTGCTGGGAACTCTGTTATTCCCTATGGAGATTTATTCCCATAGAAAATCATGGAGAATTGATCCGCGGGTATCTAGGGCTCTGCGGGGGGGCTGTTTTTTGAGGTAGAGGCATCAAATTTTAGGTACCACATCTAGTGCCTCTCCCCAAACTATCCCCCAAGTTTCAAAACGATTGGACCAGGGGGTCCAAATCTATGAGTCCCAAAAGAAGGTGCCCCTATCCTTCATTATTTCCTATGGAAGGAAGGAATTGAAAAGGTGTGTTGTCCCATTAAATGTGATAGCCAGAACTCCCTTTGGAGTTCAATTATGCTTGTCACAGCCTTGATCTTGGCTCCACCCCTAATGTCTCCTGGCTCCACCCCCAAAGTCCCCAGATATTTCTTGAATTGGACTTGGCAACCCTACCAACGGGGCTAACTATATACACTTCAAGGCTCCTGTGCAAGGACGCCATTGGATCATTCAAACCAGCAGGGGATCTGTGATTGGAGCAGGGCGGAGGGGAGTTGGATCCTACTGCCCATTGTTCCTGAGTCCCCCATCTCAGTTCTCAAGGCTCCGATGAGCCTGGCAGGAACACCCTTCATGGTACACAGTCTTCGTCCACATACACAACACCCACGAAAGCTTAAACCCAGAATAAAACGTGGCTGGTCTCAAAGGTGCCCCTGGACTCAACGTTTGTTCTACTCTTTATTGTTAAGAGATGTCTGTGCTGTGATAGAAGACGAGAGCAGGGCACCCTGGTTGTCAATTTAAGCTACGATGGGGAGATTGAAAGAGCAAGTATCGTTGTCATAGAGATCAGAGAAGGTGAGCACAAAGACAAGAAAAGAAGAAAGCGTTGGGAGGGAGGGAAGGAACTCCCTGAGATTGGCATTCGGGGTAAACAAAAGGAAGGCTACAGAGGAATCTGACCTGCCCATCTTGTTTGTTCTTATCCATCTCAGGAACAGACAGTTGTGACACCACTGTGTAGTTTTTGTTGTTGATAAAATGACACAAAGACACTCAAATCTGGTTGTTCACTGTAATGCAGACCAGGCAGAAGAAATGTCTAATACAGGGGTCCTCAAACTACGGCCCGTGGGCCAGATGCGGCCCGCTGAGGACGTTTGTGCGGCCCGCCGGGTTATGGCAAAATCAGACCGGAAGTGACGTTCGACCTAAACTCGCGTTAGCAACGCACACTTCCGGCACTGGGCTGAGGCGGCGGAGACAGAGTGTGAGGTGATACCGAGGTGAGGTGAGTTCCCAGGCCAGGGTGTGTGGTGTGGGGAAGGGAGAGAGATGCAGAAGATGGAGAACTGACGGCCCGCGGCCTTGTACAGTAACGGCAGTCTGGCCCTCCAGTAGTCTGAGGGACAGTGAACTGGCCCCCTATTTAAAAAGTTTGAGGGCCCCTGGTCTAATACATCGCTAGGATTGCATATGTATAGGATTGCATGTCCATAAAGAAAGGTTGAAGGAGCTGGGGATGTTTAGCCTGGAGAGGAGGCGGCTGAGAGGTGACATGATCACCATCTTCAAGTACTTGAAGGGCTGCCATATAGAGGATGGTGTGGAATTGTTTTCTGTGGCCCCGGAAGGTAGGACCAGAACCAGTGGATTGAAATTAAATCAAAAGAGTTTCCAGCTCAACATTAGGAAGAACTTCCTGACACTTAGGGTGGTTCCTCAGGAGGTGGTGGGCTCTCCTTCCTTGGAGGTTTTTCAACAGAGGCTAGATGGCCACCTGACAGCAATGAAGATCCTGTGAATTTAGGGGGCAGTATTTGTGAGTTACCTGCGTTGGGCAGGGGATTGGACTAGATGACCCTGGAGGTCCCTTCCAACTCTATGATTCTATGATCTCCAGGTAGTGGCTGGACACATCCTGGGATGACCTTTAGGAAGCAGAAATCAGTTCACCTGGAGAAAATGGCTGCTTTGCAAGGTAGACTCTATAGTATTATACCTTGGTGAAGTCCCTCCTCTCCCTAAACTCTGACATTCCCAGGCTCCACCCCCTCCCAATCACCAGGTATTTCCTAACCCAGAGCTATCAACCTTACCTATGGATCATTTTGACCCTGTTAAAAGAGCCAGTTTGGTGTAGTGGTTAAGTGTGCGGACTCTTATCTGGGAGAACCGGGTTTGATTCCCCCCTCCTCCACTTGCACCTGCTAGCATGGCCTTGGGTCAGCCATAGCTCTGGCAGAGGTTGTCCTTGAAAGGGCAGCTGCTGTGAGAGCCCTCTCCAGCCCCACCCACCTCACAGGGTGTCTGTTGTGGGGGAGGAAGGTAAAGGAGATTGTGAGCCGCTCTGAGACTCTTCGGAGTGGAGGGCGGGATATAAATCCAATATCTTCATCTACCTCACAGAGTGTCTGTTGTGGGGGAGGAAGGGAAAGGAGATTGTGAGCTGCTCTGAGACTCTTCGGAGTGGAGAGCAGGATATAAATCCAATCTCTTCATCTACCCCACAGGGTGCCTGTTGTGGGGGAGGAAGGGAAAGGAGATTGTGAGCCGCTCTGAGACTCTTTGGAGTGGAGGGCGGGATATAAATCCAATATCATCATCATCATCATTAAAAGTGATGGATATTGGCAGGATCCTGGCATCTGTGAAGGCCTCCCCTTGTACGCTGGTCCCTTGCCCATCCTGGTGGCCAGGGCTCTTTCTGTAGCAGGAACTCCTTCACATATTAGGCCACGCTCCCCTGATGTAACCAATCCTCTAAGCCAGGGGTGTCAGACTCATTTGTTATGAGGGCCAGATCTGACATAAATGAGACCTTGTTGGGCCGGGCCAGGTGTGTCATAAATGTAATGCCAGGTAGCAAACACAAAGATTTTTTTTAAAAAAAAAACCTTAAAACATTAGCACTCTTGGGAATATTTTATTTATTTAACAGTCTTTGATAACTGACACCTCTTGTTCTGAATTATTGCATCAAAACCTGGAGGCAATGTCTGTGCTGTAGCAATCTCGAGTATGCTGCTCAGGTGTTGTTCAAGTGTGTATCTGTAAGTTGCAAACCTACTTTTGATTTGCTCGCGGGCCTAATAGGACCCCTCCGGGGGGCCGGATCTGGCCCTCAGGCCGCATGTTGGACACCCCTGCTCTAAAAGCTTAGGGGGCTCTAAGAGCTTACGGGGTCTACTGTAAACTCTTGGAGGATTGGCTACATCAGGGGCGTGTGGCCTAATATGCAAAGGAGTTCCTGCTACAAAAGAAAAGCCCTAGTGGTGGCTAAAATCATGTAAGTACCACATTAACGACCCCTTGATGTATGCCATAAATCAGTCAGTAACTCTGAACATTTTCATGGCTCTTCTAAGATGGCGGCGCAATCATTTGCTGCAGCTCAGTGCTCTGTGGGTGGGTGTTGTTTGTGGATGAAACAGGATCTAACATGGGGGGCAAATACTTTTGCTCTAGAGAAAAAGGCCCAGCAACGACTATACTATTTAAGACTCTTGAGATCACAACAACTGTCAGGGAGTCTGCTGGTTGCCTTTTACCATAGTTCCATTGAGAGCATTTTATCTTATTGCCTCTGCGTGTGGTTTGGGAGCTGCACGGAAGCAGAGAGAAGGGTGCTCCAAAGAGTGATGGTAAGAGCACAGAAGATTTGTGGATGTTCCCTCCCCTCATTGGTGGATCTGTATAATATGGGATGTAAAAGGAAGATACAAATGATCTTAAGGGACCCTTCACATCCGGGCCACTTGCTATTTGAGATCTTACCGTCAGGCAGGCGATATAGAGTGTTGAAGGCTAAGACAAATAGATTCAAGGGCAGCTTCTACCCAAGTGCCGTGGTTAGGCTAAATGCAGGGTTATGAATGGTTATTTGTTTTCAGATGCATTTAAATGGTCTATGTATATGTCCTTTTTTTGGGGGGGGGGTGTTGATGTGTTGGTATGTTTGTGGAAGAGCACATCATTTCGTTGCTCTCATTTTCTTTTTTGAGAACAATGACAATAAATTTATCTATCTATCTATCTATCTATCTATCTATCTATCTATCTATCTATCTATCTATCTATCTATCTATCTATCTCCTTCCCTCAGCTACTACAAACCCCCCCCCTCCATGTAATTCAACCTTTCTGTAAAGCCTTAGGATAAACAATTTGTAGCTTTGTGGCCTCAAAACCTGGGAATAAGATGTCATCATTTGCTGACAGCACCTAGCTGTTTATCTCTCGATCCGAGTCCCCAGACGAAGATCCTGAGCAACTGCCTGACTGTTGTGGTCAAATGCTGGAAAGCGAACAGATTGAAACTGACCCCAGACAAGATGGAAGCAATACTAGCTGGGAAGGACACAGTGTGTTTCCTGCTTTCAGTGGGGTTCCGCCAACCCCTGCTGATTCAATTAAGAGCTGAGGGGCTATAACTCAATCCAGAAATGCTGCCTGAAAAGCAAGCTAATCCGGGGATTCGGACAGAGATCTTCCCAAGCTAACTACTACCCTACATTAGATGGCACAAGGTTTGGTTTCAGCACATAAAGGTTCAGAACAGGGGTGGCCAAACTTGCTTAATGGAAGAGTCACACAGAATAAATATCAGATGTTTGAGAACCGCAAGATGTGAATGACTATTTACATATATGTCTTTATTAAAACTCTTAATTAATTCTTTCTTTGCACAGAAAGATAAAATACATATGTGTGCACTTTATAACATGACCTTGCTAGAAGGAGATTTAAAAAAAAAAAAGCTGGGAATAATGGTCCCCATAAAACCAGCATAGGGAAAGGTTTGGGAATTATTATTGGCACCAGTGGGAGAAGGAAACACACATGTACCATATAAATCACTGACCACTGTTTGTATCATTATGCATCTCTCTTTGCCTTGACACCATGGTTAGTAAATACAGCTGCTATAAGCGCTGTGAAACTAAGGAGAGGGAGACCCTGTGCTGTCCTCTTTAATTCCTTCCCTCCTTCCAGTGGCTCCCTCAGCTCTTGTGATCGCTTTCCCTATGCTAGGTCTTTGTGGTAGAGGAGAAGAGCTTGCAAGCCTGCCTATTTTCCCCTCCTTCCCCACTTCACACAAGGAGGAAATAGTCATCTCCCTATGGGTCAGTGCTTAGAGGCTAACGGAGGTCCTGATGCTAAACATGCCTGCTTGAGAGTAAGCCTGCAATCAAGTTCCTCCTGGGCCTCTGAGAGCCACAAAACATGTGCAAAAGAGCCACATGTGGCTCTCAAGCCGCAGTTTGGCCACCCTGGTTTAGCATACTGCAATAAACAAAAGACATATTATATGATTTAGTTGCACTAAAGTTCAATCAATGGCAGCCAACCTACTTTAAACATCTGTGTCTCTCTTCCTTTATTCTCATACCATGTCTGGCCATACATGCCTACTAGGATTGCCAAGTCCAATTCAAGAAATATCTGGGGACTTTGGGGGTGGGGCCAGGTGACTTTAGGGGTGGGGCCAGGAGACTTTGGCCCCTAATTTCATTTCTGCCATCCCTTCCATTCGGTGTCTGGCTGCAACCCGAGACAGGCCTCCTTCACCCTCTTTGCTCTCCTTTCCCTCCCCGCACAGGCATCTCCGTCAGCGTCTCCACCTTCAACCTGGTGGCCATCTCCTTGGAGAGATACAGCGCCATTTGCAAGCCCCTGCAGTCCCGAGTCTGGCAGACGAAATCGCACGCCCTGAAGGTGATCGCCTTGACCTGGTGCCTCTCCTTCACCATCATGACCCCCTACCCCATCTACAGCAACCTCGTGCCCCTCCAGAACAGCACTGCGAACATGTGCCGCTTCCTTTGGCCGAGCAAAACGATGAAGCAGTCTTGGTAAGAAGGGTGAGAAAGAGGTTTTCGAAAAGGGTGTTCGTTGGGAAGTGGCATTTGGCAGGGATGGAATTCTAGCTGGAGCTCCTTTGCATATTAGGCCACACACCCCTGATGTAGCCAATCTTCCTGGAGCTTACAGGGTTCTTAGTTAGGGTTGCCAATCCCCAGGTGAGGGCAGGGGATCCCCCGGTTTGGAGGCCCTCCCCCCGTTTCAGGGTCATCAGAAAGTGGGGGGAGGGTTGGGAAATGTCTGCTGGGAACTCTATGGTGACTTATTCCCATAGAAAATAATGGAGAATTGATCTGCGAGTATCTGGGGCTCTGGAGGGGGGGCTGTTTTATGAGGTAGAGGCACCAAATTTTCAGCCTAGCATCCAATGCCTCTCCCCAAAATAACCCCCAAGTTTCAAAAAGATTGGACCAGGGGGTCCAATTCTGTGAGCTCCTGAAGAAGGTGCCCCTATCCTTCATTATTTCCTATGGAAGGAAGGCATTTAAAAGGTGTGCGGTCCCTTTAAATGTGATGGCCAGAACTCCCTTTGGAGTTCAATGATGCTTGTCACAGCCTTGCTCCTGGCTCCACCCCCAAACTCCCCAGATATTTCTTGAATTGGACTTGGCAACCCTATTCTTAGTACAGGGCCTACTGTAAGCTCTTGGAGGACTGGCTACATCAGGGGTGTGTGGCCTAATATGCAAAGGAGTTCCTGCTACAAATAAAAGTCCTGCTTGATCTGTTTTCGTTCTTAGTAGTTTGTACCGGTCTGCCCCTTTCTCTTTGCCTGTGTCACTCCCAGGATGCTCCCACTTCTGTTTAGGTTTTAACCAGGGCTTTTGTTTTGTAGCAGGAGCTCCTTTGCACATTAGGCCACACACCCCTGATGTAGCCAATCCTCCTGCAGCTTACATTAGACCCTATAAGAACAGCCTTGTCAGCTCTTGGAGGACTGGCTACATCAGGGGTGTGTGGCCTAATATGCAAAGGAGCTCCTGCTAGAATTCCACCCCCGGCATTCAGTGGGATTTGGTGCACCCGTGCTTTCCTGCATTACTTAATGCTATCTGTGATTCTTGCTTTTGCTTCTGGCAAAATGTGAGGGTTTGCCAAGTAATACACAGATAGACTTTGGCTAGGGAAACAGAAGTGAAGCTTTATTGATATGTTACTAGTTCAGACCTTCCCTTTCGGGGCCTTGCCAGAAGTGAAAGCGAGAGTCACAGGCAGTATTAAGTAATGCAGGAAAGCGCAGGCTCGTCCCCACCCCCAACAGAAAGCCAGTTTGGTGTAGTGGTTAAGTGGGCAGACTCATATCTGGGAGAACCGAGTTCGATTCCCCACTCCTCCACTTGCAGCTGCTGGAATGGCCTTGGGTCAGCCGTAGCTCTCGTAGGAGTTGTCCTTGAAAGGGCAGCTTCTGGGAGAGCTCTCTCAGCCCCACAGGGTGCCTGTTGTGGGAGAAGAAGGTAAACAAGATTGTAAGCCGCTCTGAGACTCTGAGATTCGGAGTGGTGGGATATAAATCCAATATCTTCATCTTTCTCACACATAACACTTCACAAAACAGTTCACAAAAGGGAACCCATCTTCTTATCTCCTGTGCAGTGAAGGCTGTTCTCAGCTTCCATCTTCAGATGGTGTAGTAGGGTTGCCAATCCCCAGTAGGGGGCAGGGGATCCCCCTGTTTGGAGTCCCCCCTCCCTTCATGGTCATCAGAAAGCAGGAGGGGATGTCTCCATTATTGATATGTTGTCTCCTGGCACTCTGTTATTGAGAGCCACTTTGGTGTAGCGGTTAAGTGCGTGGACTCATCTGGGAGAACTGGGTTTGATTCCCCACTCCTCCACTTGCAGCTGCTGGAATGGCCTTGGGTCAGCCATAGCTCTGGCAGAGGTTGTCCTTGAAAGGGCAGCTGCTGTGAGAGCCCTCTCAGCCCCACCCACCTCACAGGGTGTCTGTTGTGGGGGAGAGAAGAAACAGGTGATTTTAAGCCACTCTGAGTCTCTGATTCAGAGAGAAGGGCGGGGTATAAATCTGCAATTCTTTTTCTTATTCCCTGTGGAAACCGATTCCCATAGGGTATAATGGGAAAATGATCAGGGGGTATCTGGGGTTCTGGGGAAGCTGTTTTGTGTGGTAGAGGCACCACATTTTCAGCACAGCGTCTGGTACCTCTCCTCCAAACACTCTCCAAGTTTCAAAAAGTTTGGACTGGGGGGGTCCAATTCTATGAGCCCCAGAAGATGAGCCCCTATCCTTCATTATTTTCAATGGAGGGAAGGCATGTAAAAGGTGTGCGGTCCCTTTAAATGTGATGGCCAGAACACCCTTCGGAATTCAATCATACTTGCCACACCCTTGCTCCTGGCTCCACCCCCAAAATCTCCTGGCTCCAAGCACCAAAGTCCCCAGATATTTTTTTGAATTGGCCTTGGCAACCCTATGGTGTAGAGAAGGGAGGAGGAGAGAGGCTCTGCTTTCGCACCCCCATCTCCTAACATCTCCATTTGGAGAGACAAAATAGCCTTTCCCAGATCAGCCCAAGAATGTTACATATTCGCCCCATAGCAAGATGGTGACAGATGGGTCGGAAGCGGTAGAACAAAGCAGGAATCAAGTGGCACTTTTAAGACCAACAAAGTGTTATGCAGAATGCAAGCTTCCGTGTGCTTTAAGCACACTTCATCAGACAATAGTATGGAATGGCAAGCAGTCCTAAATATAGAGAAAGTGAGCAGTGAGTTAGTATGCAGAGGTTTTTAGCAGATTAAAAGAGTCCCAAGTTGGGGGGGTCTGGTGTTTGTTAGTTTATGTTAACTGGGCTGAAACAGTTAAGTTGGAATAGCAGATTGATGTCCACGAACTAAACGCATTACCGTATCCTGGGAGTGAAGCTAACATTACAACAGATTCTCAATTGTTGCACTTCACACCCAGGATACATAATGGGTTTAGTACATGGACATCAACCTGCTATTCCAATTTAATTGCTGTTGTTTCAGCCCAGTTAACATAAACTAACACGACGCCAACTTGTGATTCTTTTAATCTGCTAAAAAACATTTCCATGATTTTGCATGCTGTTTCACTGCCCACTTACTCTATATTTAGGATTGCTTGCCATTCCATACTTTTGTCTGATGAGGTGTGCTTCTAGCTTCCATTCTGAATAAAACGTTGTTGGTCTTAAAGTTGCTACTTGACTCCTGCTTTGTTCAAGATGGTGACAGTTACACGTAAAGCCATTCCTGAAGAAAAGCACGACAGGTGACATTCCATGGATCTTGACATTTGGGAAGTCACATCAGCACTTCCATACACGTGAAATAATGTTGCTTCCGTCCCCCTCCGTGACCGTTTGCACGTGGATTTGTCCGTTTCACACAGTAAAATATATTGGAAGTGTGTTATTTAGTGTGTGTGGAAGTGCCTGCAATGTAATTTGCCAAATTCAGACCTGTCCAGTCCTTTACCTTTTTGGTTGGGGCAAGATGTGAACATACGAACATATGAAGCTGCCTTATACTGAATCAGACCCTTGGTCCATCAAAGTCAGTACTGTCTACTCAGACTGGCAGCGGCTCTCCAGGGTCTCAAGCTGAGGTTTTTCGCACCTATTTGCATGGACCCTTTTTTTTGGAGATGCCAGGGATTGAACCTGGGACCTTCTGCTTCCCAAGCAGATGCTCTGCCACTGAGCCACCGTCCCTCCCCAATGTGAATGATACTGAGTAGCTTAATGCAACAGGTTACAGACAGAACTGGTGATGGTAGAGCTGTCAGCTCTAGATTGCCAATCCCCAGGTAGGTGTACATACACACAGGAAACCACCACAGATGGATTGAACAACACAAATTGCTGGTGAAAAAGTCATCGTAGTGATGAGTGACGGAGAGTTGTGCAAAGCCAGAGTAAGGAATTTAAAAAGCACTGGGTCCAATCATATTGCCACCTATTTTGTGAAAGAAATATAGCTGCTTTACAGTCTGCAAGTGCTACCTGGCAACATCACCCATCAGAGAAGAAAAGTTGGCATCCGGATTTGGTTCTGGATGTGTAAATCGTGGAGTGATGACTGCAGGACGTGCTAATTGCAAGTGCGCGGGGCTGTAACTTTTAAGAACATTGATAAAGGTTCGTGCTTTAAATGCAACGATACGAATGATGTATGTAATGTATGAGAAGCATAATGCGCTCTTCTGATGTGTTCTGTGAATCTAATAGAATCTGGTTTGCAAAGGATTTATTTAAGTAGTCTTGAAGACTTTTTCACCAGCAATTTGTGTTGTTCATCCCCCAGATAGGGGCAGGGGATCCCCCGGTTTGGTGGCCTTCCTCCCGCTTCAGGGTCCTCAGAAAGCAGCGGGGGGGAGAGAAATGTCTCCTGGGCACTATGGAGACCGATTCCCATAGGGGATAATGGAGAACTGATCCACGGGTATGGGGGGGGGACTGTTTTTTGAGGTAGAGACACCAAATTTGCAGCATCGCATCCAGTGCCTCTCTCCAAAACAATTGGTACCTTGAAAACTAAGGTTCGCAGCAAGGTTCAGGGAGGCTCAGAAAGAAAAAGAAAAAAAACCTATAAATCAAACAAAACTTGAATGACATTAAAATACAATAAAACAGGGATCGATGGCCCAAGAGCTAGACACCTAAAAATGTAAAAAAGAAAAAAAGGGGGGGGAGGGGGAGTACAAATGAAACAAAAGGAGGCAGCAGTCATACAGGGATGCTTTTCATGCCTCAGTTATTGCTGCGTTCTGCAGTGCAAGCAACCCAGCACACAGATGTGTCTTGTAAAAGCCTTGGCCCAGGGAGCTCCAGTACACTGCCCATATCAGAATGTCTAATAATAGCCCCCCTCGACCCAAAGGACCTTTCCCCGCTCCCTTCCCAAATGTTGCCTGCTTATTAAAGTAGAAGCAAGTCTTTGATGCCTTATGGCCCGTTTGAGTGCGTTATTATTTCTCCCATACATTACCTGATGTCAAAAAGGCAGGCGCTCACAGCTCCAGAACCTCTCGATTGTGGTGCGTTCTTTCTTTCTTAACACACACACACACACACACACACACAAATACTTGCTTCTGGGCTCCATTGTTCAAAGCCCTTGTGAGGATTTTGTGGAACGCTAAGATCTGACAAACTATCTAAAAATTTTCCCCACAAAAAAACGGGGAAATAACCAAAGCATACAAAGCAGACTGATGGAAATCATCATCATGCCTCTGTGACCAGATAGGAGAAAGTACTTTTTAAAAGTACGATGGGAATCAGGTTTGATTATGACAATTATAATTCAAGGAGCATTTTAAGGGAGATGCTGAGCTGATATAATTGAGTCCACCTTCTGGTGATGTCAGGGGTGTGGGGCACATGCAAAAGAGTTATGCAAATGAATTCTGCTAATGAGCTCCAGCACCTCTTTTTTTTCGGCAAAAGGGAATGACAGACACATCTCGGCAGGGTAGCAGCGCTAATCCGTAGTAGCAAACGGAACAAGGAGGGGGTGTGGCTTAGGGGCAGGGCAGATGTTTTGGATGCAGAATGTCCCAGGTATGATCCCCAGCACTTCCAGTCAAAAGGATCAGGAGGTGGGTGATCACACACACGCGACTCTTGCAGGAACCTTTGAGAGCTGCTCCCAGGCACAATAAATAATTCTGACCTGGATAGATAATGCCTAGGATTGCCCAGGGTGTTTTTTGTGTGTGTAGAAAAGCCCAGCAGGTCCTCATTTGCATATTAGGCCACACCTCCTGACATCGTCATTGGTTCACGCCGAGCTTCTTTGTAGAAAAAGCCCAGTAAGGACTCATTTGCATATTAGGCCACACCCCTGACATCACCATTGTTTCTCACAGGGCTTTGTAGAAAAAGCCCAGCAGGGACTCATTTGCATATTAGGCCACACCCCTGACATCACCATTGTTTCTCACAGGGCTTTGTAGAAAAAGCCCAGCAGGGATCTATTTGCATGTTAGGCCACACCCCTTGACACCAAGCCACCTGGAACTGCGTTCCTGTGCATTCCTGCTCAAAAAAAAGCCCTGAACAAACAGCACAGACTTTCATGCCTCAAAGTCCTTTGGGGATTTCATTGTAAAGATTAACTCTAGACTTCATATTGACATGCATGCCCTTACCTTTATTGATTCCTGGAAGAATAACAAGTGCTTTCCCCTGAAATCCCCTTTTTAAAAAAAAAAAAAGAAACTCACCATTTGCAGCTGAAGGCAGCATTAGTTGAAGTCTACTAAAGATTTTGCCTTCACATACACAAAAATAGAGACAGATTCTGTTCCTAATATATTTTTGTACTTCTCTCAGCCAGAGCTTCTGAAACAGGGGCAGATGGCCATTGGACCTGCAGGGGAAATTCCCAGAGGGCCACTGCCCTGGAAGAATGCTGACAGGCATGAATAAGGAGAGACAAACCCCACCAGGTCTGGTAGCCTGGCAGCTACTCTTCTCAAACCTGGCCAAGGGTGTCAACAGTGGACACTGGCTTGCCGCCTCCTCCATTTTGTTCCTGGGCTGTTCCAATCCAATCCATCCACTTACTGTTCCTTTGACAATTGTCATGATCCGGAGCATCCAATCAGGTAAAACAAGCCAGGCTGGTGCCTCTTGAAATAAGCTGCACTAGAAACCGCTGCCGGATATTTGGCTGTAACTCAGTTTCCTACTTCTCTTGATAATAATCCCTCTCTTTTCTCCTCTGGAGAATCAAAGCCAGCTGCAAGCAATAGGAGAATTAGGTTTGACCTTAACTCTGAAAAGACAGGACGATCTAATACTCTATAGTCAATAAGAGTCTATTTGATCTGAACTACAATTACATAATCTATCAGACAATGGCGTGGCTTGCCGTCTTCCCATTAGAACTGCAGTCAGCAACGTATTCAGCAGTGCTTACGCAAATGTCCTTCTCTACCTGGAGGTTGCCAGCAGGACAAAATATCTTGGCATTTAATCAGAAGGGGAATGCCGATAATAAAAGTAGAGGGCACTCTCCAGGCTCTAGTGGTCACGCTTTTGTAGTCTAGATTCCTTCATACGACGTTTAGTCACGTTGTCTTCCTGGTTTGTTTTACCTGATCGTGTGCTCCTGTTCATGCCAATGGTTGAAGGAAGAGCAGTTGGATGGATCAAATTGGAATGGCCCAGGATCAAAACGAAGGGGGCAGTGGGCAAGCCAGTGTCCAGCGCTGGCACCGTTTGAGCCTGGAGGTTCCTTCCGACTCCATAATTCCATGATTTTGTCAAATTAGAGGCAGCTGAGAGGTGATATGATCATCATCAAGTACTTGAAGGGCTGCCATATAGAGGAGGGTGTGGAATTGTTTTCTGTGGCCCTAGAAGGTAGGACCAGAACCAATTAGTTGAAATTAAATCAAAAGATTAAATCTTCTGGCTAAACATTAGGAAGAATTTCCTGACCGTTAGAGCAGTTCCTTAGTGGAAGAGGCTTCCTTTGGAGGTGGTGGGAGAGCCAGTTTGGTGGGGGTTAAGTGTGCGGACTCTTATCTGGGAGAACCAGGTTTGATTCCTCACTCCTCCACTTGCACCTGCTGAAATGGCCTTGGGTCAGCCATAGCTCTCACAAGAGTCGTCCTTGAAAGGGCAGCTGCTGTGAGAGCCCTCTCCAGCCCCACCCACCTCACAGGGTGTCTATTGTGGGGGAGGAAGGTAAAGGAGATTGTGAGCCACTCTGAAACTCTTTGGAGTGGAGAGCGGGATATAAATCCAATATAAATCCAATATTTTCTTCCTTCCTTGGAGGTTTTAAAACAGAGGCTAGATTGCCATCTGACAGCAATGAAGATCCTGTGAATTTAGGGGGAGGTGTTTGTGAATTTAGAGCGGTTCCTCAGTGGAACAGGCTTCCTCGGAAGGTGATGGGCTCTCCTTCCTTGGAGGTTTTTCAACAGAGGCTAGATGGCCATCTGACAGCAATGAAAATCCTGTGAATTTAGGGGGAGGTGTTTGTGAGCTTAGAGCGGTTCCTCAGTGGAACAGGCTTCCTCAGGAGGTGGTGGGCTCTCCTTCCTTGGAGGTTTTTAAACAGAGGCTAGATGGCCATCTGACAGCAATGAAGATCCTGTGAATTTAGGGGGAGGTGTTTGTGAGTTTCCTTTATTGTGCAGGGGGCTGGACTAGATGACCCTGGAGATCCCTTCCAACGCTATGATTTTACTCAATTCCTGTTTTCCCGGGGCAATTGTCACTTCATTTGTTATATTTAGCTATAGCAAGAAATGACTCTCTACCGTCAAGGGGCTGCCAGCCTCCAGGTGAGACCTGAGGATCCCCTGGAATTACAGCTTATCAACAGACTACAGAGATCAGTTCCCCCAGAGATAATGGATGCTTTGGATGGTGGACTCTATGACATTGTTGACATTGTGCCCCACTGAGGTCCCTGTCCTCCCCAGGATCGACCCCCCAATCTACAAGGGTTTCCCGACCTGGATCCAAACTCTTTCCTCCCATACCTGCCGGAGGCTGGGAGACCAGGCAACCCGACCACCATCCTATTCCAACTGGGCCCTTTTCATTTCTCCAGCCTTCCTTTGTCCTGAAATTGGAATTGTTTTCTGTGGCCCCGGAAGTTAGGACCAGAACCAGTTGGCTGAAATTAAATCAGAAGAGTTTCCGGCTCAACATTAGGAAGAACTTCCTGACCGTTAGAGCGATTCCTCATCAGAACAGGCTTCCTCGGGAGGTGGTGGTCTCTCCTTCCTTGGAGGTTTTTAAACCGAGGCTAGATGGCCCTCTGACAGCAATAAGGATCCTGTGAATTTAGGGGGAGGGGTTTGTGAGTTTCCTGCATTGTGCAGGGGGTTGGACTGGATGACCCTGGAGGTCCCTTCCAACTCTAGGATTCTATGAAATATGAGCTGCATTGTAGGGTGACTACCCTACAATGCAGTTGGAAATCCTAAACTTCTTTTAAACAGAGACTGATTCCACACTAACCTTGTTCCACGCCAGGCTTCCATTTCTCTCCGGAGCAAGCTAGCGATTTCGCACCAGCAGCTCCGTGCCGCCATTTTGCGCAGGGAAAACCCACGATTTGCCACGCCACAGTGTAAACCTGAAAAAACAGCTTTACGCTGCAGTGTGGCAAATCGCGGGTTTTCCCCGATGACCAATGCAGATCCTGTGAATTTAGGGGGGCTGTATTTGTGAATTTCCTGCACTGTGCAAGGGGTTGGACTGGATGACCTTGGAAGTCCCTTCCAACTCTATGATTCTATGATTCTTAAGTGAACATTCAGGATTTGAATGGGCTGGTTTAGAAAGGCAGGACAGGAGGCTATTTTTATTTGTGAATTCTCCTCACAGTTCATGCACCCTGGGACTGCACAGAATCTGGCCCCATTTTCCCAGCTCTGCCTCGTTCTTATGCTGAGGCACTCCTCTGTAAACATACGGTGTCTCAGTAGGGACTCTGAAAGCCTCAGGGATGGTGCGCGCATCCCATTGAAGCCGTGACAACCCCCCCCCCCCCATGGATGTCAACGATTCCAGATGGCCGACTGTCTGTTAGGCAGCCCGTCCCAACTATGCAGTGCACGTTATCCGCTTGATCTCCAAAATGCGTCCAGAAGGGTTTCTAACTAGTGAATTAAAAAAAGAACAAAGCATGAGGACAGCCACAGAAGCACCTTTGTACTTCTTTCATTGTGTATTATTTCTATTGTAGTTTTAAACAGAGCCTAGGTGGCCACCTGACAGCAACGAAGATCCTGTGAATTTAGGGGGAGGTGTTTGTGAGTTTCCTGCATTGTGCAGGGGGTTGGACTAGATGACCCTGGAGGTCCCTTCCAACTCTATGATTCTATGATTCTAGGGTCAATGTGCAGGGCATTTCCATTGCACACCTCTGACCCCCCCTCCCAGAGCTCCCATATGCCCAGGGCTTTTTTTTAAGCAGGAACCTATTTGCATATTAGGCCAATCCTCCAAGAGCTTTCAGGGCTCTTAGTACAGGGCCAACTGTAAGCTCCAGGAGGACTGGCTGCATTGGGGGTGCTACAAAAAAAAGTCCTGGATATGCCGTTTTGATAGTGGGGCAGACAGGACTTCTTTTGTAGAAAAAGCCCAGCAGGAACTCATTAGCATATTAGGCCACACCTCTGACATCATCATCATTTGCATACTAGGCCACACGCTTGGTTGCAGGAACTGATTAGTGTATCAGCCCACACCCTCTGACATCACGAGAAGTGTGGTCGTCCAGCCATGCTCACCTCAGAGTTTCTGGTGATGGATGCTGGAAGTTTTAGAGAGAGTAAAGACACTCTAGGAGACAAGCACCACACGTACCTTAGCTTTAAAGCGGTTTCCAACACAGTTCCCAGAAGCTGCCATGTTGCTAATTTTTTAAATGGAGGAAACAGAACACTGAGAAACTCACGACAGGGTGTGTTTAAATTTCTGAATGAGCTCCGAGGAATAAGAGAAGCTGACAGATACAAGACCATAGAATTGTTTTTCATACACCTTCGAAAGGTGGGAAATCAATTATAAAGCAAAATGTAAAAAGGGAAATCTTGTTTCATCTAAAATTGCAATCCCCGCCCCCAAATACTCTAGAATACCTGGCTCTTTGGCTCAGTGATAAGGATCCGAAGGACACTCTAGCAATTGTGGGATTTGTCTCAGTCCTTGCGTTAAAAAAAAAAAAAAGGAATAAGTGTCTTCTGCTCAAGAAATCAATGAGCTTCTAAGGGTACAAAAGAAAAAGGAAAAAATCATAAGGCACTCATATTGGTAGAAAGCACCGATGTATATGAAAAAAAATGAAATCTGAGGAGAGAAATTAATACTTCTAAAAGTTATTTGAATATTTGAAACCGTTTTCAAAGGCTGAATACCTTTGAATAGAAAGCTCACTCAATAAGGGGTACCTGAAGGAGATATCTAAATATATCTCCTTTAAAAATAGAGAATATTCACAACATGACTACAAATCATCCAAACAGTTGTTCGATTCTCCCTCCCCACGGCAAAAGGAAGAAGCAAAGAGTAATGCCTCTGACAAAGGTGGATATAACAAGGTATTAAGAACCATTGAAAGCATAGTGACAGTGGAAAGGACTATGAAGAGGGAAGGCAATAACAATACTAATAGTATCAAAAAGAAATAATGCAGAACTTCTGAGAATAGCTCAAGGAATTAACACACACACAAACACACATATCCAGAGCAGCCAATATAAACACAGCACACACACACACAATTTGTAATCTCACTGGAGCAATTTTCTCGGAAGAGTTGTTGAAGACTAACACAAGGAAACCAATCTATTTTACTGTGCAACTTTCCTCACAAAATTTCCCAACACAAAGGACTTTAAACAGAGACTCACAGAGACTTACTTTCTCATCCCACCGTCTATTGACTGTGCAAAGGACTTTCAAAACTGAATACAAAATGAGATGTGCTAAAATGAATGACAAGATTGCCCATAGGAAACAATTGGAGAGCCTGGATTGCCCACTGGATATCATGGGAGGAAGATTGCCAATTGCCTTACATGGGCTCCATTGAAATACACTGAAGCACAGAAACGGCTGCAACAAAAATCCGGAATGGATCTTCCAGGAAAGTCAATACAACCTACAATAGTCCTGGACCAGACTCTCCCATTGTTTCCTATGGGCAATCTTGTCATTCCTTTTAGGACACCCACAATGCAAAACACCCAGAGACTTAGTTTCTCAAGAATGCAAAACAACGGAGGAGGCTCTCTTTCTTTTCCAAAGTTTCACAGACTCAAAGACAGACTCACCCAGGCTCCTGCAGAAATCTGAAGGCACATGCCTTCCAAAAAGCAAGCTTTTCCCCAGCTTCTTCTAGCCTTCCCAAGCGGAAAGGCACATGGCTCCCGCTGGGCCTGGGGCTTCCCTGGGGGCCAGTTGGCTGGGGGAGGAAAGGAGCTTGCAAAACTAGGAGCGGCGGACTTGGCAAGCCTAGGAGGCAAGCAGCTAGCCGTCTTAGAAAGTACCACTTTTCTCCAAGCCACTCGATTGGAGAAGCAGGCTTGGAGGGGCAGGCAGGTCTCAATAAAAATGGGTTGGTCTTAGAGGTGCCGCTTGACTCCTGCTTTGTTCAACTGCTTCGGACCAACACGGCTGCCCGCTTGGATTTAACTTCACCAGACAGTCTCTCAAATGCCCGCCTGCGCTCCAAGTCAGTGAGAAGGCTCTGCAGAGTAGCAGGAACGCTTCCACGGCTGGCAGGAACTGTTCCTCTGCGTTCCTGCACAAAAAAAACCCTGGGGACAGCCAATGAGAAGTTGGGAGTGGGAGAGGATAGCAAAGCTAATGAATGAGGGAAGAGGTGTCGGAAACATGGAAAACGTTAATAGTCTGGTGTATTAGGGTTGCCAAGTCCAATTGAAGAAATATCTGGGGACTTTGGGGGTGGAGCTAGGAGACTTTGGGGGGTGGGACCCAGGAGATATTGGGGTGTAGCCCGGAACAAAGTTGTGACAAGAATAACTGAGCTCCAAAAGGAGTTCTGGCCATCACATTTCAAGCGACGGCACACCTTTTAAATGCCTTCCCTCCATTGGAAATAATGGAGGATAGGGGCACCTTCTTTGGGGCTCAAAGAATTGACCCCCTGGTCTAATCCTTTTGAAACTTGGGTGGTATCTTGGGGAGAGGCACCAGATGCTATGCTGAAAATTTGGTGCCTCTGCCTCCAAAAAAAACCAGCTTCTCCACAGCTTCAGATACCCGTGGATCAATTCTCCATTATACCCTATGGGAATCAGTCTCCATGGGGAATAATGGAGTGATGCATTAATGCAGGAGCTTACAGTATAATGCAGGAGCTTACAGTAGGCCCCATACTGAGAGGATTGGCTACATCAGAGTTCTTGAGCTCTCGGAGGATTGGCTACATCAGAGGTGTGTGGCCTAATATGCAAAGGAGTTCCTGCTATAAAAAAAGCCCTCTGTTTCTCTGCTCATCTATACGTCTTGTGTGTGGGCTTCCTCAGGTACATTTTCCAGCTGCTCATCCTCTTCCTCATCCCGGGGATCATCAGGATGGTAGCATACGGCCTGATCTCCTTGGAGCTCTACCGAGGAATACAATTCGATGTCAGCCAGAGAAAGTCTTCACGAGGTAATTGTACAGCTGCGCCCATTCTCCTTCACATTTCCTTAATGCCTCCGGCGTGAGAAGCATCCTCAGCAGATGCCATTTTTATTTCCTCACCGAACGTCTACAAGAGAGTCAGCAAGCCTCTCAAAACCTTTCTCTTCCAAAGGTCGCCGCGTTTATTAATCATTCATTGGCCAACGCTGGTGTTCATTATGCTTTGCAGGCCTTTAAAAATGTAGTCAATTATAACAAGGACAGAAGCAAGCACCTACAAATTAGATCGCAACTGTACTCAAAGCCCACGACAAGAGAAGGAACAATTGAAACAACCTTCTCACACAACACTAAATAAGTGTTTTACATCTGGATTTTTACTGTGAAAGAATAGCAAAAATCCGGATGTAGAACGGATTCCGTGTCATGTGAATGCACCATATATTTACCTCTTTACAGTTCATACATATGCACAGAGTTGCCATTCTCCAGGTGGGGCCTGGAGATCTCCCAGAGTTACAACTGGTCTCCATGTTTCAGAGATCAGCTCCTCTGGAGAAAATGGCAGCTTTAACCCTAGGGCACTGTGCCCCTCTGAAGAAGACTGTGCCGCTCTGCTAATTTACACCCCGCCCTTCTCTTTTGAATCAGAGTCTCAGAGTGGCTCACAATCTCCTTTATCTTCCTCCCCCACAACAGACACCCTGTGAGGTGGGTGGGGCTGAAGAGGGCTCTCACAGCAGCTGCCCTTTCAAGGACAACCTCTGCCAGAGCTATGGCTGACCCAAGGCCATGCCAGCAGGTGCAAGTGAAGGAGGGGGGAATCAAATCCGGTTCTCCCAGAGTCACCGCACTTGACCACTATACCAAACTGAGGCCCCTCCCTTCCCCAAACCCCACCCTCCACAGGTTCCACACTCCAAATCTCATAAGAACATAAGAGAAGCCATCTTGGATCAGACCGATGGGTGATAACCCATCTATTCCAACACTGTGTCACACAGTGGCCAAAAAAAAAGGGTTGCCAAGACCAATTCAAGAAATATCTGGGGACTTTGGGGATGGAACCAGGAGACTTTGTGGGTGGAGCCAGGAGACTTTGGGGTGGATCCAGGAGCAAGGGTGTGAGTCACACCTTGTGACAAGCATAATTGAACTTCAAAGGGAGTTCTGGCCATTACATTGAAAGGGACCGCACACCTTTTAAATGCCTTCCCTCCCTCTTTTGGGGCTCATCGAATTTAGCCTCCTGGTCCAATCTTTCTGAAACTTGGTGGGTTCTTTGAGGAGAGGTGCCAGATGCTATGCTGAAAATATGGTGCCTCTACCTCAAAAACAGCCCCCCAGAGCCCCAGATACCTGTGGCCTCCAAACCAAGGGATCCCCTGCCCCCACGTGGGGATTGCCAGCCCTACAAAAAAACCAGGTGCCATCAGGAGGTCCATCAGTGGGGCCAGGATGCTAGAAACCCTCCCACTGTTGCTCCCACCCAAGCACCAAGAATACAGAGCACCACGGCCCCAGACAGAGAGTTCCATCAGTACGCTGTGGCTAATAACCACTGATGGACCTCTGCTCCATAGGTTTATCCAATCCCCTCTTGAAGCTGTCTATGCTTGCAGCCACCCCACCTCTCGTGGCAGTGAATTCCACATGTTAATCATCCTTCGGGTGAAGAAGTACCTCCCTTTATCCGTTCTAACCCGACTGCTCAGCATTTTCATTGAGTGCCCGCGAGTTCTCGTATTGTGAGAAAGGGAGAAGAGTATTTCTTTCTCTACCTTCCCTATCCTGTACATAATCTTGCAAACCTCTGTCATGTCACCCTGCAGTCGACGTTTCTCTAAGCTAAAGAGCCCCAAGCGTTTTAACCTTTCTTCATAGGGAAAGTGTTCCAACAGGGATTTTCCAACCCAAAGCCGGCATCCTCACAAATGCAGTGTTCTAACACAATGCACTGAAACATCTTGAAAGTCAAGACCAGATTTCTTCTTTCATGTCTTGTGGTTCCCAAACATCTGACTTTTATTCTATGTGGCTCTTATGTGAAGCAAATTTGGCCACCCCTGCTCTGTGGCATTCTACCCCACTGAAGTTCCCCCAAGTTCCTGCCCTTTTCAGGCTCTACCCCCAAATTTTTCAGGTATTTCCCAACCCAGAGATGACAACCCTACCCCTCCTTCTCCGTTTCATGGAAGTACCATTAATGTATGGGAGAGGAGCCATTGGTTCCAACTAGGGTTGCCAATCCCCAGGTGGGGGCAGGGGATCCCCCAGTTTGGAGACCCCCCCCCCGCTTCAGGGTCGTCAGAAAGCGGGGGGAGGGGAGGGAAATGTCTGCTGGGAACTCTATTATTCCCTATGGAGATTTATTCCCATAGAAAATCATGGAGAATTGATCTGCGGGTATCTGGGGCTCTGGAGGGGCTTTTTTGGGGGGTAGAGGCACCAAATTTTCAGTATAGCATCTAGTGCCTCTCCCCAAAATACCCCCCAAGTTTCAAAAAGATTGGATGAGGGGGTCCAATTCTATGAGCCCCCAAAGAAGGTGCCTCTATCCTTCATTATTTCCCATGGAAGGAAGGAATTGAAAAGGTGTGCTGTCCCTTTAAATGTGATGGCCAGAACTCCCTTTGGAGTTCAATTATGCTTGTCACAGCCTTGATCTTGGCTCCACCCCTAATGTCTCCTGGCTCCACCCCCAAAGTCTCCTGGCTCCACCCCCAAAGTCCCCAGATATTTCTTGAATTGGACTTGGCAACCCTAGTTCCAACTCTTTGTTCCAGTAGACTTGTATGTGATCTTGGGTGACCAGCCTTGAGGTGGAGCCTGGAGACTTCCTGGAGGTTCAGCTGATTGGACTATAGAGATCAGTTCCCCCTGGAGAGAATGGATAATAAGTCACCGGAAACAATGTAACTTTCACGGTTTTATGATTTTTATTGATTTTAACTACAAAAAGAAGAGGCACAAGCATAGATACATTAAAGAAGGGAAGGGGTGGATACAAAGTGGGAAAAACAGAAACAAAGGGAAAATGCAAATATGTCAGTTACAATTCTACCTCAAAGTGAAATACCCAGTTCTTTCTACCTGCAAGTATGAAGTTCTCCTTATATTTTACCATCTTTATCTTTCATTATAGTTTTTATACTAAATTATTACTTAAAATACAAGTCTAAACAATACTTCTTCAGCCCATATAAGTATAAAAGAGTCAGAGCAGTCTCAACACAGAACTGGCTGGCTAAGCTTAACCATATTGAAAGCACAGACTAACTTGTTACTTTAACAATATCGTCATTAAAATAAGCCTATGAAACAAATATCTTTATCCTTCTCACTAACTTAATTCAAGCAGAAAGAGAGAAAAAAACAGATTTAAAATGTCATAGGTCATAGGGAGAAAGAAAAATAACAAACTAAAGATAAAACATGGTAAAAACATAATTTGTCTCAGTATAAAAATTTCTCCAAACAAACATACTAAGAGCAGATCTACCAGATACAAAATAATCGTGCTGTCTGCCTTCTTAACAATTGATCCAAATTAACTATTTATTTATATAACATTTTTGCAAAACTTTTCAATCCTTAAGCTCTCACTTGACCTTTTAAAATCGCATATCTGGTTCTTATTAAAAATTCATATCTAATTACCCACAGAGGGAACAACAGTTCAAAGACCCTTCTTCCCGTAAGATTTCCACGTCTTGATTTTTTGCTGCTTAACTCAACCGTATTGAAAATACAGACTGGCTTGTTAGTTTAACAATATCGTCAAAATGAGCATAAGAAACAAATATCTTTATCTGTTAAGAGCGAATCTACCCGATTACAAGATAATTATGTTGTCTGTTTTCTTAAAAGTTAATCCAAGTTAACTATTTATTTACATAAAATTCTTTTCAAATCTTTTCAATCCTTTAGCTCTTATACCCATATTTCTCTAGGAGAAACAACTTAATATAACCCAAAAATCTCACTTAGCCATTTAAGATCTCATGTCAGTTCTTATTTAGAGTTCCATATCCGACTACCCACAGAGAGAGAGACAATTCAAAGACCCTTCTTCCTGAAAAATTTCCACATCTTGATTTTTTTGGCTGAGATGCACCTCTCCCCTTAATGCAGTCATCCCTCTCGGTAAAAGTAGGAAGGATTCCACGCCATTTGTTCGTCTCGAAAAAACTTCAATTAGTCTTGATTTCCGGTCCTTCTTTTTAACCGTGCCATAAGGTTCCATTTTGGTTTTCTTTTGTTCGTTTCCCACTCTCCATTTCCAATTCCACAAACATCACCAAGATCTCTTTAACACTCTGCTCCTGTAGATGCGAATCTATCCGATTACAAGATAATCATGTAGATTTGAGACTTCGCTAGCTTTCAGCATAAAAGCTCCCATTTGTTTTTTCATCAACTCTGCTAATGAACCAAGATCCTCCTTCAGAGAAATTATGCTACGTAATATATATTTTTTATAAAACATTTCGCTTGGTAATGCCGTTTTTCTCTGTCAACTAACTCAGTCTATTAATCCAAGTTGAAAAGTAGCTCAGAGGCCCGTTAGTCTGCCTCTCCAAATCTCCTCCAACTGTGATTTTAGATGTTACCATTTCAGTTGCAATCAGACAACAAAGACAGATCTCTCTAGAATATATCTCGTTTTTGTTCAGACCGTATTGCAGCCAGACTATAGTCTCTTTAACACATATTCAATTATAATCCAGGTCGATTTAAGTATCTGTATTCAGACTAATTCAGATTGTTGCCATTGCTCAAAATTGTTCATCTTTTCGAAGCCTCATTCACAGGAAAGTGGCGGGGGGGGGGGGAATCCACCTCTTTCCCTTCCTTTGAACTGTCCCGCTTGTTGTTATGTAAAACGACCCATTAGCCAGTGAAAGCAAACTTACTTGCCAAGTAGAATTGCCATGCTTGAGGTAGGGAAGTGATACATCAGAAGCTTATTAAGAGAAAAGAAAGCAAGCGGTCAGGTGTTCACCTCTTACTGCTGTGGAAGCGATCATGGTGATGGAGCTTCAGGGCATACAAGAAGGACAGAAACAGCCACTGCTATGCCCCTGGCTTCTTGCAAAAGTCCCATGCTGAAAGAAAACCCCTTCAGGGTCTCCCCTTCAGGGTCTCCACAGATATGGCACCCCTCCAACTGCCTGATTCAGGGGGGCTGCTGGAGAGACACTCCGCAGACCCCCGCTGAGTTCAAGGCGACATAACCCGGAAGTCGAAACAATGTAACTTTCACAAAACAGTGTACAAATATATTTCGTGCAAACTGAATTGAACAAAAAGAACAGAACACTGAGTATACGGTATGAATAATGTCCCCACAAAGTCTTTCCACAGCCTAAAAGTCGACTTCTTCTGAGTTCAAAGTCTTTCCACAGTCTGAAAGTCAGCTTCTTCTGAGAGACACAGGGGTGGGCAAAATCCTTTGAACTCAGTGTTCAACTCCAGATGGCACAGAGAAAGTAAGGAGGAACCGCTTATTGCAGGACTCCTCGCGATTTTGACAGAGTATACTTCATCGGCCTCCTTCTCTCGACGTTATACGGAGCCTTAACTAAATGTTCTTTACACGTGGATTAATGCATGCTCTTCTACAGGTGCTGCCGGCTCTCCTGTGACGTCGAGAGAAGGAGGCTGATGAAGTATACTCTGTCGGAAACACGAGGAGTCCTGAAATAAGCGGTTACTCCTTACTTTCTCTGTACCATCTGGAGCTGAATGCTGAGTTCAAAAGATTTTGTCCACCCCTATGTCTATCAGAAGAAGCCGACTTTCAGGCCGCGGAAAGACTTTGTGGGGACATTATTCAGAGCCAGTTTGGTGTAGTGGTTAAGTGCACGGACTCTTATCTGGGAGAACCAGGTTTGATTCCCCACTCCTCCACTTGCACCTGCTGAGATGGCCTTGGGTCAGCCATAGCTTTGGCAGAGGTTGTCCTTGAAAGGGCAGCTGCTGTGAGAGCCCTCTTCAGCCCCACCCACCTCACAGGGTGTCTGTTGTGGAGGAGGAATGTAAAGGAGATTGTGAGCCGCCCTGAGACTCTTCGGAGTGGAGGGCGGGATATAAATCCAATATCTTCTTCATCTTCATACTGTATACTCAGTGTTCTGTTCTTTTTGTTCAATTCAGTTTGCACAAAATATATTTGTACACTGTTTTGTGAAAGTTACATTGTTTCCGGTGATTTCCTTTTATTATCCATTGAGTACACTGGTTCCAGTTGTGTTTATCACCCCCTGGAGAGAATGGCTGCTTTGGAGGGTGAAGCCGATGTCATTGTGCTCCACCAAGTTCCCTCCCTTCCCCAAGCCCCGCCCTCTCCTGGCTCCACCCCTAAAAATCTCCAGGAATTTTACACCCCCATGTTGGCAAGCCTAACCTGATCCCCACTGCTCTCTATGCCTAGAACGGAAAAGCAGCACCAGCAGCACCAGAGACGAAGACGGGGACGGATGCTACCTGCAACGAAGCAAGAAGAAGAAGATGCCACTTCAGCCCCTCCAGGCCAACGCCGGCAGCTGCAAGATCGACCGTCCGCGCAGCAGCACCTCCGCCGCCAACCTGTTGGCCAAAAAGCTGGTCATCCGCATGCTGATCGTGATTGTGATCCTCTTCTTCATCTGCTGGACTCCCATCTTCAGCGTCAACACCTGGCGGGCCTTTGACCCCTGGTCTGCCACCCTGTTGCTCACCGGGGCCCCCATCTCCTTTATCCACTTGCTCTCCTACACTTCCGCCTGCGTGAACCCCATCATCTACTGCTTCATGAACAAACGCTTCCGCCTGGGCTTCCTGGCGACTTTCGCCTGCTGTGCCAAGCGGAAACTTCCTGTGGCCAGAGCAGATCTGGCCGAGGAGGAGGAAGGGAAGACCACCGGAGCGTCCCTCTCCAGGTATTCGTACACACACATGAACGCGTCCGCACCGCCATGAACGCGCTCTGCAGAAGAAATGGAACATTTTATTTCCTGTGGCTGTCTTGAATTGTCTGTGGTTTTGTATGAAAATACTCCAGCAAATGGGGGTGGGGTGGAGATATGTATGTGTGAGTTTGTGTTAGAGATCAACAATATGCCGGTGTGTTACTGCTCTCATCAGAAAGAGATTTCCGCTTTGAATCTCAAAAGAAGATGGAAAAATTTCTCTCCGATAGAAAAGGTCAATATTTTTTTTAACCCCAGAGCTTCAAACACCCACTTCCAGTAACTCAGAGCAATGAGTGGCATTTTCCCTGAGGTAGATTGGCTCACGTTTCCCAGTCCAAAAATTTATCTTTCTAGTGCGCTCCACATAATGACGTTCTTTCGAGACTAGTCTGCGAGTCCAACTTTGTATTGTCGCATTCCACAGCAAAATATTGATGTACGATGAAATCCAAAATCTTTTGACTTTTTCCCCCCTCCGGTTTTCTTTTGCCTTCAGCCTTCAATGCCTTGAAAATGACCTGCGTGGTGGCTAATGACAGAGAGAGCGGTGATGTTCCTCAGGAATATAATAACAGTTTGGAGCAGCATCACATTTTATTTTCTTGTGTAGGGAGTGAACAATAGACACAAATTGAGCCAACAGGCTTCAAGAGCCGATGTGTCATTTTCCTGTCGCCAGGCAGTTCCCAATAGCATTGTGATTTGTGACAGTTTCATATAATAAAGAGTCAAGAGATTAGCTGCGTAAGGGATTGATTTGGGGTTGTTGTTTTTAAAGGGTGATCTCTTCCCTTAAGACCTGCCCGCCAGTTAGGAAAACAAGAAGAGCCCTGCTGGATGCAGACTGGTAGAAGCTTCCAGAAATGCCACCAAAAAGATTGTTTCTTCCCCACTGTTTGTCCCCCACAAATCTACTGCCTGTGAATGTGGAAGATCCATTTAGCTATCATGGGCTAAACAGATACTATTGGGTATTAGATCTGTCTTACAAGACTCTGGGTGTTTTTACACTGACAGTTTGTGACTATCACCGCATCGGAAACTCACCTTCTACATAACCCAACGTTCTCACAACTGTTTTGCCTTGTTGCTGCCCGAAGCATCTACATTTGTTTCGGTGAGATGAGTTCTGGCGCTGCTGCGGCAACGTTTTTCTCAAAACTAGTGTTGATCCGGTCATTTCTCTACAAGCGTTTCAAACTTGTATTGTAGAAGTTTTCATGCGTTTTAAAAGACTCCTCCAAAAGCCACAAGGTGCAGTAATTTGCATGAGAACTGACAGCACTTGAAGTTTTTACATATCATTGCTTGCCTCATCTTGTAATATAAATTTGTGCTGTTTTTGCAGCGTTGACACGATTTCCAAGCAATCGTATACATCAGGGGTGGCCAACGGTAGCTCTCTAGATGTTTTTTTGCCTACAACTCCCATCAGCCCCAGCCATTAGCCATGCTGGCTGGGGCTGATGGGAGTTGTAGGCAAAAAACATCTGGAGAGCTACCGCTGGGCACCTTTGGTATACATTTAACTAAGCACTGGTATTCTGTCTGCCCTCTGATCAGACACACACACACACCCGCAAATTGAAACGCTTTCAGCAGGAAATATAGAAGTTTGGCTACGCAAAATGAGCAGAGCAAACCAATGTAAAAGGAAAATAATTAAAGTGAAACAGTGGCAGGCGATTTGAAGACTCTAAAACTCTGGATCAAACTGAATGTAAAAACACCCTCTGTCTCCAGGATTCTGATTCCAGTTTTTAAAAAGGTTGTAATTTTTCCTTGCCATACCCAGGCCTCAGATTCAGCAGAGACTCACAGGAGCACAGCTCCTGAACCTTTCTGAGGGTTCCACCTCTTCCTTCCCACCTACCAGTAGGTGCAGCTGCATAACAATCCCTGGATTAGGAGAGCGGGCAGCCAGCCAGCCACCAGGGGCTTTGCCACACCCCCAGCAGCCCTCGTTAACCCCTGGAAAAGCCCACCCCACACTTTCTCCACTTCTTATGTGATTTTGGGTGGCGAGTGGCTTGCTGGCCTTTTGACCCACACATGGATCTCTAGCCAGCCCAAGCAGGCCTCTCTTGCCTGGGGCTCTGCTTTCTTGCATTGGGTTGCTTTTGCTGGGGAGGGGCATATGCTAATGAGTTATGCTAATGAGCTCTGCCACCTATTTTTCTATTTTTCTTTATAGCGTTGAGAGGGAACAGACTTTCGTTCTCACTTTTTGGGGTTAGAAGCTGTGGATGAATAGCTGAGGGCTGTTAAAACTAGGGAAAGGAATGGGAAAAGGTTGTAAAGAAGAAATGGCGTAGTGAATTAATCAAGCACATTTTTATATTACCAAAACTTCTCTGTGGCTGGGTCCAGCCCAGCAACTTTGGGTGCACTGAAAGCATCTGAAATCAGACCAGTTCAAAATGGAGTAGCCAAATCCCCATCAGACACTCCTGCACGAGTCACCCATTTCCTGCACCGGAAGTGCTTTGGTGCAGTCGGACAGCTGTTGCGCACCATTCCCTTGGTGCGGTTTGGGTTCCTTTTTTCGCATACATTTTTAGTGGTTGTGTGCTCATGCACTCATGTGCTCTGGGCAGTTTTTTTTTTTAAGAATACCTGTGAGCACCTAGAGCAGATTGGCAAGTTCACATCACCAATCTGCTTTGCTTGCATACTCCCTCATTAAGACAGATTGGCGTGCAGCAGATGAATTTGGTACCACTTCCCAAGTATTAGCTCTTTGAGCTGCCTCAGAGACACCGGAGGACGGGGTGCGCACAGGAACTGGAAAGAAGAAGATATTGGATTTATATCCCGACCTCCACTCCAAAGAGTCTCAGAGCGGCTCACAATCTCCTTTCCCTTCCTCCCCCACAACAGACACCCTGTGAGGTGGGTGGGGCTGGAGAGGGCTCTCCCAGCAGCTGCCCTTTCAAGGACAACCTCTGCCAGGGCTATGGCTGACCCAAGGCCATGCTAGCAGGTGCAAGTGGAGGAGTGGGGAATCAAACCCGGTTCTCCCAGATAAGAGTCCTCACACTTAACCACTACACCAAACTGGCTCTCCAGGAAAGGTGGCAGATGTGTGTGTCTGAACTTGAATGTTTAATCTGTCCTCAAGCTGTCCCTGTGTTGGCTTAAACTGCCTGTCTGGACCCAGCCTGTAAGTGCCTACCTGAGATATTGAAGGAAGCGCAACTATTACCAAACAACTTGCCACCATTAGAAAGGCATTTTTTACTATTCTCTTCTTCACGGCAGACTTTTTTAATGGGGTGGTTTGCCATTGCCTTCCCCAGTCATCTACACTTCCCCCCCCAACAAGCTGAGGACTCATTTTACCGACCTCGAAAGGATGGAAGGCTGAGTCAACCTTGAGCCGGCTATCTGAACCCAGCTTCTGCCGGGATCGAACTCAGGTCATGAGCAGAGCTTAGGACTGCAGTACTGCAGCACCACGGGGCTGTTCAGTAATGAACTCAGCCCACCACTTATTCAGGGGAGTGTCAATTGATCGGTCAACCTATTAAATCAGCCCTTGCAGCTAGGGCTTTTCTTGTAGCAGGAACTCCTTTGCATATTAGACCACAGCCCTCTGATGTAGCCAACCCTCCAAGAACTCAGGGCTCTTCTTACAGGGCCTACTGTAAGCTCCAGGAGGATTGGCTACACCAGGGGTGTGTGGGCCTAATATGCAAAGGAGTTCCTGCTACAAAAAACCCCCCTGCTTGCAGCTATGTTTAACATGCAGTTCCTTTCCCCTCCCGGTAGTATCAGCAGGAAATTTAATAGACCATTCTAGGCGAGTTGTAACTTTTTCAAAACATAACTTGTATAAGAAAATGTCAGTAACTGGGAAGTGTTAATGGAGGTCACATGCCTACGACTTCACTCCTACAGCCACAAAAGACTGGATGGAGAGTCTCGTAGGGGGGAAAAAAACCTAGTTTGTTTCAGGTGTTCAGTTCACAAGGCTGCGGTAACAACAAATGTCGGAGAGGGCGGAGAAACAGCAGGGGAGCGGCAATCTTGGAGCTGCTTTCCTGGTGCTGCCGCAGCAGGAAGTTCCTCGCTATGAGTACATGAATGGAGAAGGTAAAAAATGAATTCAGGAGGTGGAATGGAAAACGTGAAATGGGGTCAGCAGAGCATCCTGGGGTGCCCCGAACTCCTTGGAGAAAGGAAAGATAATAATGGAAGAGACAAATTGCTGGACAGTGTACCTCAACAGAAAAATAGAGCTAAAACCAATTCCTGTGAAAAGCCAAACTCCTGTTATACATTCCGAGTCGAGTTAACAACCCAGCACCTTTGTGTTAGTCAAAAACAACGGATGTGCAAAATACACAAGGTACTTAATGATGCATTGTGCAAAGTAAATTTGTTCTCTCTCCTGAACCTAATCTCAAGTCAACCCCATATCCAGGCAGTCTGTCCGTCCCTAACGGAGAGCAGGTTCAGGATAGACAAAAAAACCTACTTCACACAATACATCATTCAGTTACAAAATTCATTATCATAAGATATGAGAATCAGTGCCATGGAGTAGCTAGTCAAGGGGTACAACCAGGTTCGATAGCCCATTCCATCTTGAAAGCTCACTGGGATCATGGGCCAAACTCTCTCTCAGCCTAACACAACACATGTTTGACACCCCTGGTATAATGTATACAGTTACAGACTAGTGAAAGACAGCTCTCAACTCTGAAGAGCCTGCAACAATCTGTACTTAGTCTGCCATGCTTTCATTGTGCCCTATAAGAAATTAAAGCTAAATAGAAGAGAGGAACTGCTATGGAGTTGCCTGCAACAAGTTGCTTAGTGAGTGGATACAGTCTGCTGTGCGTGTGTCCAACCACACAGTCCTGAAGTCTCACTAGCAATTAAGCCTTCGCAAGTGGAAGCAGCCGTTTCACCCAGACCTCCCTTCCCATGGCAAACTCCTACTTTGTCTTTAGTGTTCTTATTGAGGTTATGCTGACCTCCACGGACAAATTCCTGCTCTCCTGAGTCTATGGGATACACTCCAGGAAGGATAATTCTACTTTGAAGAAGAAGAAGATATTGGATTTATATCCCACCCACCACTCTGAAGAATCTCAGAGTGGCTCACAATCTCCTTTACCTTCCTCCCCCACAACAGACACCCTGTGAGGTGGGTGGGGCTGGAGAGGGCTCTCACAGCAGCTGCCCTTTCAAGGACAACCTCTGCCAGAGCTATGGCTGACCCAAGGCCATTCCAGCAGGTGCAAGTGGCGGAGTGGGGAATCAAACCTGGTTCTCCCAGATAAGAGTCCGCACACTTAACCACTACACCAAACTGGCTATGTTGTAGCACAACATAGGAGGGGTGGTTTATACAAGTATGCTCAGGGGTCGTTTTTTGTAGAAAAATGTGTGGTGGAGCTCATTAGCATAACTAATTAGCATCGCCTGAGGCTCTCCTGGGCCATCCCCCCCCTCAGTCAAAAGGCCAGCAAGCCACTCACATTGCAAGAAAGATATGCAATATAATGATTGAAGATAAAAGTTATATGATTGGTGTAATACAGTCAAAATGCGAGAAAGAAGTAGCGTTATCAGAGAAGAAAAATAAAATAGAGAGGTATTAGAGATATAAAAATGGAGAAATTTAGAGAAATTGAGATGAAATTAATATTGAAATGGTATAGGACACCTGCTCAACTATCTTATATGGTCAAGGAAATGACATCCGATGGTTGGCATTGCAAAAAGGAAAAGAGATATTCGGCACATCTTTGGCAGGAGTGTTCTAAGGTGACTAAATTCTGGCAAAAGATCCTGGGAAAGGTGGTGGAAGTATGTAAGGTTAAAGTGGAGTTATCAGGGAAAGTGTTATTTGTGGGAATTTTGGGGAACTATAAAATAGGTAAGTCCTGTCAGGATCTATTTAAAGCTATGATTTTAGCTGTCCATGTGGTTATAGCGTTTGGCTGGAAAGATGCTACAAAATGGACTATAGACGGATGGAATGGATATTTATATGAATGGATCCAGCCGGAAATATTAATGATATTAAACCAGGGAACGTTAGGTGAAGACAAGATTGCAGAAGTTAAGAAGAGATGGTTTGAGTATGTAAGATGGATAACAGCAGGAGGGGCCAATAAGGATATATTGGTTAAACTCCAAAAGGTGTGCTTATGGCTACAGATATCAAATAAGGTATTATTACTGGTCGTTTTGAAGAGGGGAGGGAAATAAAAAGGGAAAAGGGGAAAAAGGAGCATTTGATGTATTGATATAGGTTATATATGCTATGTATTTTTTGAATTATATGGAAGCAGGATTCAAATACTTCAATAAACTCTTCTTATATTGAAAAAAAAATTAGGCCACACACCCCTGAGGTAGCCAATCCTCCAAGAGCTTACAGGGCTCTTAGTACGGGGCCTACTGTAAGCTCCAGGAGGATTGGCTACATTGGAGTGTGTGGCCCAAAATGCAAAAGAGTTCCTCCTACAAAAAAACCCCTGCTCCTCAGTGTCCTCTTGACTTCCCGCCTTCTCTTCTGCCTCCAAGCCATGACCTGAGGTCATCTTAGCTAGCCTTTCCAATCCCCAGATCCCAGTGGGGGAATTCCCCAGTTTTACAGGCTCCTTCCTTACCCCAGTCAGCTGATCGATAGGGAGGAGGCCACGCCCCAACAGCCACCGTGTGTCTGTCCACTTCAGAACACTAGAAGAAGCTTGGAAAGGCTTGCTTTTTAGACGGTGTGTGTGCCTTTAAATCTGTAGGAGCCAGGCAGAATGGGGGCGGGGTGAGCCGGCAGAACAACACGGCTGCTCCCAGTGAGCTGTGAAGCTGTAAGAAAGAAAGGGAAAGCAGCCTAGACCTTCCGTTTGTTTTACAGTCCTTTCAGAAGTCATTTGCATAGTAAAGGATGAACTGGAACCTTTGGTTTCCCTGTGTTAGTCTAAAGAGCTTGGAACTTCAACAACTCGTGAGTAAAATGCCCCAGTGAGACCCCACAAGTGTGGGATTACAAACTGGTTATTTTGGCTGTGTGTGTGTGTGTGTGTGTGAGAGAGAGAGAGAGAGAGAGAGAGACATGCAGCTGCTTTGGGGTGAGGAAATGAAGACTGTACTCGGGAACTGCACTGCTGTATTTTTACTTATTTATTTTAGGGAATGTGAATGTCTCCTGGCTCCACCCCCCAAGTCCCCAGATATTTTCTGAATTAAGACTTGGTAACCCTAATCTCAGCTCAGATGCACCCCCGCTTTTTGGGGTGGAGGAGGGGAGCAGCTGGTCCAAGCAAAAAAAGTCTGGCACGAGTTCGAGTGACTGCCTACCCCTTCTTTAATCTGTTCTTACCTGGTGCACACAGGCTAAATGGCCCCATTGTGTCTTGAATTATATCCAAATTCCCACTAGCAGTTTGGGAACTGTACCAACAAACTGGAGGCGACCCCACAGCACATCTGTTTGTTTGTCGTGGCATACTGGGCTGCCCATGGAGGCAAAGACCAGAAGAGAGATTCCCCCCCCCCACCCTGGTCTAGGTTGGGTAATGGAAAAAAGTCCCCCTGCCAGGGTAAGGTTCTTTATCAAGGCCTCCAGAGATCAATTACCCCCATGAATGGTCTCCTTCCAAAGAGAAATCCGATTTGTCGCACAAAACACAAATTCTGTGGGAACAAGATGTCAGGCAAGCCGCGCCACACCGCAGGACAGCAGCCAAACCTACGCATTAAGGCCAGCAGGCGCCAAAATATCAAGCACCGGCCCGTTTAATTGCATCTCTGCCCTTGACATGGCTGTTAGCCCAAGCCCCAGAAAAGCAATGATGGAACAAGAGCAGGTTTATTTATCTGAGGAATGAAGCTGTGTTGAAGGAAGAGTACTACGTCAACGAAAACGGTACATTTAATAAAATAACCACATGTAATATCAAACCCAACAATGGAATATGCGGAGGGGTGTCCTCTTCACTTTGGCAGACGCTTTTGTCCCTTGCGGAAGAAACTTTTACAAGAATGGTTTATCTATAATTTCTGAAGTAGGGTTTTGACACAGAGGCAGCCCAAGGGCCTTAAACAGCAGAGGACAAGATAGGAGAGCATCTGTATGGATGGTGTCTTCAAAAGGGGACTGGAGCAGAGGGCCATCAGTGACTCTTAGCCACAAGTTATTGATGGAACTCTTTGTCTGGGGCAAGCGATGCTCTGTATTCTTGGTGCTTGGGAGGGACAACAGTGTGAAGACTTCTAGTGTTCTGGCCCCACTGATGGACCTCCTGATGGCACCTGGGTTTTTTGGCCACTGTGTGACACAGAGTGTTGGATTGGATGGGCCATTGGCCTGATCCACTATGGCTTCTCTTATGTTCTTACGGAGCAGAGGTCCATCAGTGGCTATTAGCCACAGCGTATTGTTGGAACTCTCTGTCTGAGGGCAGTGATGTTCTGTATTCTTGGTGCTTTGGTGGTGGGGGGGGGGACCACAGTGGGAGGGCTTCTGGAGTTCTGGCCCCAGTGATGGACCTCCTGATGGCACCTGGGTTTTTTGGCCACTGTGTGACACAGAGTGTTGGATTGGATGAACTACTGGCCAGATCCAACATGCCTTCTCTTATGTTCTTATGTCCCACCACAGCCATAACCAGCTAATTTTGTGCCTGAGGAAAGAATATAAATTCCCTCCCCCCTCATACTTCCATAGTAGTTATTTTGGTAGAATGGTAAATACATAAACAACAGTAATAATGGCACAGAGGGCTCTAACAGCAGCTGCCTTTTCAAGGACAACTCCTACGAGAGCTATGGCTAACCCAAGGCCATTCCAGCAGGTGCAAGTGGAGGAGTGGGTAATCAAACCTGGTTCTCCCAGATAAGAGTCCGCACACTTAACCACTACACCAAACTGGCTCTCTCTCAGAAAGCAGGATGCTCGTGGTAACAAAGGCTGTTATATGCTAAGCAGAAAATAAAGAAACAATGTCTGGCTTCCAAATTCTTCAAGAAATACACAGGATACAAATTCAAATCCCATACATGGTACCTAATCAGAATCCACTGCAGACTCGAAAATCAGTACCAGATTAGACCCTGTGAAGACCCCTGGGCAGTCAAAATCTCCGGGGGCCCCTCGCAGATTATCTCAGAGTCAGAGCACCCACCCCACCGCCTGTGACCCCCGCTGCAGCCTTCAGGCACCTACTCAGAAGCTCCTTTGACAAAGCTGTGAGGGAGAGGCAGAGAGAGAGAGAGAGGCAAATTTGGCAACGATTTAACCGTTACCATCTTGTAACCTTAATAAAGAGCTTTGATCAACCGCAGCCTAGCCTCTTGATGTATTGAACCCACGATGTAACAGACCGGGAGCCCGCTTGAACTTAAACAGCTTAAATGGGACTTGAGGCATTTTGAAATTCAAAAATGACAAAGTATTTTATTCAATAGAATGGAAAAGTCAGGTGAAATCAGGGGTTGAAATTTCTGAGGTAAAACCTGTACATGCACAGGCTTTAGTTCTTATGTTTCTTAAACTATTCAGAGTTAGTTAGATCTTTATGCTGAAAGTCTTTTGCTTCAGTGTTTTCCCAAACACTCCAGTACACTTTCCTGGAGTACTCTGACTCTTTTGGTGCCCAGAAGGGTTCTGCACTCTTTCCAGTACCCTAACTCTTTCTCTTAGAACAGCAGTACTTGTCTTGAGTTTTTAACTTACTCTTAAGGTTCCTACAGGCAGTTTCTAACCACACCAGACCAGGGATCTCTGCAGTCTTTAGAGCTAACTCCCTGTTTGACTGGGTAGGGAATTCTCTCTCTCAAAGATCCATCCCCTTTCCTTGGCCCAAATGGAAGTCTTTGGCCACTCCTTACACTTCTTTGCCAATTTCCCGCCAGTTCTCCTCTCCTGGGTTACACTACTCTCAGCTAAGCCTGAAATCAGACTCAATTCAGTCAAGAGGCAGAAATCCAACTGAAATTCTCCTCAGCGTGCAGCTCCTCTCAAGACTTCCTTTGCTCAGCTGATGCTAACCGATCAGATTGCTTGGAGCAGCCTGTCACTCAAGGCTCTCTGTTTTGGTGAAGAATTCCTCTTTCACAGTCCTTTACGCTTGTTTGTACAGCACTTTTAAAAGCATAGTCCGTCACATCGGTCAACGCTCCAGATTTTGCCTGCCATCAATCCAAGTCTATGACTACGGAAATAGATGCAAACCTGTAAAATGGATTAAACCAAGGGTGTCAAACTTATTTGTTATGAGGACTGGATATGACATAAATAAGACCTCGTTTGAGCTGGGCCATGTCGAGTGTGGCCGAATCATGGCAGGCCAGGCCATATGTGTACCTATTTCAGATTAGGAAGCAGAGATATAAATTTTATAAAGAACACAGAAAACACAAATATATTTTTTAAAAAAAAACTTAAGCATGCTTAAAATGTTAGCACTCATTGGTCTTAAAGATGCTTTCTTGGTATTTCTCACATGGGATCCAGGGAATTGGACAAAGGAAGCGCTGGCTCTTCCTTCCCCAGGGGATTGGGGTAGAGGAGCCTCAGCCAATAGAAGGAAGAGAGGCTTGACTCAGTAGCTCTGCTATGTGATTGCAAGAGCCTGGCAAAGCAAGCTGTTTCTCCCCCCCCCCTTCCTCACCAAAGGAGGAGCCTCAGCCAAGGGAGAAAATAGAGGTTTTGCTCCGTAGCTCCTGTGCGAATGAGCAAGCCTGACAAAACAAGCTGTGATGCTGAAGGAAGAAGATGATGATTTTGGATTTATATCCCGCCCTATACTCTGAATCTCAGAGTGGTCACAATCTCCTCTACCTTCCCCACCACCCACAACAAACACCCTGTGAGGTAGGTGGGGCTGAGAGTGCTTTTATAGTAACTGCCCTTTCAAGGACAGCTTCTATGAAAGCTCTGGCTGACCCAAGGCCATCTCAGCGGGTGCAAGTGGCGGATGACAGTGTGTGCGTGGGAAGTTCACCTGTATGAGTAAACTGAAGAGTGCAACTCCAGAAGCTGTGATAGAAAGACAAACTCCAAACAGCCAGTCAACAGTTATATTTGGGTAAATACGTTAGAGGCAGTCACAGGCAGTCCAATGGCTCATACACATAAAGCAGTCCTTTCAAGATACAGTACCGAATCAGTTTCCAGTTAGAGAAGTCAAGAATCCAGTCCATACATTACATAAGCCAGTCTTATCCAGTCCTCCAGAATAACAGTATAACAGCCAAGATGTTTCTCCTTCTCTCACGCACCGTCCTTCTCCTCCTTATCATCACCCCACACTAGCTGAGAGTAAGGCTTGTACTATTATAGTGCAGCTATCCAATCCCCATCACTGATTGCTAACAAGCTGCACCTGTTACTCTCGTGACATTCATCACTCCTGTATAGCTTAGTTACATAATCATTATTCAGCAGTTTTGTTCCCTTAAAGAACCTAACTCTGACAGCGGAGTGGGGAATCAAACCCGGTTCTCCCAGATAAGAGTCCACGCACTTATCCACTACACCAAACTGGCTCTCCAGGGTTTCCAGTTGAGATTTTTCACACCTTTTTGTCTGGACCGTTTTTAGTTGAAGACTAAACACATATGACCTGTGAAGCAAGAGAGAAGGAAGCAGACGACAGCCAGTTGCTCAGGGGCCTGATAAGAGACCTCTGGGGGCCTGATTCGGCCCCTGAACTGCATGTTTGACACCCCGGGATTAAAAAGTTGCACAGGAAACCTTCGAAACGGCAGCATTCAAAGAGTGGAGCGGCAGGTCTCTCAGAGAATCCTGAGTTGGCTCGTGGAACTACAGTTCTTAGGATCTTTTAAGGAGAAGCCATGACAACCAAAATGGATATTGCAGCTTTTGGAGGCAGAGATATACTCCCACAGCGCAGTGCAATCGCTCCGCAAAGCTGACACTGCTCTCCCTGTCCATCATCCCAGGCACCTTCTAAAAAGAGAGCCATTTCCACCACAGAATTTCTGTCCACCCGCTGTGAGCATCGCCAGACTTCCCTAGAAAACTGTGTTCGATGCACGAGACTGTTTGTAAAATTCAGCATTTCAGGGGTGGGGTGGGGGGGTTGGATGGGGAAAAGGAAGGTTTTACTTTTAAATGTCCATAAACTCTAAACACAGCTTTGTGGACTAGCCATAATCCACCTGTAATTAGTCCACTTATTTATGTTGGTTTTCCTGAACTCCTGCCAGGGGTGGGTGGGGAATTAATAAAACCCAGGCCTTGAATTCAGCAGGAGCTCCCAGGAGCACAGCTCCTGAACCTTTCTGAGGGTTCCCCCTCTTCCTCCCCACCTACCTTGTCCATGGAATAGGAGGTGCAGCTGCATAACAATCCCTGGATTAGGAGAGTGAGCAGCCAGCCAGCCACCAGGGGCTTTGCCACACCCCCAGCAGCCCTCATTAACCCCTGGAGAAGCCCACACCACCCTTTCTCCACTTCTTATGTGATTTCGGGTGGCTTGCTGGCCTTTTGACTGTGGGGGGAGGCGGCCCAGGACAGCCCCAGGTGAGCGAGGCCTGCTTGGGCTGACTGGATCTCTAGCCAGCCCAAGCAGATCTTGCTCGCCCGGGGCTCTCCTTTCTTGCGTTGGATTGCTGTTGGGGGAGGGCAGCATATGCTAATAAGTTATGCTAGTGTCTTCCACCACTTATGTTTCTACAAAACAACCCCTGATAAAACCGTTGGGTAAACCTGCCCAGTTTTTGGCTGAAGGCACCCACCTGTTTCTTTTTCAGCCTGTGCTGTGGAACCAAGAATTCGCCCTGTTTGTCTTTCACTGTCCTTGGCAATGGGCGGGAGGGTGTGTTTGCACTCCAGCCGGCTCTCCAATCCCCTCTTGGGAGCAGTGAGAATCTCTCCAGCTGCATGCGCCTTTTCTCCTTGATAGCGGCAAAAGGGGACTTTGAAGAGGGTATCGTATTGGTTCAATTAATCATGTGCCGCTTCACCTTTCAAAGTGGCGCTTCCTGTTTTGCAAGCCGCACGTGAAATGGATGGTCTTTTTTTAAAAAAGAACATTTTAACAGCCGCTGTTAACCAGTTCATGACACTGCCAACCCCTTCCAGTTCTGCTTTTTCCCCTCCACCCATTTCACTCCCAGCTTTCCTCCATCTCCCCAATCTGGGGAAACCACAGAAATTGGCAGAGCATTGCAGCATCATTCGATGTCACTTCTGGTCACATGACTGGAGGTGATGTCAGAGCATTTAGTCTCCAACTAAAAAGGGTCCAGGCAAATAGGCGTGAAAAATCTCAACTGCAAACCCTGGAGAGCTGCTGCCAGCCTAAGTAGACAATACTGACTTTGATGGACCAAGTGTTTGATTTAGTATAAGAAGAAGACTGCAGATTTATACCCTGCCCTTCTCTCTGAATCAGAGACTCAGAGCGGCTTACAATCTCTCATGTCCTCTCCCCCAACAACAGACACCCTGTGAGGTGGGTGGGGCTGAGTGGGCTCTCACAGTAGTTGCTCTTTTAAGGACAAGCTCTGCGGTAGCTATGGCTAACCCAAGGCCATTCCAGCAGGTGCAAGTGGAGGAGTGGGGAATCAAACCCGGTTCTCCCAGATAAGAGTCCACGCACTTAAACACTACTCCAAATTGGCTCTTCATACACCAAAAGGCAGCTTCATATGTTCACCAAGGAATGTCAGGGTCTCTATACAGAGGCAGGCGTTGGCAAATGTCTCTGACCTTGAAAACCCTAACAGGGGTGTCAAACATGCAGCCCAAGGGCTCCTATCAGGCCCCTGAGCAACTCACTGTCATCTGCTTTCTTCTCTCTCTTGCTTCTTTCTGCATCACAACTTGCTGTGCCAGGCTTGCTCGACTGCACGCAAGCTGCAGAGCAATGCCTCTATTTTCTCCATCGGCTGATCAGAATATGAAGCAACTTATGTACAAAAGCTCTCAATGCCCAGCCATTTTATGTTTTCCCCTTGGTCTTAGGCTCAAAAAATTGACCATGAGATTTCTGTAATGCATGTTAATAAATCAAAAGTAAGTTTGCAACTTAACAGGTACACACCTGAACAACACCTGAACTCAAGACTGCTAGTGCACAGACATTGTCTCCAGATTTTAATGCAATAATTCAGAGCAAAAGATGTCAGGTATCAGAAACTGGTAAATAAACAAAATACTGCAAGAGTGCTAATCTTTTAAGCATGTTTTAAGTTTTTGAACAAAACCTTTAATTGTGTTTGCATGTGTCAAATTTACATACCCACTACCTGGCATTGCATTTTATGATACACATGGTCCAGCCTGACAAAGTCTCATTTATGTCAGGTCCGACCCTCATAACAAATGAGTTTGACACCCCTGCCTTATTGGGTCTCTATAAGTGAGCTGCAACTTGACAGCAAAACACAGGTGGTTATAGGCACCACCACTTGAGGTCTAAAAAGCAGTTGTTGGGTAAATTTTTGTTGTTGTTCAGTCGCACAGTCGAGTCGCACTCTTTGCGACCCCGTGGACCAAGCCACGCCAGGCCCTCCTGTCTTCCACCATCCTCCGATGTCTGCTCAAATTCATGTTTGTTACATCGGTAATGCTGTCCAGCCATCTCATCTTTTGCCATCCCCTTCTTCTTTTGCCCTCTGTCTTTCCCAGCATCAGGGTCTTCTCCAGTGAACGCTCCCTTCTCATTGGGTGGCCAAGTATTTGAGCTTCAGCTTCAGCATTTGACCTTCCAGGGAACAGTCAGGGTTGATTTCCCTTAGGACTGACTGATTGGATCTTCTTGCAGTCAAAGGGACTCTCAAGAGTCTTCTCCAGCACCACAGCTCAAAAGCATCTATTCTTCTGCGCTCAGCCTTCCTTATGGTACATAAGTTTTACATAAGTAAAATTATGATGTGTCTTCAAGTATTGATTTCCATATATATTTCCAAACACAATGGGCAATATAAATTTGAGTAAATTAAATATATCACAGACATAGTAAAAAAAAAAGATGAAAAGACACATTTCTACAACTTGCTTGCTCTTCCCCCCCTATTCCTCTGGTGTCTTCATATGCAAACAGAGAACGCAAAGGAATTAGGGTTGCCAACCTCCAAATGGTACCTCACGATCTCTCACTATTACAATTGAAGGCCCAGATTAGTTCCCCTGGAGCAAATGGCTGCTTTGAAGGATAGACTCTGTGGCATTACACCATGCTGAGGTCCCTCCCCCCCCCAAAAAAAAACGCTGCCCTCACCATGCTCCACCCCCTAAATCTCCAGGTATCTCCTAACCCAGAGCCAGAAACCCTAGAGCAGGGGTGTCAAACATGTGGCCTAGGGGCTGAATCAGGCCCCTGGAGGGCTCCTATCAGGCCCCCAAGCAACTGGCTGTCATCTCCTTCCTTCTGCATAACAGCTTGCTTTGCAAGGCTTGCTCAATTGCATAAGAGTTACAGAGCAAAACCTCTATTTTCTCTATTGGCTGAGGCTCCTCCCTTGGGGAGGAAGGGGGGAAAGGCAGAGCTTGTTTTTCCAGGCTCTCTCAATTGCACAGCAGAGCTACTTAGCCAAGCCTCTCTTCTTTCCCCCTCCTGGTTACCTGGGGAAGGAAGGAAAGAGCCGGAGCTTCCTTTGCCCAGTTCCCTGGATCCCATGGGAGAGATACAAAGAATCACCCTTAAGATCAACATTTTAAGCATGTTTTAAGGTGTTTTTTTTAATTAATTGTGTTTGTCTGTGTCCTTTATAAAGTTTATATCTCTACCTAATCATAAATAGGTACACACACGGCCTGGCCTGACATGGCCCGGCCGAACTTGACATGACCTGGCCCAACAAGGTTATATCAGATCTGGCCCTCATAACAAATGGGTTTGACACCCCTGCCCTAAAGGTTCCCAAGTGTGGCTTTTTCGGTCCAGTTCCAGATCTAGCTTGCAACCACTGTGATGGAAATCGTCTGTTCATTCTGGATTTCTGTCATGTTCCTATAAAGCGCTCGCCCATTTCTTTCCCATCCAGGAGAAACAGCTCTTCCCTACCTGTTATGCACGGACCTTCCACGTTAAAGCAACTCTTGTCTGAAACAAAAGTTGCAATCCCTTTGCCCAAGGGATCCCTTAACAGCAAAGCTCTGTACCACAAAAGAGCCATCTGCTGGTGATCGAGGAGACAAACACACACTACACTTTGACAGGGATGCCGAACTCATTTGTTATGAGGGTCGGATCTGACATAAATGAGACCTTGTCGGGCTGGGTCATGTCAGGTTGGGCCATGTGTGTACCTACTTAAGATTAGGTAGCAGAGATATAAATTGTATAAAAGACACAGAAAAACACAACTCCCCCCCCCCCCCAAAAAAAAGAACCTTAAAACATGCTTAAAACGTTAGCACTCATTCATCCTAAAGGTGCTTTCTTTTTATTTCCTGGGCAAAGGAAGCTCTGGCTCTTTCCTTCTTTCCCCAGGGGACGAGGGAGGGGGACCTCAGCCAATAGAAGGAACAGAAACTTGGCTCTGTAGCTCTGCTGTGCAATTGAGAGAGCCTGGCAAAGCAAGCTATTCCTCCCAAAGGGAGGAGCCTCAGCCAATGGAGAAAACAGAGGTTTTGCTCTGCAGCTCCTGCATGATTGAGTAAGCCTTGCAAAGCAAGCTGTTATGCAGAAGGGAGCAAGAGAGGGAGAAGGAAGCAGACGACAACCAGTTGCTCAGGGGCCTGATAGGAGCCCTCCAGGGGCCTGATTTGGCCCCTGAACTGCATGTTTGACACCCCTGCGCTTGAATTTCCCTTGTTCTAATGTGGATGGTATCTGAAGAAGTGAGCAGTGACTCACAGAAGCTCACACCCATCAAGTCCATCCTCCAGAGCAGCCATTTCCTCCAGAGGAACTGATCTCTGTAGTCTGGAGACCAGTTGTAATCCCAGAAGATCTCCAGGCCCTACCTGGAGGTTGGCAACACCTGATGGTGGCTACTTAACCCAGTCATCCACTTTGTCAAGGATTGTGCCCTGAACTGGTAGGCAAAAGGTGATGCCCAATTTAGAAGAGCAACCCGCATCTTTTCCCACTAGGCTTGCCAATCCCCAGGTCCCAGCAGGGGTTCTTCCGCTTTCCCAGGCTCCTTCCCACCCCCAGTCAGTTGGCCAGCAGGGGAAGCCCTGCCCCCAGAGGACCATGTGCCTTTCCACCTCTGGAGGCGTCAGTCTCCGATTGAAAGGCTTCCTCTTGTGATGGAGTGTCTGTGTTACTTTGAAGAAGTTGGCAGCAACTCGTGAGTAGAGAGGCCAATCCCTCGCTTCAGAGTCACCAGAAACAGGGTTGCGGGGGGAGGGAAACATCTGCTGAGCACTTCATTATGCTCTATGTGGAGATCGATTCTCATAGGGTATAATGAGGAGCTGTGTTTTGAGGTAGAAGCACCGAATTTTTAGTATAGCATCTAGTGCTTCTCCCCAAAGTACCCCCCAAATTTCAAAACGATTGGACCAGGGGGTCCAATTCTATGAGCCCCAAAAGAAGGTGCCCCTATCCTTCATTATTTCCTATGGAAGGAAGGAATTTAAAAAGGTGTGCTGTCCCTTTAAATGTGATGGCCAGAACTTCCTTGGCGTTCTATTATGCTTGTCACACCCTCGTTCCTGGCTCCACCCCCAAAGTCTCCTGGCTCCACCCCCAAAGTCCCCAGATATTTCTTGGGTTGGACTTGGCAACCTTATTTTCCACTGAAGCACTTGCTCCCACCAGTTTTTTAGCCTCCGGCTCACACATTTTTGTCTTCGCTCAGGAAGGAAGGCCCCAGAGCAAACTAATTTATGGAGCAGCTCACAACTTTCGTGCCAGTCGCTCATAAAGTCGCATTTTTGCTCACAAGACTCCATAGCTTAGAGGGAGCATTGGCTTCCGCCTCTAGACATATCAGACAGGGCTGGATTAACAATTAGGCCAAGCAGGCATTGGCCTATAGGCCCCCACACCTTTAGGGACTCCGGGCCAGCTTCACCCCCCCCAATTCCCCCCCCCCCTGCAGTCCTCCCAGCCTGCACATGCAGCCAGCAACTGAGCTGCTCTTTGCCCGACTTGCCTGATGCGGCTGCTGCCGCCGGCGTTGTCGCCAAGTTTGCCTCTCGCTGCCTCTCCTTCACAGCTTTGTCAAAGGGGCTTTTGAGAAGGTGCCTGCAGGCTGCAGCGGGGGCTGTGGGTGGTGAGGCGGGCACTGAAACTCTGAAAAAATTTGTGAGGGAGCTCTCAAGATTTCTGCTGCCTAGGGGCCTCCATAGGGTTCAATTCAGCACCGCTAGTCCCTATACCCATTCATGTAATCCACAGAGATCACAAAGCAGTAAACGCCAAGTCCTGTAAACTATAGCTCTTCAAGCGGCTGCCTCAGCGCTCCCGCAGTCCATTCACCTTCCCTGCAACTAGGACCTTTAATTTACAGAAGCAGAGTTGTGCAATTTGGGGAACAACACATGTGCACACACTAGGGTTGCCAAGTCCAATTCAAGAAATATCTGGGGACTTTGGGGGTGGAGCCAAGAGACATTAGGGGTGGAGTCAGGATCAAGGCTGTGACAAGCATAATTGAACTCCAAAGGGAGTTCTGGCCATCACATTTAAAGGGATGGCACACCTTTTCAATGCCTTCCTTCCATAGGAAATCATGAAGGATAGGGGCACTTTCTTTTGGGGCGCATAGAATTGGACCCCCTGATCCAATCTTTTAGAAACTTGGAGAGTATTTTGGGGAGAGGCACTAGATGCTGTACTGAAAATTTGGTGCCTCTACCCCAAAAAACAGCCCCCCCAGAGCCCCAGATACCCGCAGATCAATTCTCCATGATTTTCTATGGGAATAAATCTCCTTAGGGAACAATAGAGTGCCCAGCAGACATTTCCCTCCCCTCCCCTCGCTTTCTGACGACCCTGGGGAGGGCCTCCAAACCGGGGGATCCCCTGCCCCCACCTGGGGATTGGCAACCCTAGCACACATGGTTTTTAAAAAAGTACAAAGCCCTGTCCTTTTAATAGTGGCTCATGTGTGAAAATGAGTCCTTGACGATTTTAATGGCAGTAAATTTGATCCTAATAAGCCGCTATTAAAGGAAAATACATTTTTTTCTCCAGGCAGCTGGCAACCTTGATCAGCTGCCCTCCCCTTTTAGCCTGACATACTAAGCATATCCCCCTCCCCCCCTTAATACATGTAAATACAGGAATGCCTGGGTTTTAAATGCCTGAGCCATATAGCAGCTGCAATAAACACTTTAAACAAAATGGCCACTGAGCCCTTTTGTCCTGCTAGCACCACATTTAAATCACACCCAATACCTTCCTTTCCTTTTTGACTTCAGCAGAGGAAATCTAGTACCATGTGGTTGTAGGGTTGCCAATCCCCAGGTGGGGGCAGGGGATCCCCTGGTTTGGAGGCCCTCCCCCTGCTTCAGGGTCATCAGAAAGCGGGGGGAGGGGAGGGAAATGTCTGCTGGGAACTCTGTTATTCCCTAGGGAGATTTATTCCCATAGAAAATAATGGAGAATTGATCTGCAGGTATCTGGGGCTCTGGAGGGGCTTTTTTGGGGGGTAGTGTAGGGGTGCAGGAACAGTACCAGACTCCACGCTGGCAAACCACGTGGTTGCCTGTGCTGCCTGCACCCTGCAGGGCCCCATCAGAAACTGCCTCGTGTGCATGAACTTTGCCCTGGCACTGCACTGTTGCAAAAAGGTTATCAATCATTACCTGAGCCAACGCCTGGTTTCGGAGGATAAATAAAGCAGCGCTCCTGCTTGAGGAGGTCGGCTTTCCCCACGGTCGTCTCGTCTGGTTTCTTGACTCCCACAGCTGGTGACCCCGACGTGATCAGCTCCCGGCCTCTGCTCACCCGACCCTTCGGTCTTCACGGTGCACCTCCTTTCAGGTGAGTATGGGGGAAACGTTGTCTAAGGAACAGGTAGCGCATGCAGATGAACTAAGGAAATTATGTCAGTCGCAGCAGCCAGACAGATGCCCGTCAGGGAAAGAGATCCTTGAGCTCCTGCGGGAGATAGACTGCCAGTGTCCATGGTATCCACAATGTGGTTCCATGAAGCCCAGTGACTGGGGGAAAATCGGAGCGGAGCTGCGGCAGGAACCCCGCGCCCCTATGTCTCTGCTCATAACCTGGCAGCGGATTCATCATGCTATTTGCCAGTTCACTCCGACTGATAACATCCTCTGTAAGCCCCCTGAGACGTCGGGTGAACCCCCCCCTTATCTCTACCCGCCCCTGGCCTCTTGGCCAGCGGCCTCAGCTCCCGCGGGAGCTCCCCAGACGGTTGTGTCTCCCAGTGAGCCGCTGGGCTCAGCCCTCCCGGCGCCCCAGTCCTCTCCCGCCATCCTTCTCAGTCCTTTAGAACGCTCCTTGGCTCGAGCCCGAGAGGCAGGGGAACTGGACTTGTCAGAGGATTGGGGTGGGGAATCTCCGGGGTTGTTCCCCATAACACGGGGACCAGATCCTAATCACCCTAACCGAGTTCAGGTGACCTGGTCAGGTCTACCGTATTGTTCTGAGAGAGCTCAATAAATCCATTAAGGACTATGGGTTGAAATCTACCTTTGTGCAGGGGACCTTAGAAGGTATCGCACAAGGTTATTCTATGTTGCCCTATGATTGGAAGGCTCTCGCCCGTATGATCTTATCGCCTTCACAGTATGTTGTTTGGGATAGTGAATATCGGGCTGCCGCTGTTGCTGCTGGCACCGCACAAATTACCGCCGACCAGCTTTATGGGGCGGGACAGTTTGCTGACCTGGTTGCTCAAGCCCAGCTCACTGACGCTCATCTGGCAGGCGTTAAAGCTTGCATCCTCCGCTCCTTCCGCCGGGTCCCAGTTACAGAGAAGGCACAAAAATCATTCAGTGCCATCCGGCAGGGACACGGAGAGCCCTATGGCGCCTTCATTGACCGCCTCCAAGAGGCCATCCAGCGGCAGCTGGATAACATCGAGGCGCAAAGCGAGTTGCTGGTGAAGTTAGGCTATGAGAATGCCAACACTGACTGCAAAAAGGTCTTGAGCTCTGTTATTAGTCGCCCTGGCTACACCTTAGCCGACATGTTAACAGCCTGTGCTGAGGTGGGCTCCAAGCAGCACGAGATGGCGCTTCTGGCCGCAGCCCTTCGGGGAAATGGGGGAACAGGGAGTGTTCATCATTCCTTCTTGTGAGGAAGCCCCTCCCCCAAGGGTGCCGCTCCTTGTGCAGGCATGGAGCCAACTCCCTTTTTCGTTTCCTTCGGATACTCCTGTTGTTCACGCGCTCCCCATAAGGGGGCGCGAGGGTGGTTTTTCTTCTTCTTCTTCTGTTTTTCAGATCGCCCTGGTGCACCAGGATATTCTTGCCTCCAAGCCTGTGCGAACTTACCTGATCAACGGAAAACCCTTTGAGGGCCTTTTAGACACTGGAGCTGACGTCTCAGTCATAGATTCCGCTCAATGGCCCGCTGAGTGGCCTCTAGACGATAGTCCAGCGGTGCATGGTGTTGGTGGGACTAGGACCGCCCGACAGAGTCAGCGTTCTCTTTCTGTCAAACATACAAGTACTAAAGCGCTCCTTGGGTACATCCGGCCAGTAGTGGTTCCACTGGGCTTGAATCTGTGGGGTCGAGATTTACTCACCCAATTGAAGGCGAGCCTCATTCTTGATGAGTGATGGCCAAGCCTTCTGCTGTAACGCTTACTTGGCTTTCTCAGGAGCCTGTTTGGATAGAACAGTGGCCCCTACCCCTTGAAAAGCTACAAGCATTGCATTTCTTAGTTGAGGAACAGTTGGCCGCAGGTCACTTAACTCCCTCAACGTCGCCATTTAATTCTCCTGTTGGCCTTCCTTACCTGCATTCAGCGCAATTCCATGATGCTGATTTGTGTGTTCTTGTTTGGCTGCTTGTCTCCCACGCCAGTGGGAGCTGAATTGTTTCCTCATTCCCCTCCCCAAAACCTGTGGGTTCGCCACGCAGCTTACATGTTTTGGCATCAGGGTACCAATGTAACGCTGGTTTATGAGCCCCCTGCTTCAGTTTCCTCTATGTCCTTTATGCCTACCCCTTTTCAAGCCCCAGAAATTGTTTTGGCACAATTGCAGGGCTCTGACCGCTCCTATATGTTTACCAACCCATTGGAGGATGATGTTAATGCTACTCGCTTTCGCATGTTTCATTACCAATATGCCTTGCCAGGACTGTGCTTTTGCTGCGGCGCTACAAATAACGCCTTGTCCAAGTGGAAGGGACTTGCTGATGGGAACAAACATTGGCTTAGTCGCAAGAATCAGACCCATTGTAGTGACCGATTCTGGGTGGGAGGCGGTAATGACATGAACTTTAATTCTTCTTATAATGTTAATATTTCCCTTATGAATGCTACTTGGGACATGCTTCATGTTACTTTTCCATTCTTGTTTCCAAATGTTTCCACCTTTACCCCCGGGTCCATTTGTAGTGGGTGGATCATAAAAGACCCCAATTTATGGTTCTTCTGGGGTGGGGGAATCGCCACTAATTTTCATCCAGGAAATTATGAGTGCGCATCTATTGGGTTTCTTACATTACCTGTCATGGTGTTGCGCTCCGCACCGTCCCCCAAACCCCAGCGACACCCACGAAGCCCGCTGGGGTCAGGGTGTTCTGATCTTGTCTTTGTAGACCCACAGTTAAGTGGGGGTCCCGAGAAGTGGGGTACGGGGAGGGCAGCCGCTGCAAGTTTCACAGGCATTTTAACCTTAGGCGGCTACTCTAATATAGTAGCACAGGAGAACCGCGCTTCCATCATTGGACTCACCTGCCGTCTAGAACAATCCATTAATGCAACTACCTCCATCATTCGTGACCTACAGAAGGAGATCTTCAGTCTGCACCAAATACAGTTGCAGCACCGGCTTGCCCTGGACTATCTGTTGGCACGCCAGGGAGGGTTTTGCAAGATTGTTGGACCAGCAGCCTGTGAGGTACGGTTTCAAGACTTCAACCGAACCATCGAGGAAGAGTTGAAGCACTTGCACAACCTCATTGCGGATAATGCACTCCGTCCTGATTGGGACCCTTTTGCTTGGCTAACTTCCCTGCTCCCAGACCCTACTTGGCTCCGACAATTGATTTGTGCCATAATTGTTATTGTTGCTTTTTTAATCATTGCCTGTTGTTGTATTCAGTGCCTTCCTAATTTGCTGCAAATGTGTACACGTTCTAAGGAAACTTTGCAACGGCGTGCACTGTATTATGCTTATCATCAGCTTAAAAACATAAAGGGGGAGATGTAGGGGTGCAGGAACAGTACCAGACTCCACGCTGGCAAACCACGTGGTTGCCTGTGCTGCCTGCACCCTGCAGGGCCCCATCAGAAACTGCCTCGTGTGCATGAACTTTGCCCTGGCACTGCACTGTTGCAAAAAGGTTATCAATCATTACCTGAGCCAACGCCTGGTTTCGGAGGATAAATAAAGCAGCGCTCCTGCTTGAGGAGGTCGGCTTTCCCCACGGTCGTCTCGTCTGGTTTCTTGACTCCCACAGGGTAGAGGCACCAAATTTTCAGTATAGCATCTAGTGCCTCTCCCCAAAATACCCTCCAAGTTTCAAAAAGATTGGACCAGGGGGTCCAATTCTATGAGCCCCAAAAGAAGGTGCCCCTATCCATTATATCCTATAGAAGGAAGGAATTGAAAAGGTGTGCTGTGCCTTTAAATGTGATGGCCAGAACTCCCTTTGGAGTTCAATTATGCTTGTCACAGCCTTGATCTTGGCTCCACCCCTAATGTCTCCTGGCTCCACCCCCAAAGTCTCCTGGCTCCACCCCCAAAGTCCCCAGATATTTCTTGAATTGGACTTGGCAACCCTATGTGGTTGACAACCAAGAAATTGAAATACTGGAGGCTAATAATACTAATCCATGTTGTGACAACGTTTGCTAGGCAGGCTATAAGATCCTGGAAGCAAATTTCGGGAGAAGTACTTAACTGGTTTATTAAAAAGCTGGAACTCAATGTATATAACAGGTTGATTTTTTTATTTCTATTCTAAATGTAGGTTTGGTGTAGTGTAGCTTGGTGTAGTGACTAAGTGCGCAGAGTCTTATCTGGGAGAACCGGGTTTGATTCCCCACTCCTCCACTTGCAGCTGCTGGAATGGCCTTGGGTCAGCCGTAGTTCTCACAGAGCAGTCCTTGAAAGGGCAGCTTCTGGGAGAGCTCCCTCCGAGCCACCTACCTCACAGGGCGTCTGTTGTGGGGGAGGAAGATAAAGGAGTTTGTGAGCCGCTCTGAGACTTGGAGTGGAGGGTGGGGTATAAATTCAATATCATCATCTAGAATGTATATTCTATCTGATTGGTCTTTGACCATATTAAACTATGCTGTACTGTACTAATCCACGTTTGCTAGGGGGAAAGTGTAGATGACTGGGGAAGGCAATGGCAAACCACCCCGTAAAAAGTCTGCAGTGAAAACGTTGTGAAAGCAATGACGTTAATCCGTGTAGAGGATTTGTAAGTATTCCCTCAGTACAGTGCGTGGTGTGTTTTGTACATGCTAAAGCACTGTGTGAATGCTAAGGTGTTTATTACTATTAAGAAGATGAAGATATTGGATTTATATCCCGCCCTCCACTCCGAAGAGTCTCAGAGCGGCTCACAATCTCCTCTACCTTCCTCCCCCACAACAGACACCCTGTGAGGTAGATGAAGATAGTGGATTTATATCCCGCCCTCCACTCCGAAGAGTCTCAGAGCGGCTCACAATCTCCTTTCCCTTCCTCCCCCACAACAGACACCCTGTGAGGTGGGTGGGGCTGAGAGGGCTCTCACAGCAGCTTCCCTTTCAAGGACAACCTCTGCCAGGGCTATGGCTGACCCAAGGCCATGCTAGCAGGTGCAAGTGGAGGAGTGGGGGAATCAAACCCGGTTCTCCCAGATAAGAGTCCGCACACTTAACCACTACACCAAACTGGTGTTTATTACTAGAGTAGACCTAGACTTGCCCTATTTAGAGAAGAGCAGTTGGAACCTTTTTTGCTTGATGAGCCTGGTGCAGTTCACTTTGCCCGTTTGCCAACACACCCACTTTCTCTCTGGCTGCAGGTCTCCGTGACCCAGCAGGCCGGAGATATTATTCCGCAGCCTTGGCCGACAGGCTTCGCGGTTGCCAGTGGGTGCTGATCAACCAAAAGGCTTAATTAAAAACACTTGCTTTGATTTGATAGCTCCCCCACCCACCCACTTGTGCAGGCTTCTGTCCCCATAAAAGCTTCTCCAGTAAACAGCTTGGAGTGCGTTTCCCTTCTTGCCCGTTTTAGAAAACACAGCGGCTGAGATCATCAATGCAAAACCAAGGCTCAAAGCTAGAGTTGCCAATCCCCAGGTGGGGGCAGGGGATCTCACAGTTTGGAGGCTTCAGGGTCGTCAGAAAGCAGGGGGAAGGGAGGGAAACGTCTGCTGGGCGCTCTATTACTCCCCATGGAGACTTATTCCCTTAGGAAATAATGGAGAATTGATCAGTGGGTATCTGGGGCTCTCGGGGGGGGGGCTGTTTTTTGAGGTTAGAGACACCAAATTGTTAGCATAGCATCCAGTACCTCTCCCCAAAGTACCCCCCAAGTTTCAAAAAGATTGGACCAGGGGGTTCAACTCTATGAGCCCCCAAAGGAGGTGCCCCTGTCCTTCATTATTTCCAATGGAGGGAGGCATTGAAAAAGTGTGCGGTCCCTTTAAATGTGATGGCCAGAACTCCCTTTGGAGTTCAGTGATGCTTGTCACAGCCTTGCTCCTGGCTCCGCCCCCAAAGTCCCCAGATATTTCTTGAATTGAGCTTGGCAATCCACTCAAAGTTCGGCTTGCAAAGGCCAGCCTTTCTCCAGGGCACAAGTCACAGGTGCTTGGGGGACTTACCTGCACAACAGGGTGGGAGGCAGGTAGCGGTCATTTGCCTCCTACCCTTTTGAAAGGGTGCGGTTTTTAGGGTTGCCAAGTCCAACTCGAGAAATATCTGGGGACTTTGGGGGTGGAGCCAGGAGACATTGGGGCGGAGCCAGGAGCAAGGGTGTGGCAAGCATATTGGAGCTCCAAAGGGAGTGCTGGCCATCACATTTCAAGGGACTGCATAACTTTAAAATGCCTTCCCTCCATTGGAAATAATGAAGGATAGGGGCACCTTCTTTGGGGGCTCATAGAATTGGGACCCCCTGGGCCGATCCTTTTGAAACACAGAGAGTGTTTTGAGGAGAGGCACTGGATGCTATGCTGAAAATTTGGTTCTTCTACCTTAAAAAAACAGCCCCCTCCCCCGAGCCCCAGATACCCGTGGATCAATTCTCCATTATACCCTATAGGAATTGGTCTCCCGAGGGAATAATGCCCAGCAGACATCCCCCCCCCCTTTCTGATGACCTTGAATTGGGGGGAAGGCCTCCAAACTGGGGGATCCCCTGCTCCCACCTAGTGGTTTTCCTTGCTCTCCCCCCCCCCCCACCAGGTCGGCAGCTGTCTTCTCTTCTGGCCAGGCCACAAGAAGACCCCGACATGGATCACGATCCTAAAAGTCCCATGGACAAAGCTTCTCCATCCAGCAGGGGGGGCAGGGGAGGCGCAGACGGGGGCGGGGGCAGTGAACAAGAATTTGGAGCTTGGGCTGGAGGAGAGACAGGGTAAGAGGATCATCCCAATACAGCAAAACAACCCCAGGGTAAGGGCTTAGCCATCCCTGGGTACCATTTAGGGTTGCCAAGTCCAATTCCAGAAATATCTGGGGACTTTGGGGGTGGAGCTAGGAGCAAGGGTGTGACAAGCACAATTGAACTCCTTCCCTCCACCCTCCCCTTCTCCGATTCCACCCCAGAGGTGGAGCGGGCGCCGCCGCCGCGCTGCTGCCTCTTCCCGCCCCACCGCAGCCGCTCCTCCGAGATGGGCCCAGCCTGAGCCCATCTCGGAGAAGCAGCCACAAAGCAGCCGAGGCGAAACCAGAGAAGGGAAGGGGAGGGTGGAGGCAGGCCAGGAGCACGGCGAGCCGCGAGTCCGGGTCCTAGAAGGACCCAGACTCACGGCCCGCCGTGCTCCTGGCCCGCCCCCCCCCGACTCCACCTCAGAGGCGGAGCGGGCGATGCTGCGTGCCGCCGCCGCCCCCTCCCCATCCCAGCTGCTCCTCCGAGATGGGCCCAGCCTGAGCCCATCTCGGAGGAGCAGCCACGGTGAAGCAGAGAAGAGGCAGCAGCAGCGCAGCGGCATCGCCCGCTCCGAAATGGGGCGGCTCGCCACACTCCTTGGCGCCATTTCCCCCCTCCCCCCGCTTCCGTTTTTTGGGGGAGCGGGGGAAGAGGCTGGAAATTCTGGGGTCCCCCGCCAGGGCGGGAGGGTTGGGAAGCCTAGTACCATTCCCTTCAGTGCAAATTGATTCCTTCTCCTGTTGGACAGTCATGCAATTAACCATTAGCAAATAGCAGTTCCTTAGAGGTTATATCCCCTCTTGCCCTGCAATGCAAGCCGAAACAGTGCCCTCTGCAGCTGCCATCTGCACAAAGAAAACCCACTGGGTGGAGCGCCACCATTGAATGCCCAGTGTTCCAGGCACACAGAGGAGCAACCACAGCCTGGTGTAGGGGTGCCAATCCCCAGGTGGGTGGTAAATAAGGAAACTTGCGATGTGGAGTTTAGGCAAAGCAAGAAAAAAACCCACGCACCAAATGTTGCAATGTAAGTGCAAAACACTCTTTCACTCGACCACTTCATCGCTGTACTTCTTAAATGTCCTTCAAAGCAAGTAAACAGTCCTTAGTAGAAACTCAAACTTTACATGTTGCCAGGTATGAAAGACTGCTGTCTTCTGGTCTTTCTGTTGAGAGACGCAGATAGCCTGCCTGTTCCTCTTTGAAGAGCAATTCAACAGGTGTAGTAGCAGCAACACGAGTCCTAGTTTAAGTTCGTGTTTCCTTTACACCTAGGGTTGCCATTCCCCAGGTGGGGGCAGGGGATCCCCCGGTTTGGAGGCCCTCCCCCCGCTTCGGGGTCGTCAGAAAGCGGTGGGAGGGGAGGGAAAGGTCTGCTGGGAACTCTTATTATTTCCTATGGAGATTTATTCCCGTAGAAAATCATGGAGAATTGATCTGCGGGTATCTGGGGCTCTGGGGGGGCTGTCTTTTGGGGTAGAGGCACCAAATTTTCAGTATAGTATCTAGTGCCTCTTCCCAAAATATCCCCCAAGTTTCAAAAAGATTGGACCAGGGGGTCTAATTCTATGATCCCCAAAAGAAGGTGCCCCATCCTTCATTACTTCATATGGAAGGAAGGAATTGAAAAGGTGTGCCGTCCCTTTATAGGTGATGGCCAGAACTCCCTTTGGAGTTCAATTATGCTTGTCACAGCCTTGATCTTGGCTCCACCCCTAATGTCTCCTGGCTCCACCCCCAAAGACCCCAGATATTTCTTAAATTGGACTTGGCAACCCTATTTACACCTCCTCTGGCTGCTGTTTTTACACTCCGGAACCTGTGCTTAGGCAACAGCTCACAAGTCATATCTTATCAGTATGCACGAACAGGTCACACGCCGGTGAGATGGAGGTAGGGGGTCAAAGCCTTAATAGGAATTGCAAAACTATTCTTTGCAGCAGGCGGTCATATACCCTTTAGCAACCTAGCTCTTCTCACTTAACAAGGGCCTGGAAATAGTTACCTCTCACCGGGCTCATTATCTATGTTAATTCATTAACAGTAATGGGAGCAGGTACTTCTCTCCCACTCTGCAGTCCCCAAGCCACAATTGAGCTCCTCTAGTGTTAGCAGCAAAGAATTAACAACGCAATGTTAACATCAGCCGTAAGAGACCTCTGGATTTCCCCGTGCCCTTTGCATTTAATACAAAACTCACCATTTTCTAGAGGTCTCAGTAAAACAAAAGTGAAAAATCAAGTATTTTAAAACTCCTGCAGAGGTGCAATTTAACCCTTTGCAAAGCCAAAACCATTTATTTTGTTCATTTGTACTCCATTTTTTTCTAATGGCCTCAGCTCTCCCTTGCATCTATGGGACCCAGCTCAGTAGTATAAGCAATTTTTTATTTCACTGTACTAAAATCTCCAGTTTCTCATACTTGACGCGTGGAGTAAACAGGCAAGTCTGGAAGTTCTGCATCTCAAAGTTTGCTCTGGACGCAAGCTCACCAAGTCTGCAATCCTGTGCACACTTACCTGAACGTAAGCCGTATAAAACTTGGGTGCATACAAAAATGCATAGGACTATGGTCCTCGTCAAAGGAACTTGCTAATATTACAAGGTATGCTGCGTAATTCCAGAGGGGTAGAGCCCCGTGGCGCAGAGTGGTAAAGCTGCGGTACTGCAGACAAACTCTCTGCTCACGACCTGAGTTCAATCCCGGCGGAAGCTGGGTTCAGGTAGCTGGCTCCAGGTTGACCCAGCCTTCCATCCTTCCGAGGTCAGTCAAATGAGTCCCCAGCTTGCTGGGGGGAAAGCGTAGATGACTGGGGAAGGCAATGGCAAACCACCTCGTAAAAAGTGTGCCGTGAAAACGTCGTGATGCGACGTCAACCCATGGGTCACCTTTTTAGACATGTCAGGCTGTTGTGGGAAACTTAAACAGAAGTCCAGGAGCAATTTCAAGACTTAACTTGTACTTGCATAAGACAGGAAGAAAGTAGATTCCTTTGAAATGTGGTGTTGGAAGAGAGGTTTATGGATATTGTCCCCCAAAAGACAAATAAAAGTTCTGGTCCAAATAAATCCTGACCTCTCTCTAGAAGCTAAAAGGACTCAACTGAGGCTATTATCCTTTGGTCACTTTGTGAGAAGGCAAGAGTCGCTGGAGGGGCTGCAGCACAGTGGTTGAGCGTCTGCTTGGCATGCGGAAGGTTCCGGGTTCAGTCCTCAGCATCTCCACTTTAAAATGACCAGGCAGTAGGTTGATGGGAAAGCCCTCAGCCTGAGTCCCCAGAGAGCCGCTGTCAGTCTGAGGAGATAATACAAACAGTGGATATTCAGTCCAGATTAGCAAAAACATTTTGTATGTACCTTTAAATGTACCTTTAAACACTTTGTACGTACCTTTAAATGAATTATAACAGCTGTAACTAATTACGTGAATGGTGGTATTGTTGTTCAGTCGCACAGTCGAGTCCGATTCTTTGCGACCCCCTGGACAAAGTCACGCCAGGCCCTCCTGTCTTCCACCCTCCTCCGAAGTCTGCTCAAATTCGTGTTTGTTACATCGGTAACACTGTCCAGCCGTCCTCATCTTTTGCCGTTCCCTCCTTTTTTTGCCTTCTGCCTTTCCCAGCATCGGGGTCTTCTCCAGGGAGTGCTCCCTTCTCATTTGGTGAATGCTAGTCTATCGCTATTTGAAGGAGGAAGGTATCTAGCAAAGGGACGTTACCGTTGATAAGAACGTTAGCAGGCGGTGTCTGTTTAAGCTGTATACTGGTGTCCCCGTTTATAAATAGCTGTTGATACTGGGGAGTATTGTTGGAGTGCTGTGGTACTGTTGTTGGTTTGTAATGACGTTGTGGAAATTTTAACTATTGAGTCTTTGCATTATGACAGGGAAGCCGTGACGCATTGGTTGATGTAAAAGTCTACAATTGAAAAAGGCGTGGCCGAAACCGGTATTGTGGACTAATCTTTTGCTACGTGGCTACGTTGATGGCTACTTTCCCTGGATTCGCGTCAAGGAACGATGGATATTGAGGCCTTTTACCTTTACGTATGACATTGACTTTGTGGTGATCCAGTTTTGCGATTGGTACTACATCTTTAAGAATATGACTTTTGTGCTATTCAGTTTCTGTTGTTTTTGCCAGTCTGAGTAGGACAGTATTGACCTTGCCGGATCAATGGCCTGATTCAATATACAAGGCAGTTTCACAAATGTTCATATAAAAGACAATCATGCTAGGAAAAGTTGAAGGCTGTGAGAAAAGAGGAAGTCCCAATATGAGATGGATTGGCTCAGTAAAGGAAGCACTCTCAGTTAAGAACATAAAAATATAAGAGAAGCAATGTTGGATCAGGCCAATGGCCCATCCAGTCCAACACTCTGTGTCACACAGTGGCCAAAAAACGCGGGTGCCATCAGGAGGTCCACCAGTGGGGCCAGGACACTAGAAATCCTCACACTGTTCCCCCCACCCCCAAAAGCACCAAGAATACAGAGCGTCACTGTGCCAGACATAAGAACAGAAGAGAAGCCATGTTGGATCAGGCCAATGGCCCATCCAGTCCAACACTCTGTGTCACACAGTGGCCAAAAAAATTATATATATATGGACCTCTGCTCCATATTTTTATCTAACCCCCCTCTTGAAGTTTGCAAGACGTGAGCAAGGCTGTGGACGGCAGGGTGTTTTGGAGGATAATTCATCCAGAAGGTGGAAGTGATTCAACAGCACTTAGTGCACACACAAGCGTCTCTGAGTCTGAGCTCATTCCATCAGTGACCACGGGACTTCTTTTAAGTCAGGGGTGTCAAACTCATTTGTTATGAGGGCCAGATCTGACATATAAATGAGACCTTGTCGGGCCAGGCCATGTGTGTACCTATTTAAGATTAGGAAGCAGAGATATAAACTTTATAAAGTACACAAAGTTTTTTTGCTGAATAATCAGAATGATCTGATTGAGGAAGAACTCTTTAAGCTAAATTGGTGGTTACAGTGTCAACTTGAATCAAGGTTTCAGAAGGATAAGGAAAAAGGTTTTTCGAACACACCAATTGAATTAGATTTTATTTTAGAGACTAAACAGAAGATAATCTCCAAGGCATATGATTGGTTACTCCAAGTTAAGATGCAAGATGAAGTTGTAAAAGAATCATGGATCCGTTGGTTGAAGGACTTTGGTTCTAACATAGACTTGGATGAATGGGAAAAACTATGGAAACAGAATTTAAAATTAATAAAGCCAGCAGATCTTAAAGAAAATCTATACAAAATGGTATACAGATGGTACCTCACATCAGATAGACTGGCTAGAATTTATCCCACATATTCAAATAAATGTTGGAAGTGTCGAGAAGCTAAAGGGTCTTTGTTTCATATATGGTGGCAATGTAAAGATGCCAGAAAATTCTGGACCCAAGTCAGTATTTGGATGCAAAAAATCCTGAAAATACAAATTAATCATGTGCCAGAACTGTATCTTCTGAACATTTGTAGACAAAGCATTCCTGTGACAAAACTGAAATTGTTACTGTACATAGTTACTGTTGCCAGAGTATTGGAAGACCGACAGAACCCCCAATAGAGACGAATTTATTAATAAGCTCTTTGATGCCGCAGAATCTGATTTAATGTCTACCAGATTAAGAGATGGTAATATGCAAAAATGTCAGGAGGAATGGGACCCCATATATAACTGGGCAAAAAGCAAAGGGTTTTACATGGAGTAACAATATTTTACTTTTTCTTTTGAATCCTCTCCATCTCCTAGTGTGAATGAGTGGGTAGATGTAGTGGTTGTTAGATGTATAGATCTGTTTTGAATGTATGTGTATTGATGCGTTTAATGTATTGTGTTTCCCTGTTTGTATTTTTGAGTTTTCTTTATAGTGCTGATTGTGTCTGTGTTTGTTTTATTTTCATTTCTTGTGTGTATTTCTTGTGCGTTAATTCCTTTTCTTAATAAAATTTTTCTTTTTAGAAAAAAAAAAAAAAGGTAGTCCCCCTGTGCAAGCACCAGTTGTTTCTAACTCTGGGGTGACGTTGCATCACGACTTTTTCACAGCAGACTTTTTACGGGGTGCTTTGCCATTGCCTTCCCCAGTCATCTACACTTTCCCCCCAGCAAGCTGGATACTTTTTTTTCTGACCTCAGAAGGATGGAAGGCTGAGTCAACCTTGAGCCGGCTACCTGAACCCAGCTTCTGCCGGGATCGAACTCAGGTTGTGAGCAGAGAGTTCAGACTGCAGTACTGCAGCTTTACCACTCTGCGCCACGGGGCTCCATAAACTCACAAATAGCTCCCCCCTAAATTCACAGGGTCTTCATTGCTGTCAGATGGCCACCTAGCCTCTGTTTCAAAACCTCCAAGGAAGGAGAGCCCACCACCTCCCGAGGAAGCCTGTTCCACTGAGGAACCGCTCTAACGGTCAGGAAACTTCCTAATGTTTAGCCGGAAACTCTTTTGATTTAATTTCAACCCATTGGTTCTGGTCCGACCTTCTGGGGCCACAGAAAACAATTCCATACCATCCTCTATATGACAGCCCTTCAGTTCTATCACTGTACCTCAAAAAAAGGCAACCAAAATGATTAAAGGGATGGAACGCCTTCTTGATGAAGGAGGGAGGGACGGTGGCTCAGTGGTAGAGCATCTGCTTGGGAAGCAGACGGTCCCAGGTTCAATCCCCGGCATCTCCAACTGAAAAGGGTCCAGGCAAGTAGGTGTGAAAAACCTCAGCTTGAGACCCTGGAGAGCCGCTGCCAGTCTGAGTAGACAATACTGACTTTGATGGACCGAGGGTCTGATTCAGTATAAGGCAGCTTCATATGTTCAAGGTTAAAGAGATTAGGGCTTTTTAGCTTGGAGAAATAATGACCAAAGCACTTCTCTTTCTCACAATACAAGAATAGAATCATAGAGCTGGAAGGGATCTCCAGGGTCATCTAGGCCAACCTCTGGCATTAATGAGTACTCAATAAAATTGAGCACTAGGCTTAAAAGTATTCTACTGTATATTGTATGCTGTATTCTACAGTATTCTTCACCCAAAGAGTAATTAATTAACACACGGAATTCATTGCTGCCACAGGAAGTGGTGGCAGCTACAAGCACAGACAGCTTCAAGAGGGGACTGGATAAACATATGGAGCAGAAGTCCATCAGTGGCTCTTAGCCACAAAATACAGATGGAACACTCTGTCTGGGGCAGTGATGCTCTGTATTCTTGGTGTTTGGGGGCTTCTGGAGTTCTGGTCTAGCTGGTGAACCTCCTGATGGCACCTGGGTTTTGATAAGTAAGTTCTAAGAGACCATGGTCTCTTTAAATGCCTCTCTTTCTTCTACTGGCTGAGGCTCCTCCCCTTCCTGGTCCCCTGGGGAAGGAAGGAAAGAGCCAGAGCTTCCTTTGTCTACTTCCCTGGATGCCATGGGAGAAATACAAAGAAAGCACCTTTAAGACCAACAAGTGCTAAAGCTTTAAGCGTGTTTTAAGTTTTAAAAAAAAAACTTTGTGTTTTGTCCTTCATAAAGTTTATATCTCAGCTACCTAATCTTAAATAGGTCCACACATGGCCCGTCCCTACATGGTCTCATTTATGTCTGATCCGGTCCTCATAACAAATGACTTTGACACCCCTGTTTTAGAAGAGATTTCCCAAATATTTACCCAAATTCCAACATACTGATATTGAGATCTGGGAATATAAGGGAATACCAATATTTTCCTGGTTCAACAAACCCGAATTTTTTTAAAAACACTCCCCCCCCCCCCCACTGCACTCTGCTGCTCTTAACTCTTAACCGGGGTGACAAAAGCACAAGGGGGCTTGCACGTTCCTGCAATGGCATGGGGTCTGAAATGGTGCGTGCAAACCTGTTCACCGTTTTGTAGATGAGCTCGAAGGCACACATGCTGCTGTGGGCCAACACAAGAACTACGAAGCCAAAAGCAGTGATGAGAAGACCCGCACTCACGGCTATCCATGGGAGGCTCACGGGGCAAAGCCTTTCTCCTCTGGATGCATCTGCAGTACCAGTTCAGACTCCTTCACTTGGCATGAATGTGGTGACATTAAATAACTCTTGAACATTTCTACAGAAATAAGCCTGTCCCCTCTCGATGTTCCCAGAATTCTATTTCATTACAATGGCAAACTGAGGGTTTCCCTACATTCTCATTTTCCTTGCTGGTAAAGTCCTGTTTCTTTGGTGGTTCCCCCCTCTCCCCTTTCCGCATGTGTTTTGTGCTCCCTAGTGGTCAATTCAATAATAATAATCATGAGGAAGCGGAGAAGGAGACTGGGTTTATACCCTGCCCTTCGTTTGCGGAGTCTCAGAGCGGCTTACAATCTCCTTTCCCTTCCCCTCTCCACAACAGACACTCTGTGAGGTGGGTGGGGCTGAGAGAGCTCTGAGAGAACTGCTCTTGAGCAGAACAGCTCTGAGAGAGAGAGTTATGACTGGCCCAAGATCACTCCAGCAGTTGCATGTGGGGGGGAGTGGGGAATCAAAACTGGTTCTCCTCACATTTAACCACTACAGCAAACTGCAGGTTTTTATGCTGGACATAAACTGGCATAATATTGATTCAACTACTAGTGGAAGCAAAACATGTGCAGATCTGGAAAAAAAAAAAACCCTGAAGAAAGAGGAGGAAAAGGAGATGATGATATTGGATTTATATCCCGTCCTATACTCTGAATCTCAGAGCGGTCACAATCTCCTTTACCTTCCCCCCTCCCCCACACAACAGACACCCTGTGAGGTGGGTGGGGCTGAGAGGACACTCACAGCAGCTACCCTTTCAAGAACAAGTCCTGTGAGAGCTATGACTGGCCCAAGGCCATTCTAGCAGCTGTAAATGGAGGAGTGGGGAATCAAACCCGGTTCTCCCAAATAAGAGTCTGCGCGCTTATCCACTACACCAAACAGGAACTCAAAGCGAGGAAAATGAAAATGCAGGAAAACCCTGACACTAAGCCATGGTTTCCTAAGCCAGAGAAAAACACACACAAAAGAAAGCATTAGAACCTTCTCCAGCCTCCAGAGTAAGGCAAATGCATGTGAGAAATGAAGCCAGAATCGCTACGCAGACTCAAAAGGTTCCACTATGCTGCACCCTAACTAGGATTTTAGACCGGCACTGGTATTTTCAACAGCAGGCCCATCCAACTACGGGAGTTCCTCTTAACCACAGATTTACAAAATGAGTATTTAGAGGCTGGAAAATACACAACTGCTTATAATAAAACCAAAAAACCCCAGGGATTTGTGACAAGAATAAAGCAAGCCGAATCAAAGCCCCTCCCCCCCCCCCAAAAAAACAGTTCAGTGAATCAGAATTGAGCCCAAACCTAAAATACCTGCAGTAGCTTGAGCTCAAACCAAACAACGCTGAATGAAAACAGATCTGCATACAAAGGAAGCCAATCTTTGCACCAGAGCTTCCAAGATTGCCTCCTTCCCAGTTTGCGGGTCTTCAAGTTACAAACGCTATGGAGACTTCTTGGATCTTTACAATCAGGTTAGCAAGTGACAGGAGCTTAGGAGAAAAAGATGGGTTCAAATCCTCCAGGGTATGTGCAGACACAGCTTTTTAGATTTCAAACCCATGTGCTGAAAGGTAAGTTATTTCCCCCGCATTGTGTTAATTTCTGTAAGAGTTACACTGCAAGAATCTTTCCCAATGTGTGTTTGTACAAAACACTATCAGAACCAAAGCAATTTGAATTCGTTACCAACCCATTTCCTAAAGTCAGCCTTGGAACCAGAGAATTAAGAAACACCACTGATTTTGAACCAGAAACCCATATGTTTAATGAGACCCTGAAGCTGACTAATTGGCTTCTAATTTAAACAAAATTAAGCAGTTCGTTTTTTGCTTATTTAATAAATAATATCAAAAAGTGAACTGGTTCGTATTTACAATGTTGGAATAAAAAAAAAGGAACAGTCTCGTCTAACTTCTGCATTTTTTTTACAAGTTGAATTGTAAGAGATTCTGTATCCGGTTTAACTGGCGTCCAGTTAAGTGCACGTCCTCAGAACGACGGCGGATTTCTCCCAACAGCCTCGCTCTGCTCTTCTCCTTGTGCCGATGACCCTTGGTGTCCCCTGTCGGAAACATCTAACCGACTCCGTGCAAGCAGAAAGCGCATCAAAATTTCAACAGGTTTGTGATCGTATCTCAGCATCGTCACATTTTGGGAGGCGGGAAGAAAAACAGAACACGTCGTTGACTTAAATTTCAGCGGGAGGAAAATTAAACTGAATATTTGAGCGCGCTGCTTACACACACAGTACACATGATAACACGCTTAACGTGGTTTACATTTCACTTTTATTTATTCCTCGAAACTGCTTCTGTTGCAGGCTTTAAGTGTTCGGTGGGTTTTTTAAAAAACGAAAGAATGGAGCTGAGCAGATTTCATTTTCCTACAAAATTACGGCAAAGACTCGCTCAGGCTTCCATCTTATTGCTACAAGATTTTTTTTACAGGTGCACGGTCTGTCAAATAGAACCCTTAAAAGGACTGAATGTGTGCATATGCACACAAACACACACACACTCACACATATACCAAGAGATACACCAATAACCTGTGGCCTGGTAGATTTCCCCACTGCCACTTAACAAGCATGACTAGCAATAAGCCTTACCAAATTCAGCGGAGCTTACACCTGTGCAGCTGGAGTATAGCTGCTACACCTCCCCACCCCCCAATCCTCCCCGGGAAGGAAAAAGAAGAGCAACTGTGATGCCTTCCTCCTTTCGCCCGTCTGGTCCTCTAGAATTCCAACCATCTTTGCAAAGCGGCCACTGAGCCGTTTGCTCTGAGATTCGGCCACTGCAACAGGAGTTCCTGCCGGAGCAAATCAACATCCTCTCTGGCTACAAATGCTAAGGACATCACACGTTGTTTGGTGGGGGAGTGCTGTGGCAGCTGGTGGTTCTTTCCCCCTTCTTGGGGAAAGCTGCTTCCCCCCCCCCCCCGCCATAATCTTACACATGGTAGGAGCAAGCCCCACTGAACTCACTGGGGCTCGCTTCTGAGCAAACCCACACACAGGATCAGGCTGTAACCAAATGGTCTTTCAGCCCCTTTTCCTTCCAGGCAGAGGCCTGCGTGGTGAAGCTTCGCTGCCCTAGGTGCAATACAAGAGGAACTGTCTCTCTCCAGTCACGAAAGCACCGAACGCAGAAGGCCACCCACAACTTTGGAGCAGCCTGCCACGTACTGCCCTGGCAAGATGGAAACGCATCAGTCCTGAATATGACGGGCAGAAACAAACAATACTGGTGATTCTACAACAAAGATGGCACTCGGCCCCACGTTGACAGTGTTCGAAAACCAAACTTTAAGGCCCGACGTCGCAGATTCTGCACTCGTCACACACCCAGCTGCTTTCAAAAGAAAAGAGAAACCGGAAGCGGCAGGGGTGAGAACTGGTTTCGTAACAGAAACCACCACTGAACGATCTGAAACGGGGTTGTGCTAGTATCAGAAGTGGGTTACAAAAACATACTTCACTCCAGGAGACAGAGACAGATTACGCGACCAACAGAATCGAGCGGCAAGCGTTTTTCACAAGCTGCGCTACCGGAGACAGGAGGGTCCGGAAATCTGGAAATATTACTGCTTATCGAAACCTACCACGGCAGAATGAAGGATAGGTTATAGTCTTGCGGTAGGCACGATAGCTTCTGCATGCCTGTTCATTTGTTTTAAAACACAGGCAACCTGAAGTGGTTAAGTCCAGGAAAAACTTTGCTAACCTGGTCCAAAACAAGACTCAAGGGCTTCTGCAGAATTCAACACCCGGCCAACTTGGATCGTAAAGGAAGCTCAACGGAGATTATCAGATCGATTGCTTTGAAGTAGCCCCATAAAGGTCTGTTTGCTTATGACAGAGGCCCACTGTTGAAGGACAGCCGCTTCATTTTATTGAGTTGTACAATGCAAACAACTGCGTGAAAAGCTGCATGGTTTGTAAGCGGATTTCACTTACTTAGGCTGCTGTTCTAGGAGCTGAATGGACATGGCCTTCTAATAACAAAACTAAGACAAGAGAAAGGCAATAGATTCAGAAAGCAAAAAGGAGTGCTACTCTGAGCCTCTGGAAGACGGCTTCTAATTTACTAGTTGTCCATGGGACATCGACAGAACCGCCAGCAGAGTAAAAGCTACAAGCGATAAGCATTCCCAGCCTGGAAAAGGCTGCTGGAAACGCCTACCGGTTTCGCGCTCATCCCACGTCGCTCTCATGTCTGTCTTCTCCGCGCGGCGTCCGCCCGGTTTCCCACTATTTCCGTCGGGGCCGCAGCAAACATCGCGGTTTTCGCGCAGCAAACGGGAACTGGCTTTTAGTGGGAAATCGGGAGGACGCCGCGCTGAGAAGGCAGACGTGAGAGCGGCGTTAAGGGTGAGTGTGAAATCGGTCTCAATCTCTTCCCCATCTCAATATTCCCATTAGCCTGTGGTGCAGAGAAAGGCAAGGTGGCAGATATTGGGTTGGGCCCTGCAATCCATCTGCAGAAGATGCTGCCAACTCGCTGGTGTTCCCACTTGTCTACTCCCCTCAGCAGTTATTTTGGACTCCAGGAGAATGTGTTCCTAGAGCCTGCATGTACATAGGTCGGGGAGGGGGGGAGGAAAGGATTTTGCCCTCACCTTCCCTCTCCCATTGCAGCACTACAAGCAAGAGAGCTATTGCTCTACAGAGGTTGTGCAGCCCTGGGAATAAAATTTCTTGGAAATGGCTGGAGGGGGAAGGGGGGCAGAGGGACAGATGCGGGATCCTTATGTGCTCCTTGCGCTGGATCAAACCCATCCTCCGCTAGATCGTTTTCAAAGCAGAGGCTGCTAAAATCAGGGAAGCAGAAGCAAACACGGCTATGTACAAAAGGCTGACGTAAGGATAATGGGTGCTGAATTAGGTCTGGAAGGGTGGGAGGTCTTTTGCTAAAACGCTTAGCAGAACTTCATGTGACAGGATTTTATTTTAAAAAAAAACAAGAACGATGTACATGATGACCACTCTTTGATATTACCGAAAGCCCCCCAAAAGGAGATCACTTTTTCATCCCAAAGGCCTGCTAGCTGCGGTTGAAACAGCACAGCGTCTCAGTAATGCAGCCTTCAAAGGAACACAGTCTCTGCCACAGTCTGAAACAGGGAGAAGGCCATAACCTTGCAAGTAAATGCCTCTAAGCAGCTTAAACTGGAGATAAGGCCACAATGAATCCTGCCCTTGGCCACCGATTCTTTCTTTTTTTTAAACGGAGAGAGATGAGGTGAGGCAGCAAATGCCTCAAATTAAGAGCCAGTGGTGTACAGAGACCGTGTAGAGGTGATGTGGATTTGGAGGGGAGAGCAGGAAGACCTAGGATAGAATAGATTTTAAGACACTTGGTGCAGTTGCAGCTTTCTGCGGCCTCCCTTGAACGACCCTGCCTTCCATCTCTGTGCTGTGCAGAAATTCGACAACTAGGGCGGTGCTCTAGGATGAGGGGAAAGTCGCAGTAAAGACAAGCAACATTCCGCCGCAGTGCTGATGATGCAAAGTGAAGGCGCTTCCTCCTCGCGTCAGGCAGATGCAGAGTCAAGCGCTTCCCTGCAAGAAGCCATGAGCTACAGAGCAGTAAGAACACAAAGAGAACCTCAATATTTCTTGGAGGGAGGGAGGTCTACATACCAGACAAGGTACCCTACTGAGTTTGAGTCAGTAAGTTCTACGCTCACCAGAGAAGTCTGAAATTGTTTAAAAACAATTCACAAGTGGGGGGGGGGGGGTGGCGGGGAAAGAATCATAGTAAGTTCCAAACAGAAGAATCAGTAGTGTTCATCTAATGCAACTCAAGGGCCAGATTACTAACATTACTTTTTCTCCTCCTCCACGAGGGGTGAGTGGCAATCAACTCATGGCAACTTCTTCTCCAAAGGGCAGTTTTGCGACCGGGCGCAGTACACATTTTTGTGCCACCCGATCATTCAAATAAACCTCAACTCTCGAGCTTCCTAGGTGCATAATGGCAGAAAACCCAATTGCTGGAAGATTCAAAAGGCCATTCCATACATGCCTGGGATTTTCAGGTCCTCGTTGCAACAGCAACTCGCTTTCTCTAGAAAGATGCGCAGGAAAATCTGAAAACGAGAGCATGGAAAAACCCCTGCAACTGCAATGGCATTTGGCATGGCATGCAGGATTGCAGTTGCAGGGGCTTTTCCATGCTCTCGTTTTCATCGTTTGCAAGCTCCTGTTTCTTCACGGGGTGTCCCATTTTGCTCATGTTTTACTCCCCCTAGTGGTCGGTTTCATTTTGCATCACTTGACATCCAGGCATATCTCCCTGCAGATTTTTAGCCCAGACATGAACCAACTGGCCCCTGGAGGGAGCAAAAGACATAAGAACAGAGACAAAGAAACAAGAACTCATAAAGGAGGACAATGAGAAAAGGGGGAAAGCCCACACCGGGGAGGGGGCAGGATCAGCAGCTTCTCCACACATACATGGAAGCACTCTTTAGATCTTGGCCAACATGCATTAGACCCAATTACATGTGACGAGAGAGAGAGAGACAGACAGACAGATAGTGACCGAGAGAGAGCGAGAGTGCAAGAGCTTCTAGGAAACACTTTGGAGAAATCAACAGTGGTATCACTTGACCCTCAGCTAACACGCCACTGGGAGAACAGGGACACCGCACCTGGTTGTTGGTGCTCATCCATTCTAAGTACTATCATTTCACTGGACAGTCACCGCTACGCACATGCACTGAGAAAAAACCATACGAAACTAAATCAAGGGCTGGCTTAACACCTAAGGGAAGCCATGGCAAGCCTGACCCACGATGGAGAGGCGCCTACCAAGCCCAGCTGTGGACTCTGCTTGAGGACAAACGTTGCCGATATGCCGACGAGACAAAAAAACACACGCTGCCAAATGAAGTTAATGGGAGCAGTCCGCTTAAACGCACACACACGCGCACACGCACATTTAACTTACAATTAATATCAAAATTATGTACAAGATTAGCCAACAACAAAAGAAACCTGAAGAAATCCTGAACGCATTTTCCGACACATGTATTGACTGTGAAAGGAACGAGCAAACCCTTTAAACGGGAACGTGTATGCCTGTTACGTGGGCAGCGAGAACTGCTGCGCAAGAGGCCCCGTTTTGCAATGTTAAAAAACCTCAAGGATTGATGCTATAAATACATAAAAAGGGACACAAAGAAAGCTCTATCGACAATGACCAAAATGAACAAACACCACCCCGCCCCTCCCCCCCCCCCCAAAAATATAACCCAGAGCTCTAAAGTTAACATACATTGCATGGATTTCAGGCAAGGCAGAGGCGTTTCTTTTTAAAGCTTTTGCACAAACTTCATATAATCTTAAAAAAAAAAAAAAAAAGGATGCTGGCCTTTGCAAGGTTCTACGTACTGAAAAACAAAACCAAAAAAACCCCCAAAAGAACAAAACACAAATTCAGTTCGTAAAAAGTCACAAGACTTCAGTTTGAAAAAAATGGAACAGTTCCAGCCATAGACCAAAAATATATATATATACATATATATTAAAAAACTGGAAGAGTATGGTAATTAGATTATACAAGCATGGTCAGGCTTGGAACCTGAATATACTTCAGAGCAAATGCTCAGAGGAAAAAAAAAATTATATAGAAACTATTTGGTAACAAAAGCGTACTATATGTTGTGATACAAAAAGGTATGGTGAAAATGTACCTTTTATACTAAAGCGTTCCTTGGTCCATAAAAACTATGTTATGTCCATGTTTGCTAGTTCAACTTTCCCCTCCCCCCCCAACCACTTTTTTATTATTTTTAAACTCATGCCCGTTTTTTATAAAGACAGCTAAAAATAGAATTTGAATACAGAGTATTCCTTCCCTGTCCCCCCCCCCCAGTTTGTTCTTTCTTTCTTTTTTTAATTTGTGGCTTCTGTTGAGATCAGCACTTACAGGTGATAGAAGTTCAAAGAAGTAGCGAAGAGGCGTTTTTTTTTTCTCCCCCCATGAAACCACAAAAAAATTGTTCCGTTTTATCGAAGCACTTGAAAGTCATTTAAAAAAAAAAAGAAAAGCAACAACAACAAAGTTCCACGTCGAGAGCAGTGGTTAGGAAACTACCGTTGCCGTCGATGACGTGACGTTGCTTGGGTTTGTGCTGACGGTTGTGTAACTCCCCTCGCTGTTTGCGTTTGTTTCGCTGGAGGCCAGGAGGCTCGAATTGGCCCTGAGGATGGCTCCGGCGGCGCTGCAGTGGGGCCGGGGGCCCGGCTCCGGCGTGTAAGTAAACGTAAGGCTGGTGGAGTAGATGATGCCATCATTGCGGACCAACGTCACGGGCACCTGGACGGGCTGACGGACCCACCGCCAGCCTTCCCGGAAGGCAGAGATGTCGGGAACGACACACAGCATGCTTTCGGCGCACCTGAGGAGAAGGCGAGAGGAAGGGGGTTAGAAGCCAAGGAGGCGTGTCGTGAAGAAGGGGCAGCTCCAGCTATTTTAAGAATGCGGGGGGAACCTGGAAATCCTGAACCTTAGCGGTCCAAAGGCTTTCCCTATGAAGAAACACTTTCCCCGTGAAGAAAGGTTAAAACGCTTGGGGCTCTTTAGCTTGGAGAAATGTCGACTGCGGGGTGACATGATAGAGGTTTACAAGATTATGCATGGGACAGAGAAGGCAGAGAAAGAAGTCCTTTTCTCCCTTTCTCACAATACAAGAACTCGTGGGCATTCAATGAAATTGCTGAGCAGTTGGGTTAGAATGAATAAAAGGAAGTCCTTCTTCACCCAAAGGGTGATTAACGCTTGGAATTCTCTGCCACAGGAGGTACATAAGAACATAAGAGAAGCCATGTTGGATCAGGCCAACGGCCCATCAAGTCCAACACTCTGTGTCACACAGTGGCAAAAAATTTTATATACACACATACACTGTGGCTAATAGCCACTGATGGACCTGTGCTCCATATATTTATCTAAACCCTTCTTGAAGGTGGCTATACTTGTGGCCGCCACCACCTCCTGTGGCAGTGAATTCCACATGTTGATCACCCTTTGGGTGAAGAAGTACTTCCTTTTATCCGTTTTAACCTTTCTGCTCAGCAATTTCATCGAATGCCCACGAGTTCTTGTATTGTGAGAAAGGGAGAAAAGTACTTCTTTCTCTACTTTCTCCATCCCATGCATTATCTTGTAAACCTCTATCATGTCACCCCGCAGTCGACGTTTCTCCAAGCTAAAGAGTCCCAAGCGTTTCAACCTTTCTTCATAGGGAAAGTGCTCCAGCCCTTTAATCATTCTAGTTGCCCTTCTCTGCACCTTCTCTAATGCTATAATATCCTTTTTGAGGTGTGGCGACCAGAACTGCACACAGTACTCCAAATGAGACCACACCATTGATTTATACAGGGGCATTATGATACTGGCTGAGGTAGAGGCGGCTACAAGCATAACCAGCTTCAAGAGGGGATTGGATGAGCATATGGAGCAGAGGTCCATCGGTGGCTATTCTGATCTCTTACAGCCGTTCTGACTATATGAATTGCTTTGTGTTTTAGAAACTACTGTTAAAATTCAGTAGTCTGCTTGCCAACCCACCAGCTTTCATGGCATGCATTGGAACTCTCTGTCTGGGGCAAGTGATGCTCTGTATTCTGGGTGCTTGGGGGGGCACACAGGGAGGGCTTCTGGTGTCCTGGCCCCACTGATGGCACTGCATGACATAGAATGGTGGCCTGGATGGCCTGCTGGCCTGATCCAACATGGCTTCTTTGATGTTCTTAAGGCTGAACTCTGCAAGAAGTACAGAGTATTTAAAATGAGCTGATCTGTATAATTTTTTTAAATGAGTTTATTCTGCCATTTTTATTACACTGCAAACATGATTTTGCTCATTGCAGCCCCATAGCTAGGGACTACGTGGGGAGAAGGCCACGGAGGTGCCACAGGGGAGGGGCCACAGAGTAGGAAGCTGGAGAGTGGAGGGCTCTCTCTCTCCCTCTTGTGTGATTTAAATCACATGGGAGGGGCTTGCAGGAGAACCCACCGCCCCTCATGCAAGATTTAAATTTTGCAGGAGAGAGAGGGAAAGGAGTGGCCATGGGATGGGGTGAGGTCTCCCCCCAAACTGTCGGGGACAAGGCCCCCCTGGGCCCCCCAGTTAGCTATGGGCCTGGCTCATTGTTGCGGGAGAAAGTAGCTATGCCAGGTGCAGAACTTCTACAGCTAGCCATCTGAGATCTTAATCCACCTCCTGAAATTCCAACAGACACGGCCCACAAGAATAGATTTTCAATCCAAAGGGCCAAAAAAATTGTCTTAAAGAAGCTGATCACCAAGAAAGAGGCTGTGGTTCAGGCAGAAATCTGTGACTTTTTTTGCAATCCCCTGAAACTACTGAAAAGTATGCATTAGGAGGACAGGTCTATCAGTGGCTACTAGCCATAAGAACATAAGAGAAGCCATGTTGGATCAAGTCAATGGCCCATCCAGTCCAACACTCTGTGTCACATAAGAACATAAGAGAAGCCATGTTGGATCAAGTCAATGGCCCATCCAGTCCAACACTCTGTGTCACATAAGAACATAAGAGAAGCCATGTTGGATCAGGCCAGTGGCCCATCTAGTCCAACACTCTGTGTCACATAAGAACATAAGAGAAGCCATGCTGGATCAGGCCAATGGCCCATCTAGTCCAACACTCCGTGTCACATAAGAACATAAGAGAAGCCATGTTGGATCAGGCCAATGGCTCATCCAGTCCAACACTCTGTGTCACTTAAGAACATAAGAGAAGCCATGTTGGGTTAGGTCAATGGCCCATCCAGTCCAACACTCTGTGTCACATAAGAGAAGCCATGTTGGATCAGGCCAATGGCTCATCCAGTCCAACACTCTGTGTCACATAAGAACACAAGAGAAGCCATGTTGGGTCAGGTCAATGGCCCATCCAGTCCAACACTCTGTGTCACATAAGAACACAGTGGCAAAAAACCATAGTGACTGAGGGGAACCTCCACTTTCAGAGGCACTAAACCTCTGAATCCCAGAGCCAGGAGGCAACATCAGGGGAAGGCTTTGGCCTCTCTGCCCTGTTGCTGGCAACTTTGTGAGACAGGATGCTGGATCACATGCACCATTACTCTTCTTATGTTCTGACAGCTTAATCAGGGTTGCAAACTTTCATCAGATTAACGATTGCAGCACTGTGGCCATTTTTAATCGGTGAAAATCAGGGCCGCCCCTAGTCTGCCTGATGCCATAGGGCAAGGTTAACTTATGGCACCCCCCCTCTGCACCGACAGCGACACTGAGTCCCACAGGGGCACCCAATTTGGCGCCTCCAGAAGGCTGGCACTCTAGGCAATTGCCTAGTTTGCCAAGTGGAAGAGTCGGTCCTGGTGAGAATGTCAATTCAGAGACACCTGGTTTTTGGTTATCGAACAGGTGTTTGGTTCTCGTAGAGAGTGGGTGTTAAGCGCCATCACGCTGTTTCTGACCTATAGTGATCCTACGAATTAAGGTTCTCCAAAACATCCTATCGTGAGCAGCCTCACACAGGACTTGCGAACAGAGGGCCTTCGTGACTTCCTTGACTGAGTCCATCCATCCATCTTACATCGGGTCTTCCTCTTTTTCCTCCTCCCTTCCACTTTTCCCAGCACTGTCGTCTTTCCACTGACTCCTGTTGTCTCATAACGTGACCAAAATATGACAGCTTCAGTTTGGTCATTTTGACTTCTAGGAAGGAGGGCTGCCAGGTCCAATTCGAGAAATATCTGGGGACTTTGGGGGTGGAGCCAGGAGACACTGGGGGCGGAGCCAGAAGCAAGGGTGTGACAAGCATAACAACTCCAAAGGGAGCTCTGGCCATCACTTTTAAAGAGACTTTTGAGAGGGACCTTTTAAATACCTTTTATCACTTTTAAATATCACTTTTATAGGGACCTTTTAAATACCTTCCCTCCACTGAAAATAATGAAGAATAAGGGCACCTTTTGGGGGGCTCACAGAACTGGACCCCCGGGTCCAATCTTTCTGAAACTTGGAGGGTGTTTTGAGGAGAGGTACTGGATGCTATCCTGCAAATTTGGTGCCTCTACCTCAAAAACAGCACCCCACCTCCCAAGAGCCCCAGATACCAGCAGATCGATTCTCCATTATACCCAATGGGAATCGTTCTCCATAGGGAATAATGGATTGCCCAGCAGATATTCCCCTCCCCCTCCCCTGCTTTCTGATGCCCCTGAAGTGGGGGGAGGGTTTTCAAACTGGGAGATCTCCTGCCCCCACCTGGGGACTGAGATCAAAACCGGAAACCACAGTGTATGGATAAGTAAACAAAGAAGAAAACACTGTGAAATTAACAAGCTTTAAACAAATGCACGTAATTCTTTTATGCAATCAGTTCATAGGAACTACTCAAAACAACTATCAAACATAAATCAAAGTGGCTCAACTGAGCTCAAAGTCCAGCAATTATTTCTTGGAAGTTCCAAAGAAATTCACTTTCGATGCTTTAATTGATTAGGTAACATATCCTGCTGTCTGTATATTTCGTCTTCTGAGAGACGCAGGTGTATATTCAAATGGTGTAGCGGTAGCAGTTCTCCATTCAACAGGTGCAGCTACACGAGTCCAAAGTTCTCTTCGTGTTTCATTTGCCACTCCCACTGGCCGCCTGCATTTTTATCAGGCACCCGTGCTAAGGCAACAGCTCACATACAGTGGCTTACATTTCTTGTTTGCACGAACGGTTCCCTATGAACTGACTGCATAAAAAAACTACGTGCATTTGTTTAAAGCTTGTTTTCTTCTTTGTTTACCCACCTGGGGACTAGCAACCCTACTAGGAAGAGTTCAGGCTCGATTTGATCTAGAACCCACTGACTTGTCTTTTTAGGGGGCGCCAGGGACAGACTCTCTTCCTCACCGATGGGCAACTCTTGATTATTAAACGGCGAGTCCTCACATTTTCTTGACTATCACAAAGAGCCACTTACTTTAAGGTTTGCTTAGTAGGTAAGTTAAGCTGAATTTGATGGTTAAACTTGAGAGTTCAACATTCTCAGCCCCGTGTGAGGCCTAGAAAAATCGACACGTCCCCTCAGCGCATCCCAAGCCCGCCACGCTAAAGAGGCCCAAGGAGCAGTACGGCACCTGTACATGGTTTCCGCTTCGACGTCCCCAAACCAGACGCGTAAATTTGGAGTGAAGTTCTGTCCCGTTAGCTCCAGCATTGCTACGTCTCCGCCGCCATTCAGCTAGGGAAGAAGAAAGGCAGAAGAAAGGCAAGAAAGCGTTATCGCTTGCGATACGGAGAATATACCCAAATGCTACCTAACACAATCAAAGCGCTTCCCTGTAATTTGCTATGTTCAGCTAGCTGGCATCAATGGAAGAAGTCTGCTGAGTCAACAGCCAGTGAGGTGGAAGTTGTGCTCAGCAGTCCTTTCATTATCCTCTTTTTTTTTTTTAAGACCACTTAAAAGAATTGATAGCTTCTTCAGACTCCGAGTTAGCCTCAAATCTGCTTACAGATGCTAAAATAAGTTTCTGTAACATACCTGGGAAAAACACAACCTCCTTCTGGAGAGCCAGTTTGGTGTAGTGGTTAAGCGTGCAGACTCTTATCTGGCAGAACCGGGTTTGATTCCCCCCTCCTCCACTCGCACCTGCTGGAATGGCCTTGGGTCAGCCATAGCCCTGGCAGAGGTTGTCCTTGAAAGGGCAGATGCTCTGAGAGCCCTCTCCAGCCCCACCCACCTCACAGGGTGTCTGTTGTGGGGGAGGGAGATAAAGGAGATTGTAGGCCGCTCTGAGCCTCTGTCCTTGAAAGGGCAGCTGCTGTGAGAGCCCTCTCAGCCCCACCCACCTCACAGGGTGTCTGTTGTGGGGGAGGAAAGGAAAGGAGATTGTGAGCCGCTCTGAGACTCTTCGGAGTGGAGGGCGGGATAGAAATCCAATATCTTCTCCTCCTCCTCCTCCTTCTTCTGTACAAGACTAGGATGCCATTGTATTGACTAAATTAACATACTACCAAAGGATGCAGACAAATTTTACAGTGTACAGGCAAGTTTTATGAATGCTGGCTGATCCTTATTATATGCTGGAATTTTAAAAGTTAAGAGATAAAATACCCCCTTTTTGCATTTTATGAATGGTTGTAAACACCTTTCTTTTCTTCAAAGACGAAATGAGGGTGTTTATTGCTTTCACTGGTCTGTAGCTGTGTACTAGGCCAAAACCCTAAATAAAACCATGCCAAAATATACCCCAGAGATGATATTTCAAAAGCCACAAAATATAGGTGCCCTTTTTACACATTAAATATTTAAAAGTCCACACCTAAAGATGCATCATGCAAATGCAACGAAAGCATGCTTGCAAATGCATGCATCGTATAGGGACACTCACCTTAAAACTACCATAGTGCTCTGGATGGGCATTAAGACCATAAAGATTTGCATTCAAAAATCTCACTCAGCCATGAACTTGGCCCAGGTCTTACCTACCTCCCGGAGCTGTCGTGAAGATGAAACGTGTGTACAAGCATACACGACGGTAAGAGAATGGTATTTTGCAGCAATTAAGATTTAACAAAGAAGAAGCAAAACTGGTCAAAGTTCAAGGCCATATGAAGGACATGCGGCTAAACACCAAGGCAGCATTCCACCAGAGTTGGGAGGGAATGACTGAGAATCACCCAAACCCCTTCTCTGTTCGTCGGAAACAACTTAACAGAACCCCCATCAAATAAAAACACAAACTTCAAAAAGGACTTACTTGAAGACTTTCCACAACAGGCACAGGTGTTACTGGAGCATGCACCGGTCCCATCCCCTCATAAAAGGTATACTCTGCTTTATCCGTGCTGATGATCGTCCACGAAGCGCCATCGTTAATCATCTCTTTATTTGGTTCTTTGGGGCATGGAGTGGCCTTTGGTGGGAGCGGAGGGGGGGAGAGCATGATTAGGCAAGATGCTGACAAAGACACACAAAAAATACACAGCTTGGCTTTGATGTAAGAAACTGGAGAACAGAATGCCTTTTTCAAATGATAAAGAATAATAGAAATTGTGTATGTTGGGGAGGGAGGCAGCTCTTGATCCCTCGTATGCTCACCCTGCTTTCTAAAGTACACACTCAGCCACAAGGTTAGGGTCTCAAAAGAGCACTTGGATAGACAGTGCCTTCAAGAGTTAGGTTGGTATATTCGGTTAAAGCTATATTGTGCTGAGGCCAAAGTGCTGTGGTGTTATAGTGGGCTTTTTTTCACATTCTCATTTTCCTTGTTTGTAAGTTTCCTTTCCTTCCTGGGTCGGAGCAGGGTCTATTCCACCTATGTTTTGTTCCCTCCAGTGGTCAATTTGATATTGCATCAATTAATGTCTGGCATAAAAACCTGCAAGGAGCAAAGCACGTGCAGAACAGAAAATCCCCCGGGGAAAACAGGAACTTGCAAGCGAGGAAAATGAGAATGTGGAAAAACCCAATGTTAGGCCAAACATGGATTTATTTACATCTCCCAGGTCTTTGCTTCCCTCCTACAATGGGTGACCTCAATATTGCTGTTTTGCAGCAAAGAAACTTCAGGAACAGAATGGAGAGGGAAACTGCTGAATTACAAATTATTATGAAACTTGGAATAAACACCTCCCCAGGACTGAACAAGGATATTGGGGTTTTTTTTTATCTCATTACATATACTAAACCCACTTTCACCAGATATAGCTATATATTCACGGTATTCCGATGTATTTCTCTTTTAGAATAGTGTATCAGAATAATAATATTTGTATTGACCTACTCAAATAGGGATACTAGCTGTTTATCTCATTACATATACTAAACCATCTTCCACTATATTTTAATGCATTCTTTTCTCTAATGGCAAACTAGAATTGCATTTATATGTGTGTTACATGCTTAAATCAAACCTCTGAGAAACCTATGCCCTCATTGTTTGAACAACAAAAACATTACAACAGTCTCATGTATTGCGCTTCACACCCAGGATACTTAATGGGTTTAGTACATGGACATCAATCTGCTATTCCAACTTAATTGCTGTTGTTTCAGCCCAGTTAACGCTAGCTAACAAACGCCAGACCTCAATTTGTTATTCTTTTAATCTGCTAAAAACTATTTCCATGACTCTGCATACTAACTCACTGCCCACTTTCTCTATGGCCGTTTTCGCACTAGCGTAGCACCCCATTTACCTCCGGATCTTTTCCTGGTTTTCGCACCTGTTGCTCCGGCGCTGTGGTTTGCTCCGGCGCTGCAGGGGTTTCACGCCGGAGTATCTTGATCCACCTGCTTCCGGAGTTTTTGAAAACCTCCGGATCCACTCCACGGAGTTTGCTGTGGGAAATCCATCCACGCCGGATCGACTGCTTTGTGGGCGTCACCCTCTCCCTTTCCGTCCTCCCACCCCATCCACCCCCTTGGCCAATCATCAGCCCTTCGCGGCGCTTCCCAAAAGTGCCTGCACGGCCATTTTTTTTTTAAAAACTTCATATTTCTTGCGTAATAGCGATATTATTGCTTTTCCGCTGTTGCGTTATTTCGTTAGGTCCCCGTTGCAGCTGCAAGCGCCAGCCGAGGAGGGGGAAGAGCACGGAGGAAATCCCAGCTTCGCCACCCGGGAGGGAGCGAGGCTGGGAAGGGAAGAACCTGCCACACACACACACACTAGTGCTGGGAGGCTTAAATGTAAAAGCTTTCTCCAGTTTGAACAACGTGTAGTGTATCGCCATAACCATTTCATTATGGCGCAACCATTTCATTAGTTCGTTAGGTCGCCGTTGCAGCTGCAAGCGCCAGCCGGGGAAAGGGCAGAGCGCGGAGGAAATCCCAGCTTCGCCACCCGAGAGGGAGCGAGGCTGGGAAGGGAAGAACCTGCCAAACACACACACACTAGTGCTGGGAGGCTTAAATGTAAAAGCTTTCTCCAGTTTGAACAACGTGTAGTGTGTCGCCATAACCATTTCATTATGGCGCAACCATTTCGTTATAACGAAATAGCGTTAGTCCACGCAGCCAGCGGAGGCGACTGGGGACACCCAGACGACTCCGCGGAGCGCGCTGAGCACCCGCCAATCACCATCAGTGGCGGGAAGTTGACATCCAGATTCTCCACTGTGAATGCTTCTGTTAACACATAAAGGGCTGTGGAGGATGCTACAGCTGCAGCCAATCCATAAGCAGAAGCGGCACACGTGACGCTCTTGTTACGTTGTTACGTAGTTACGCAACCAGACTTGCGCTTTAAAAAAAAATGATTGACAGGGCATCAAACTCAAGTCGATGCTAGTGCGAAAACGATTTGAGCGGGGGCTTCATGGAAAGTGACTCCACTAAAGAGGCAATGTGCGAAAACGAGAAAAATGATCCGGACATAATTGCGCCGCGGAATAAGGGGAGCAAACGCTAAGTGCGAAAACGACCTATATTTAGGACCGCTTGCCATTCTGTACTATTGTCTGATGAAGTGTGCTTAGAGCACATTACATTCTGAATAAAACTTTGTTGGTCTTAAAGGTGCCACTTGACTCTTGCTTTGTTCTTCCCTCCCACAGCTTCCCCCGAGTCTTTTATCATCTCTTTTCCTCAAAGCCCCGGCTGGAGCAGAATAAATTTCCAAGACAGCCTTTTATCACCTGGATCTTTTTCCAGGCATCTCAAGTTTACTGTATTCCAAACGGCACCAGTGTGAAGCTTTACAGCCTTTTTCTGAAGTCATTCAGAAAAACCTAACAGGAGCTCAACTTTTTCAAAATCAGCCCCACCTACCCTCATGAGAACGAAGCCTGGTTATATGGCGCTGTATGAACACACATCCTGCCCTACCCTTCCATAAGAACATAAGAGAAGCCATGTTGGATCAGGCCAACGGCCCATCAAGTCCAACCCTCTGTGTCACACAGTGGCAAAAAATTTTATATACACACATACACTGTGGCTAATAGCCACTGATGGACCTGTGCTCCATATTTTTATCTAAACCCCTCTTGAAGGTGGCCATGCTTGTGGCCGCCACCACCTCCTGTGGCAGTGAATTCCACATGTTAATCACCCTTTGGGTGAAGAAGTACTTCCTTTTATCCGTTTTAACCTTTCTGCTCAGCAATTTCATCGAATGCCCACGAGTTCCTGTATTGTGAGAAAGGGAGAAAAGTACTTCTTTCTCTACTTTCTCCATCCCATGCATTCCCAGCACCAGCAAACCACAGCCTCCCCTAGGAGCCAGAAGGCACCCAGCCCTGATGTCACGGTTCCTCTAGTGACATCCAGGTAGCTAGAATCCACAGGTAGCCCCTGCAGACTTCATGCATTCTGCTCCCTGGCTAAGCACCATTGCACTACAATTCGTTTCGCCTTTGTTGGTCTTAACCGACTAACTTACTTGAAACTGGATAATTCTCTCTTGAGAAAGGCACAAATACATTCTTTCGGTATCTTTAAGGTAAAACGCACACTTGTGGAGCTGTGACACTGGATCGTCCGCATCTAGTAATGCAGTCTGTTTGTCCACTTTCCGAATTATCTGCGCGGGAAGCACAGAGAAATGGTTAGAAATCCAGTGTATTTATTTTGCCGTGAACACACATGGATTTAACTTGTTCTGCGCCAGCACATGCACCTGGATAGAAATAAGTACCCCTAGATGTCTGTGTTAGGACCAGCTAACATACCAGCTAACAAAGAACTTCCACAGGTCTATCACATTCTGCGCATACGGTGCACTCTGCGATGCTCAAGATGTTTTACATGGTTCACATAATTCACAACAATCCCATAAGGTAGGAAAGGAGGTAGGAGCCTGGGAGAACGGCAGCTTCTCCAAGACAATCCGGATCTAAACTGGGAGGGCTGCACTGCTCACAGCTCCCTCTCTTCACCTCCACAATGAACTACATTAAACAGTTCAATTCAATAACTGATGATAATGATGATGTTGGATTTATATCCCACCCTTCACTCTGAATCTCAGAGTGGCTTACAATCTCCTCTACTTTCCTCCCACACAATAAGCACCCTGTGAGGTGGGTGGGGCTGAGAGAGCTCTCACAGAAGCTGCCCTTTCAAGGACAACTCCTGCGAGAGCTATGGCTGACCCAAGGCCATTCCAGCAGCTGTAAGAGGAGGAGTGAGAAATCAAACTTGGTTCTCCCAGATAAGAGTCCATGCATTTAATCACTACATCAAACTTGCTCTCTGCAACATGGATTTAGACTTTCAGCCACTGTGTTCTGCTGCTCTCCCCAAGATACTTTATACAGAAGAGATGGGTCAAACTAAACAGAAATTATTTAAATTAGCAGCGGTGGCAATGTAAATATCTCCAGTCTGATAGTTCCTGAAGATGAATTACTAGTCAAAACCTGTATATTTTGGTTCACATTAACTAGATAGGTGTTTAATTAGTAATTAAAAATTTGAAAGTGACACTGAGAAAGACAGCAAGCATGAATAGTGGTTAAGATGTCTTTCTGTACTCCTCTGATTTACAAATTTTTAATAGTTATCTATCTCAGCTAGGAAGAGAAGGAAGAAAAGAAGACGACAGGTACTGTCTGAGGAAGTGTGCTTGGCACACGAAAGCTCGCACCCTAAATAAAACTTTGTTCATCTTAGAGGTGCCAATGGACTTTAATTTTATGTTGTTGAAGGCTTTCATGGCCAGAGTTCATTAGTTGTAGATTTTCCGGGCTGTATGGCCATGGTCTTAGCATTGCAGAACCTGATGTTTCGCCAGCAGCTGTGATTGGCATCTTCAGAGGTATAACACAGAAGGCTAGAGTTCTGTGTCAAAGTGAGAAGAAGATGGTAGGCAGGTAATTTATATCTACTCAGGAAGGTGGGGTAGAACTGAGTCATTATCTTACAGGAGTTTCCCAGGCTGTAACATGCTATTAGAGGAGGTTTTCCTGAGGAGGTTCTTTTATATATGGATTGGCTGTTGAAATTCTAATCTTATCTGTAGTGCTGTTGTAAGATGTAGAGCATTTTGTGTTTTTCAGAACTGGAAACCATGAAAATAGGGCATGCCAGTCACAGCTGCTGGCAAAACGTCAGGTTCTACAATGCCAAGACCACAGACAGCCCAGAAAAATCTACAACTAATGACTTTAACTTTATACTGTTACTTCAGCCCAATACGGCTACCCACCTGGATCAAGACAGAGAATCACAAGCTGATGATGGGCTCTCCTTCCTTGGAGGTTTTTAAACAGAGGCTAGATGGCCATCTGACAGCAATGAGGATCCTGTGAATTTAGGGGGCGGTATCTGTGAATTTCCTGCATTGTGCAGGGGGTTGGACTAGATGACCCTGGAAGTCCCTTCCAACTCTATGATTCTGTGATATGATTCCATGGCCTACACAAGGAATTTAGCTAAGAATAGAATATTTGCTGGCCTGCCAGTCATTAAAATATCAGTTAAAGTGTGGGAATACAATCTGGGAGGTAGAACTGAGTGGGTTCTAATTTCAACCAACGGGTTGGAATTAAATCAAGAGAGTTTCCAGCTCAACATTAGGAAGAACTTCCTGACCGTGAGGCTTCCTCGGGAGGCTTCCTCGGGAGGTGGTGGGCTCTCCTTCCTTGGAGGTTTTGAAACAGAGGCTAGGTGGCCATCTGACAGCGATGAAGATCCTGTGAATTTAGGGAGAGGTATTTGTGGGTTTCCTGCACTGTGCAGGGGGTTGGACTAGATGACCCTGGAGATCCCTTCCAACTCTAGGATTTTATGGGAGGCTCAGGTTGAAATCCTCACTCTGTCATGGAAGTTTGCTGGGTGACCACAGGCCATCATGCACACTCAGCCTAACCTTCCTCACGGGGTTGCCATGACAACGCAATAGAAAAGGGGAGAGAGGGCAGGTTATAAAGCAAAGAAATATACCAATCTTGGGAGTGCCATGCCAGTAACGGAGCAGACAAGCTTGACTGTCTGTCCATAATGGATGTAGCCATCTCGAACGGTGAATTCTTCTCCTTCTGATTCATCGTCATCCACTGCACAAAAAAGACGTATTAGAATGGAATGACACCCATCAATATATTATGCCCGACAGAAGGCATGTTACGGCATCATACAATCATACACTGTCAAGGATTTTTAAGCATAATTTAACCTTTACTTACAGAGGTGAATGTAAAAGGCTCCCCACTGTTGTGAGCTGGCATGGAAGTTTCCCCCTTCGACATGCAAGTATCTGGTGCTCACCGTTTGCGACCGGAGTCTGTTAAATAGTGCCACTTTAGTCCCTGATGCGATGCACACTGAAAGGAAACCGGCTTCACTATATCATCCGTTAAAACGACAGGGTGCGTTAAAAGCAAACATGTATGTTTAAACGGTTTGTACAAGCAACTCCATTAAATCCACAGATAAAGGATTTCTTCGAAATAAAACCTGAAGTGCTTTGGATATAAGCTAAAATTGACAAGTGTGTCTTTTAAAAAAGCAGCCGCCCCCCCCGCAAACCCATGCAAAATCGCTTGTGTGCTCTAAGCTATTGGTGCCTGCCAAACCTTTCCTGGAGCCCACCAAATGTTTTCAGGAAGAAGAGGAGGTAGAGGAAGAGGAGGAGGAAGAGGAGGAGGAAGAGGAGGAGGAGGAGGAAGAAGAGGAGGAAGAGGAAGAGATGGAGGAAGAGGAGGAGAAGGAAGAGGAAAAAGACGAAGAAGAGGAGGTGGAAGAGGAAGAAGAAATAACTGGATTTATATCCCACCGTCCACTCTGAATCTCAGAGCAGCTCACAATCTCCTTTACCTTCCTCCCCCACAACAGACACCCTGTGAGGTAGATGAAGATATTGGATTTATATCCCGCCCTCCACTCCGAAGAGTCTCAGAGCAGCTCACAACCTCCTTTCCCTTCCTCCCCCACAACAGACACCCTGTGAGGTGGGTGGGGCTGGAGAGGGCTCTCACAGCAGCTGCCCTTTCAAGGACAACTCCTATGAAAACCATGGCTGACCCAAGGCCATCCCAGCAGCTGCAAGTGGGGGAATCAAACCCGGTTCTCCAAGATAAGAGTTCATGCACTTAACCACTACACCAAACTGGTGGGGTTGGGTCACGCAAGGCTTTTGTGCAGCAAGGCTTTTGACGTGACTGGCTGTGCAAATTTCTAAAAGTGCTGCTTTGGCAGCAGCTGCCACCACAGTACAAGGATCTCCAGTGGCAACCATTATGCAACTAGCTCCACCTCCTTTGGTATCCATTTTGTGGCAGACATTTGGTAGCAAAAGGCGCAGGCTCAAAAAGGTGGGGGGGGGCCTTGCTCTAAGTCTAGGCACCAGCAATAGCCACAGAGTCACCAGACAGTTGCCGCTAATACTCACAGTCCGCATTTTTCAATGACTGTTTCTTTTTAGAAGGCTTGGAGATGACTTTGATCCGCTTACTGAGGAACACGCCGATATCGTCGCTATTGCCATAGAACATTTTTACCGATAACATGAAGTGCTTTCTCTTGTCAGAGTCGGATATGTACAAGGTTTTAGCTGTGCAATAGTTCTGCGGAACAGAACAGACCACTGTTTTCTATTTCATCCCAAAGACAGATACCCACGCAGGATTTATGCAGTCCTGAATCGAGCCGTCAGGAGATTTAGGAGGTGAAATGCAGAAAGGGATTTCAGTAAACAATAATAAATTTTTAAATCTGGTGTCCTCTGTGTATCTTTCAGCACAGCCCTATGGTGTAGTTCTTTTGTAGTCACACATAAGGAACATAAGAACATAAGAGAAGGCGTGTTGGATCAGGCCAATGGCCCATCCAGTTGAAAACTCTGTGTCACACAGTGGCCAAAAAACCCAAGTGCCAGCAGGAGGTCCGCTAGTGGGGCCAGGATACTGGAAGTCCTCCCACCGTGCCCCCCAAGCACCAAGAATACAGAGCATCACTGCCCCAGACAGAGAGTTCCAACAATAAGCTGTGCCTAATAGCCACTGATGGACCTCTGCTCCATATTCTTATCCAATCCCCTTTTGAAGTTGTCTATGCTTGTAGCTGCCACCACCTCCTGTGGCATGAAAATATTAAGTAAATTAAGTCTGCAACCCTATGCAGCTCTGCTCCTATCTAAGCACACTGGATGTGGAATAACTCTGCACATACTTCCTCCCTTCCATAGACAAGTCTACAGAACATAAGAGAAGCCCTGTTGGATCAGGCCAATGGCCCATCCAGTCCAACACTCTGTGTCACACAGTGGCCAAAAAAACCAGGCACCATCAGGAGGTCCATCAGTGGGGCCAGGACAGTAGAAGCCCTCCCACTGTGCCCCCCCAAGCACCAAGAATATAGAGTATCACTGCCCCAGACAGAGTTCCAACAATACGCTGTGGCTAATAGCCACTTATGGACCTCTGCTCCATAAGAACAGAAGAGAAGCCAGGTTGGATCAGGGCAATGGCCCGTCCAGTCCAACACCCTGTGACACACAGTGGCCAAAAAAACCAGGTGCCATCAGGAGATCCATCAGTGGGGCCAGGACACTAGAAGCCCTCTCACTGTGCCCCCGCCCCAAGAATACAGAGCATACATTTAGCATCCCCTCATAAGAACATAAGAGAAGCCATGTTGGATCAGGCCAATGGCCCATCCAGTCCAACACTCTGTGTCACACAGTGGCAAAAATATATATATATACACACACACACATACACTTATATATACACACTGTGGCTAATAGCCACTGATAGACCTCTGCTCCATATTTTTATCTAACCCCCTCTTGAAGCTGTGTAAGAACATAACTACTCTATAGAGTTTCAAATCATGAAACTCTATAGAGTAGTTAAAGATTTAAAGCTCCTTTGTTCTGATCAGACCACCAAGTTCAGTACTAACTACTCAGACTGTCAGTGGCTCTCCAGCAGAGATCTTGTACACATCGCCTCCTCTTAGAACAAAGTAGGAGTCAAGGTGCACCTTTAATACCAACAAAGTTTTATTCAGGATGTAAGCTTTTGTGTGCTCTAAGCACACTTCATCAGAAGAGGAATGGTCCTTTTTAAATGGAGATTCCAGGGATTGGACCTGGGACCTTCTGCATGCAAAACAGAAGCTATACTACTGGAGCCATGGCCCCTCCTGAGTGTGATATATTTCAATAGCAACACAGACCGGTGTTTTCCAGATGCTTTCTAGTAGTTGTAACATACTGTAACTGTATTTTTTTGAAACAGAATGTGAGTGTTATCTTGCTGCCTGTTACACAGCCTTTAAAGCAGCTCACAACTAGAGAGAATAAAGACACAATAACAGGAAGGTGATTGTTTTTTTTAAGGTGGATGACAGCGCAAACCGTCCTTGGCTGTTGCTACTACTCCAACTGCCATTCTTCAAGGGGCCCATGTAAAAAGCCCTATATAAATGGATCAAATTAGGGATTGTCTGGAAATTGCTTATTAAACTGCCCCTCTCCCAACAATACAGCACAATAGGGTGGAGGAGTTGAAAGAGTTTAGTAAGCTATTTTCAGACCATCCCTACAAGCAATACGAAAAAACATCTTCCCTAAAGTTGGGGCATACCGCTTTACAAAAGTGTGCTGAAATTTTCAAATCCTTCAGGGAAACGTATTCCCCTAGCTCTTTAAGGAGCTTCATAGAATTATTGTTACCGATTTCTCTGTTGATAAAGGAAACTCAGTTTCTTAAGCCTTCAGTTCAGCTGGTTCAGCTGCATTTTTGTCTGCAACAGCAAAACTTGGAATGACATTAGGTTCATCTGCATGTGGAAACATAATAACTGGGGTCCTTTTTTTAAAAAAAAGAAGTTTTAGAAAGTTTCAGTAATTGTTTCTAGGGACTGCAACGAGAAAAAGAAATTATGCACACAGTTCATGTTTTAGTCACCCATCCTTTCTGCAATGCAAACAGCTGCTGCAAAGACATAGTGAAGCGGTAAAAGGACCTGGGGGGGGGGGGTCTGTGTTTAAGTTCTTACACTGTCATGAAACTGCAAGCTGCTCAGTCTTGTAGCCTAGACTACTCCACAGGGCTGTTGTGAGGCTCAAAATGAGGACAGGGAAACCACAGAGGGCTCCTCCTTGGAGGAAGGGTAGAATGAACATGTAACTAGAAAGGTAAGGGGGATCTTACTGAAGGGGAGCCAAGATGGTGCAAAACAGTGAACCATACTGTATAGATTTGATGTTAAGATTTTAAGTTTTTAGGTTTTTAAATGTTCTGACTTTTTAAAATGTTTATATATGTAATAATAATCTAAACTCTGTTTTATTGTTGCTGTGAGCCGCCCTGAGCCATTTTTATGGGAAGGGCGGGATACAAGTCATAGAATAAAATAAAAAAATAAATAAACAGCAACTGACGCAAGGTCAGCTCACACAGCAAAGTACTGAGCCTCTGAACACCGTTTATTCTTCTGCTCCATCAAAGGACTTAACGCCTTCTGCCCCCCAGAGTGTCAATCAAAAGACTCCAAAGTGAACTCGGCAGTCACCAGCAGGGCAATCCTCCACCCACCTTTCCTTCCAGGTTCAGCTGCTGCATTTCTTGGTCGCTGTTGCCAATCCCAATAAAGGCGCACGGTTGGGACTCCTGTTCGGAGCAGCCGTCCCGCTCCATCTGCTCTTTTTTTTTCTTCCACCCGCTACCCATAAGGTAGACACACGGAGGGGGGCAAAAAAACCTAAGGGAAAGGCAAGGTGCATTAGGATCAAAGTTCCCTCTAAAGCTGCAGAGTCTTGTGAGCAAAAACTCTCCTTTGTGAGCTACCGGCATGAAAGCGGTGAGCTCCTCCATCAATTAGTTTGCTCTGGGGCCATTTTTCCTGAGCTACGACAAAAATGTGTGAGACGGAGGCTTAAAAATTGTGAGCCAGCTCACGCTAACTCAGCTCAGAGGGAATCCTGGTTAGGATCACATCTGCATTAGGTGTCATTTGTTAAGGACTCTTTACTGAATTGCATACGTTATGCACAAAATTACTAGAAGCCAAGCTAAGAAAAGCTGCATCTTGTGGCCTATACTGATCACCAGAAAGGAAACTGGCTTGTATGCCCATGCCAACTTTGTCCTTTACCACGGCTACTAGAAGTATCAGAATAAGTTCTGATACTTCTAGTAGCCGTGGTAAAGGACAAAGTTGGCATGGGCATACAAACAATGTCCTTTCAGTGCAGAAGCTCCACTCGAGGCTTCCAAGATTTTACCATGCACTGAGGACACACTTTCATCACAGTTTTAAAGCCTAAAAACTTGCTGTTTTTAAAATGGAATCTGAGGATGAAATTTGAGGATGCTGACCTGACACCTCCCCCCACCCCCCCACCCCAAAAAATCATCATCTCAGTGACACAATCATGACTGCAAAACTGTAGAAGATACTCAGCCCCGGCTTTGTGATAGAAGAAAGTTATCTACAATGCTCCAAATTAGATATAAGTCTCAGACACAACCCAGTCAAAGCTTTGCATTCAAAAGTCCTACCATGTTTAGTGGAAGAAAGCCAAGTGTGCACTTTCGCCCCACTGAAACCTGCAGGACTCCAACTTCAGTTGGTCACAGGTACACCGTTGGTCAATCATCTCACAGCACACACAATTTCTGAGACTGCATATTCCTAGCAATTGTTCCATTCTAGAGCAAATCCGTTTTGCTTTGCAACAGGGAGCTTTAATCTAAAGGAATGAGGGGATGCAAGGAACCATTTTACAGAGAGAATTAAATAAGCAAGAGAACTGAAAGTTATAAGAGCTGATAAAGCACATTTCTCTCAGAGCTGTCCTTCTCCACTGCAATCTTCTCCTGTGGTATATGCTGGAGATATTTGATAACTTTAGAAACAGACATAGGTTTCATTCTGCTTTTCTCTTTTGGGCCTGCTTCTAAATGCCTTCTGGACACTAGATGGCGCTCTATACAAAACAGTAACCATTTACTGGACAAAACAGAAGAAAACTTTTTAAAACACCATTTTAGACATACCTACAACTAAGTTTACACTGAAAAACTTAAGGATCCCAGAGAAACAATTTTTAATAGAGTCCATCAAATGAGACTTCCAGGAACCAGGGAAAAAGGAGATATTGCAGATGCCTCAACAAAGCGAGAAAAGCTGGAGAACTGGTTCACACGTGACATTTTTCGTACCTCTTTTCATTTCCGTAAGATTTCTGTGCAACTTTTGCGTGAAGAATTAGGACTGTTTGATCACCTCGCTCCTTTAAATAATTTCTCATAGCTTCCCTAAAAATTGAAAAAGTATAATAAAAAGTTAATCAAAATGTATTTTGTATATTATATAATTTGCACATCTCTAAATTTCAATTGTTCTTTTTTTGGCACAAGCAAAAATCTATTTAAGCATAACTGGTTGAACAACAAGATACTTAAAATACCTGGTGTGTTATGGTTACTGAACATTAATGATTGACTTCTCAGATACAACAGAAAAGAAGAAAAAAAGCAGGAACTCCTTTGCAGTTTGGTGTAGTGGTTAAGTGCACGGACTCTAATTTGGGAGAATTGGGATTGATTCCCCACTCCTCCACTTGCAGCTGCTGGAATGGCCTTGGGTCAGTCATAGCTCTCGCAAAGCTGTCCTTGAAAGGGCAGCTGCTGTAAGAGCTCTCTCATCCACACCTACCTCACAGGGTGTCTGTTGTGCAGGGGAGGGGAGATAAAGGCGATTGTGACCGCTCTGAGATTCAGAGTAGAGGGTGAGACATAAATCCAATATCATCAATATCTTCAGTATTGGGCCACACACACTTGATATAGCCAATCCTCCTGGAGTTTACAGTAGGCCCTGTACTAAGAGCCCTGTAAGCTCTTGGAGGATTGGCTACATCAGGGGGGTTTGGCAAAGGAGTTCCTGCTACAAAAACAGCCCTGAAAAAAGTACTGAACTGCCAGCAGGAGAGGGGCAGCCTTGCCTGAGATCTGACCCTCCAACAGAACCTCCCCCCTCTTCTGTTCTGTCTCACCCCAGCCACTGACAACAAAAATGCTTTAAAGCAGAGGTCCCCAACCTTTTAGGCACCGGGGACTGGTTTGTGGAAGACAATTTTTCCACAGACTGGGGGTGGGGAGCGGCAATGGTTTCGGGATTTTGGTGTGTTGGTTAAGTGTGCGGAATCTTCTCTGGGAGAGCCAGGTGTGATTCCCCACTCCTCCACTTGCAGCTGCTGGAATGGCCTTGGGTTAGCCATAGCTCTCGCAGAGTTGTCCTTGAAAGGGCAGCTGTTGTGAGAGCTCTCTCAGCCCCACCCACCTCTGCTGTTGGGGAGGAAGATAAAGGAGATTGTGAGCCGCTCTGAGACTCCAAGTGGAGGGCAGGATATAAACCCAGTGTCGTCGTCTTATTATTACTACATTGTAACAGATAATGAAATAATTATACAACTCATGAACTGGTTGCTAACAGGCCACGGACTGGTACTGGTCCACCGCCTGGGGGTTGGGGACTCCTGCTTTAAAGGACCCCACCACATCTTTATATGTCCAATGGAATCCTCATAGGCCACACCCAGGAAGGGCAGAGCAGTGAAAAAACAGCAGCTCGGAGCAAGAGTTTTTCCACTTGCCTGTCCTGCTTCCCCAATGTTCGAACCAAACAACAATGAGACCACTAGCGAAGGCTCTGTGGTCAAACTGAGTTCAATCCCCGGCGGAAGCTGGGTTTTCAAGTAGCCAGCTCCAGGCGGACTCATCCTTCCGAGGTCGTAAAATGAGTACCCAGCTTGCTGGGGGGGGGGGGAGTTTGGATGACTGGGAAAGGCAATGGCAAACCACCCCATAAAAGTCTGCCGGGAAAACGTTGCGAAAGCAACGTCACCCCAGAGTCGAAACGAGTGGTGCTTGCAGCACAGGGAACCTTTCCTTTCCTTGATGCTTTAGACTTGCTTTATTTTCTTGGTGCTGTAGTTCTTTACTAGCTTTGGATTTCATTCTTGTTTATGCTGTTTTGTACATTTTAATGCATGGTAAGGGATCCTTTCGATGCTCCTATTGTGGCAGAAAGGCAGCAAGTAATATTTTTTTTTTAAAAAAATGGATTATAAGATTGTATGTTGGTCTAGCTCGAGAACATTTCTCAGCAGTTATGAAGGAACTCCATTTCTCAGCAGTTATGAAGGAACTCCATTTACAAGCCAAATTGAAAACACTGGTTCTCCAGCCTCAGATTCAGCAGGCACTCACGGGAGCACAGCTCTTGAACCTTTCCGAGGGTTCCCCCTCTTCCTCCCCACCTACCTTGTCCATTGAATAGGAGGTGCAGCTGCATAAGAATCTCTGGATTAGGAGAGCGGGCAGCCAGCCAGCCAGCCACCAGGGGCTTTGCCACGCCCCCAGCAGCCCTCATTAACCCTTGGAGAATCCTGCACCACCCTTTCTCCACTTCTTACATGATTTTGGGCGGTGGGTGGCTTGCTGGCCTTTCGATGGGGGGAGGGGGGGGTGGCGGCCCAGGAGAGTCCCAGGCGAGTGAGGCCTGCTTGGGCTGGCTGGATCTCTAGCCAGCCCAAGCAGGCCTCGCTCGTCCAGGGCTCTCCTTTCTTGCAGCAGGTTGCTTTTGACTGGGCAGGGGTGGCATCTGCTAATGAGCTCCGCCACCTGTTTTTCTACAAAACAACCCCTGCTGGTTCTTATCTTTCAGGCTCCAAACGGCCTAGGTCAGAGGGCATCTTCAGCGCCTGCCACATGACCCTGGTGGAACCATCCCGCTGCATATACTCACTTGACACAGGAATTTCTGGCCTGGAGGTTATTAGGTGAAGGGGTTTTTTTTTGTTTGTTTTCTTTTGTTTTCCCAGACCCTTTGGTGCTATATCAGGTGTGACCTGATGGTTTCATTGCTCTCTCTTGCAGCGCTGTTTTAACCTGCTGTTTTCATCTTCAAATAGAGGGCTGTGTCAGCAGATTAAAACAGTTACAGCCATTTTACAGATCGTTGTCACAGTCAAACTCCCCTTCTTTCAGTCAGCCTGGACAGCTGATGCATTTTCAGCGGAAGGCAACTTCATACAAAATCTGCTTCACTGCAAAACTCTGGCGAAGGTAGATCTCAAATAATAGTCACTGGCTATACTCCAAAAAGGAGCCCTGGGGGCGCAGAGTGGTAAGCTGCAGCACTGCAGTCCAAGCTCTGCTCACAACCTGAGTTTGATCCCGGCGGAAGCTGGGTTCAGGTAGCTGGCTCAAGGTTGACTCAGCCTTCCATCCTTCCGAGGTCGGTAAAACGAGTACCCAGCTTGCTGGGGGTAAAGTGCAGATGATTGGGGAAGGCAATGGCAAACCACCCCGTAAAAAAGTCTGCCAAGAACACATCGTGATGTGATGTCACCCCATGAGTCAGTAACAACTCAGTGCTCGCACAGGGGACTACCTTTACCTTTTTTATACTCCAAAAGAGACAAACACAGACTGATTTCGCACTAACCTTGCTCCGCGGCAGGCTTCCCTTCTTCTCCGGAGCAAGCTAGCGATTTCACACAAGCTGCTCCATGCAGCCGTTTTTTGTCAAGGCAACCTAAACAATTAGGTTTATGCTGTTGCACATCAAATCGGGGGTTGCTACGATGAAAAATGGTGGCACGGAGCCGCTTGTGCGAACACACTAGCTTACTGCAGAGAAAAAGGGAAGCCTGCTGCGGAGCAAGCTTAGTGCGAAATCAGTCAAGAGTTTATATTTAAAAATACAGAAGCGTGTTGCAGTGTTAAACTGTCCAGCCTCACAAGCTATACTCAGGCAGGACTTGTGCACCCACCTCTCTCTTTAATACACACCAAGCCACAGCAAAGCTTTCCGACATCTAAGCTTTCTATAGGGTGTAACTTTCAACCTTGTGATTTCCCATGAGTCTGAATGGCCCAGGCATAACTGAATTCCTGTTTGCAAGGACCAGGTCTTAGTTCATAACGGAACAGCCAAGCCTTACCTGGTGAGCCGTTTAGGCTGAGGTCGCTCACCGAATTTCCTGTAAAATAAAACAGTCAGTTGTGAGCAACCCTGAAGCAAGAAGGTCTTTAAAGTAAGGCCAATTCAGAAAATGTTGAAGATGCAGATTCCTCTTAAGCCAGAACTGTTTTTGCTGAATATGTATCCTAGCGATTATACAAAAGAGACAAGACATTTAATGGCACATATTAATACATAGCTAGGATTTTGTCTGCTCAGAAACGGAAGCTCCAAGAACTACCCACAAAACAGGAACTGATTGGGAAAATATTGCAGCAGCAGAGGTGGACTATTTATTGCTATTGCTTGCTGGGAAATCCAAGGAAGAAGCAAGAGAATACTGGGAGAAGTTACATGTATGGCTAGACACTTAAGTTGTTTTGGTGTGAACTGTGGCTAATATTCTTCAAGTTATATGGTTGAAATACAAGCTAACTTGATAACCTAAATGTGAATTTACAATATACCGTATTTTTTGCACTATAAGGCACTCCGGACGATAGGACGCACCTTCCTCCTGCGGGGCGATCCGCTGCCTCCGCCTCCGATCCCGGTGCTTCCCCCGCGCCTGCCTGCCTGGCTCCAGCTTCTTCCAGCAAGCGCTGGGATCGCTCCACGCTGCCCCCTCCGCAAACCCAGCGCTTTGCGAGCGCCGGCTGTGGAGAGGGCAGCGTGCTTCCTCCGTGCCTGCCTGCCTGGCTCCAGCTCTGACGCTTATAGCAAGCGCCAGGATCGCTCCCTCTGCCCTCCGATCCCGGCGCTTGCTGTAAGTGTCAGAGCTGGAGCCAGGCAGGCAGGCGCGGGGGAAGCGCCGGGATCAGAGGCGGAGGCAGTGGATTGCCCCCCCCACTTTTTTTGGGGGGGGGAGTGCGTCTTATGGTGCAAAAAATACGGTAATTCTATATGACTACTGTGATGAGAGGCTAAGCGTGTAACAGTGTAATGAAATTTTCTTTTATTTGAATTCTACAGTGACAAGCAGAATGTATTCTATTTTTCTTTACAGATGTATTATTACTTTTCTATTTCCATTTTCCCTTTTCCCTCTTCTTTCTTGAAAATAAAAATTTCATACGACATAAAAACTACTCTGTCTGCAATCCACTGCCACTTTGCCGCCTAACTCACTCTTCCCTAGATCCTGCCAAAGCCCACAGAGCTTTTATAATAGGAAACCACACATTTATTAATAAATATATATATATACAAGAACACTTGCAGTGTTTCAGATAAATTCCATTTTTGCCAAAGCTAGAAGATTTATCCTGCAATTGAAACTGGGTGTGTGTGTCTGTATAAATGTTCTCATCCGTTTCAAAAAAGGAAGAGAAGGAGCAAAATATCCAAAGAACAAAATGAGTTCAACATGTCTATATTAACGCACTAAGACATCACAATTAAAAGAGGTAATATATATTTTAAGAATTTTTAGCAACAGAGCTAATTAATTTTAAGCTATCTCAACTGCATGGGGGGGGGGGAATAAAGATTACGTAGAAAAATACCTGGGGAAAATATTTAGTTTGGGGAACTCATAATCAAAAATAAGTCAGAATCTAAAGGAGCTCCTTTAAGCATCCTGTGTTCTTGGAGCCCTGATTCGGATATTCACGGTAGCCCAATCCCACCAGATCTGGAATATAAGAAGAGCCAGCCCTGGTTAGTATTTGCATGGGAGAACACCAGTGAAGTCCAAGGTTGCTACACAGAAGCAGGCATTAGCAAACCACCCCTGTTCACCTCTTGCCTTGCAAAACTTTAGGGGCCACCATAACTCAAAAGAAGAAGAAGATATTGGATTTATATCCCACCCTCCACTCCGAAGAAGTGGAGAAGAAGATGATACGGGATTTATATCCCGCCCTCCACTCCGAAGAGTCTCAGAGCGGCTCACAATCTCCTTTCCCTTCCTCCCCCACAACAGACACCCTGTGAGGTGGGTGGGGCTGGAGAGGGCTCTCACAGCAGCTGCCCATTCAAGGACAACCTCTGCCAGAGCTATGGCTGACCCAAGGCCATGCTAGCAGGTGCAAGTGAAGGAGTGGGAAATCAAACCCGGTTCTCCCAGATAAGAGTCCGCACACTTAACCACTACACCAAACTGGCTCTCCAGTGGGTCTAAATAATGAAATAACTGGTGCTGTAGCTAGCTTTGACTTGACAGTACTTTCCACCACCACGACAACCCTGGAACATAACAAACTGCCCTTATAATTTCCTTGCCTTTAAAGAGCTGTTATCCTAGTGCAACAGGAAGCTATCAGTTCAGAAACAAGCCCAAAACCCCGTAGGTACACAAAACTAGTTGCCAAATTATTTGGATCACAGAAGATAAACAAACTAATTGACTGACCACCATCCCAATCTGATTGACCAAAATGAAAGCATGAAACAGATGAACTTCATGACTCGTAAACGTGAATTTTATAACAGGTAAAGATCTGCATGTTTATGATGTGAAACTTCTCAAGACATTGATCTATATAATCTGGTAGGAGTAATGTGAGGTATGAACTATGTGACACAATTTTTGTAAAATTATCACAAACTTTCCCTGATTATAGATACCTTTAAGACAGGGGTGGGGAACCTCCATCCCGAGGGCCAAATACGGCCCTCGAGGTCACTTGGTGTGGCCATCGGGGATTGCTGGGCTGAACTGAGCCATGTGGCAGCCTCTCTGGGGCCTGGCTGGCCAGCAAGGATCGTGGAACCCAGCCGCGCTATGCAACAGCCTCCCCAGGGCCAGGCAGGGATCACAGGGCCCAGATGTACTGTGCGACAGTCTCCCTGGGGCCTGGCTGGCTGGCTGGCCAGAATTGCTCCAGGGCCTGGAAGAGTTACTGTCACAGCTCAGTTTGCACTTGATTATCCCAGAGGGTGTGGCCTAATATGCTAATGAGTGTGTGACCTAATATGCTAATATTAGGGGATGTGGTCTAATATGCTACTGAGTTCCTGCTGGACAAGGGAAAAACAATTATTTGCATTAATTTTGCTGGCCTGAATCATTCTCCCTCAGTGAAGCACTGTTTTTTAAGTTGATAATTTTTTATGGCCCGCGAATGATGTTATAAATATCCATATGGCCCTTGGCAAAGAAAAGGTTTCCTACCCCTGCTTTAAGAGGTAAGCAGTGTTATTCCATGTAATAACAGTATTTACTTCCTCTACATTGTTCCTTTCTCCTCAACAAGAACCCCAAGCAACTTAAATCATTCTCCACTGGTTGGTTTCACTTCCTCCTGTTTCCAAGAAGAGGGAAGTGAAATGGACTGGGGAAATGGCTGCTAGCCATTTCAGCCTACCAGCTGATGGGCACGCCCACCCCCTTGTTAAGTTTAAATGGCTGCCAGTCATTTCACTGGTCAATTTTGCAAAACAGACGTGAGAAGTGGTTGCCAGCCATTTTGGACTGACAGCTGACAGACACATCGGCCCCACTGTTAGGCTGAAATGGCTGACAGCTATTTAAACTTAACAGCAGGGCGGATCCACCCATCAACTGTTACGCTGAAATGGCTAGCAACCATTTAACCTGTCCTGTTTTGCAGGGGAAGCGAAACGAACAGGTTAAATGGCTGCCAGCCATTTAAGCCTCCCTTGGCAATTCCTCCCCTTTCTCCCAGCAACAGAAAAAGGGGGACCCAAACTGACAATTTCAGAGCATTTCTTTGTTCAGCTTGAAGACTGTCCTGAAATGGAATTTTTAGGTTCGTGCCCATCCCTAAATCCTCAGAGTTGGTTAGGCTGCAAGACAGTAACTGACCCAAGGTCACCCCAACAAATTTCCATGGCAGATCAGGGATTCAAGCCCAGGTCTCCTAGATTCTGACATTCTAACTACTACACCACACTTAAGCACAAACATAAAGAACAACAGTGAGACCCGCAACCCAGCACCATTGTTTCCCATAGCTACAGCACCAGAGCTGTACCTTCAGTCCCATCAACTCAGGTCAGATGAAATACTTGCAACTAATAGCTTCCAATAACAAAGAAGGAGAGGGAGAAAAGACAAGCATAGCCTTGCAAATAAGTTCACTGAAATGACAAACCCAGGCTCATTTCTGCCATCTTATCTCTTCACTGTGACACAGGAACAGCACGGAAGAACCAATGTTCCTTTAATTCACAGCAGCCGTCCTTACCTGGTCACTGGGAAGCCATTTTCACTCTCTTACAAATAATAATTAAGAGGTTATTAAAAAGTGTGGCGCTGTGTCATACAAACAAATCCTTCTAGTGAAAAAGCAACAGGGAGAGAGCAACCCTATTTGCCCCTGTGCCATGAAGCTACCCAAGCCTCACCTGTCCAGTCAAGTGGCTGAGCTTACGTTTGCAGATATTTCTTTTTAGATCTGGTGACAGGAACCCTGCAAGGTGAACACAGGTGTGCAGCCTTCCTCTTTCAGGTGGCAATAGGGATTGTGAGCCCTACGCACAAACCTCAGAATTAAGCTGTAAAGATGGAGGACTCCCTGACCCGGACACCTCAGCCTAGCTTGATCTCGACAGATCCTGGAAACTAAGCAAGGTTGATTCTGGCCAGCATATGGATGGGAGACATATGGACATATGAAGCTGCCTTATACTGAATCAGACCCTTGGTCCATCAAAGTCAGTATTGTCTCCTCAGACTAGCAGCGGCTCTCCAGGGTCTCCATCTGAGGTTTTTCACACCTATTAGCCTGGACCCTTTTTTGGAGATGCCAGGGATTGAACCTGGGACCTTCTGCTTACCAAGCAGATGCTCTACCACTGAGCCACCGTCCCTCCCCTAAGACCCCCAAGGACAGCCCAGGATAGCCTGATCTCATCAGAGCTCAGGAAGGATGTCCCCAGCACAAACTAATTTATGCAGCAGCCAAACTGCTTACTCACAACTTTAATGCCAGTAGCCCATCACGTAGAATTTCTGCTCACAGGAATCCACAGCTTAGAGGGAGCATTGGTGGCAACTGGATGGAAAGTCTCCATAAACTGCAGCTACTAGAAATCTGAACATTCCTATTAAGTTTATTCAACCTCTGCACAGCTAGCTGTTCTGTGCTACAACAAGAAGAAAAAAAAAACACCTGAGTCAATTCCTCCAAAGAACCTGATGCTACCATTAGTAAATAAGCAAGCAGCTTGGTGTTATTATGTTGTCGAATGGGGCTTTCTCACATTTGACAACAAAAGAGGACATTCTGGGTGGATTTACATTGAGTCACTTTAAAACTCACTCATTAATACTAAAGTAAATATTGTGGCTCAATCTACTGCAGCACAAACCGTACCTTTCACAACTCAGATTAAGAGGAGACCGTTAGTTTGACTTAACAGTCATGTACCCGTACACACACCATTGTGCATAGAACATCCTGTGTGATGTGGTGTGGACATTTGAAAGAAGAGATGGCTAGAGACTTAGGTGTAAAGGGAGAATGTGGGCTAGCTATTGAGGAGGCACAAAAGAGCAGCACTGGTTGTGGGAATGCTTTGGGGAATGCTGGGACAGTAAGTGGAAAAAGTGGCGCTAACCAAGGCGGAAATTTCTGATCATGTAAGATTTAGGGACTAGCAAAGCTTTACTCTGCTCTGGTAAGACCTCACCTGGAGTATTGTGTTCAGTTTTGGGCACCACATTTTAAGAAGGATATAGACAAGCTACAATGGATCCAGAGGAGGGCAACGAAGATGGCAAGGGGTCTGGAGACCAAGTCCTATGAAGAAAGGTTGAAGGAGCTGGGCATGTTTAGCCTGAAGAGGCGGCAGCTGAGAGGTGATATGATCACCATCTTCAAGTACTTGAAGGGCTGTCATATAGAGGATGGTGTGGAATTGTTTTCTGTGGCCCCGGAAGGTAGGACCAGAACCAATGGGTTGAAATTAAATCCAAAGAGTTTTTGACTCAACATCAGGAAGAACTTCCTGATCGTCAGAGCGATTCCTCAGTGGAACAGGCTTCCTCGGGAGGTGGTGGGCTCACCTTCCTTGGAGGTTTTTAAACAGAGGCTGGAGGGCCATCTGACAGCAATGAAGATCCTGTGAATTTAGAGGGGAGGTGTTTGTGAGTTTCCTGCATTGTGCAGGGGGTTGGATTAGATGACCCTAGAGGTCCCTTCCAACTCTATGATTCTATGAAAGCTTGCAGTGAGATGCAACAACATCACAATGTCAAAGGCATTCAGACTCTTCTGTCTTGTTTCCTGCAGGGGGCCCAATGAAGTTCCAGTTTTTACGTGCTTCTAGAAATCATTCCTTTTACTTATAATCAGGCTTTCTCACTGAGACTGAAAGCACATTGCAAAAACTACATTAAAACTAGTCTATAGATTTTAAAATTCAGCTCATACCTGCCAAAGAGAGTTACCGTAAATTTTTACATTTGGGATCTTTAAGTGAAGTCCACCATGGGCTGGGTATCAGATACCCAACAGAAATCGTCATAACGGCATTATACTAGTCCTTGGTCTTTCAGTTTAGGCAATGGTAGCAACTAAAGGTATAAAGGCTAAGTGAAAATATTCTCGTTGGAATGATGAAATGCTTTAAGGAAAGCTATTAAAATTGTTATAGATGCTCTTTCTTCCCTCAACATTTTAATAATTACACAAGACAAAACACAGCCTTAGGCAATAATATCACAGACATACATCTCTCAGACCTCTAACTTCCTTCAAATTCCTCCATTTTTGGCAACATGTAGAAGAAACTATCTCCATTTCCATTTATTAACAGGTTTGTCTACAGGTTTTTAAACAAGATAGCTCAGGACTTTTTAAAGACAATATACAATCTGTGCTTTGAAACCTAGACACTAAAAGATATAAAACCAACACGAGAAAGAAGAGAGAAATTCATTTCAGCCCATGCAAATCCTGAATCTCCTGAAGTCCATGGAGTTAAAATGGAGAGATTAGAATGCAAAACTACTGTTCTTGTGGAAAGTAATTTTGATAAAATGAAATTTTTTGAGTAATATGTCGAAAGACCATTTACCATTTAAAAGAAAAGCGGATAATGCTGTCACCATTTATTGCAACACTTTTGTGTGAGGCTGGATTATTTAAAAATATTGATATCCCACCTTATCTCCTTATCGAGGCAACTAACAATGAAGCAAGTTCCAAGGACACAAAGGTAAGCCCATTTACAAGATTAAAAAAACAAAATGCAAGGGCTAGAAATGCATTTTGTCCCTTGCGAGAAACTATAGGCAAGAAATGGGACTGCAGTTTGATGTCTCCACAGCCAGGTGGTGCCCTCCTCCCTCAGTCCAGAGGCTTCCATTACTGTGTCGCTTACAGTTTAGAAATTCTGGAGTCAAACTATAAATCCAAAGAATTTGAAATCACATTAACTGGAGAAACGCCCCCAAGAAAGCAACACCAAGAAAACACAGAAGAACAGCCAAACACGGTAGTAACCTGTGCTTGCAACAAAGATTTAAGAACAGGAATTTATTCCCAGTTAGGATGAAAGTCCTCCTAAATGCTTAACTCAGGAGAGGAGAGGATGCTCTCTATGACTGATTCCCCACTAGCCTCATGCCGCTCTCACTCTCCTCTTCTCCGCAGGGCTTCTGTCGGATTTCACGCTATCTGCCCCCGGGGCTGCAACTCACTCCAGTTTTTTCATGCAGCAGACAAGATCCTCTAAAAACCGGTTTGTTTGCAGCGTAAAAAAGGCAAAGCAAGTTGCAGCCTTGGGGCAGATAGTGTGAAACCTGACGGAGGCCCTGCAGAGAAGAGGAGGGTGAGAGCAGCATAAGGCTAGTGGGGAATCTGTCTATGTCTCCAAACAGAATGAACCTTCACGGCAAGTTCACTGTGCTATTCTAGCTTGGAGGATGGAAGGTGCTCTTGCGGACGGATTGCCCGGAAGCTGTGACCTCCGTTTAAGGAGACTTTGCCATATACCACTTCAACCAGATAGCATGCAGAAGGACTCTCCAACTGAAAGGCACATCAGGCAAGAATGCTGAGCCAATTCTGTAGCATCTCACACATGCCAATCCTGATCCCCAAAAGGCAAGCCTCTTAATTTGGAGCCTTCACATTGAAGTGTGTAGCCGCTGTGCTTCTGACTGAATGCGCCATGAGGTCTCCTGGAACCTTGACTCCTTTCTGCTCTGAGGCTTTCCCTATAGATTCCCAGAGCCATTTCCTCAGATATGTTTCAGTTGTCTTCCTGCCCTTATGATTCCCTAAAATTTAACAGTGCAGAGGTGCAAATACATAAAGTGCTATGTAGATCCAGTAACTGCCAGAACCTCTCATCAGGATGTGTTGAGTTGGAGAAGAGGCAGAAGGACAGTAGACAAATCTCTTGGAATCATGACTGATCTTTTCACAGCACCGCTTTATCCTTGTGGGAAAACAAAAACCTTTAGTCCAACTCTAATAGATAATGCACCCTCTGCCCAAAAAAACATGAGAAGCAGTAACAGACACTTCCCTGAGGGGTTCAAACAGGCTGCATTATAACCTGCAAAATAACATGGAGACCCCAGGACTTGAACTAATGCTGAGCTGGGGGTGGAGGTGCTATTCCCGTCTCAGGGATTTATTTATTCCATTAAATTTCTAGACTGCCCTCCCTTGCAGGACAGGGCTCGGGGCAGTGCATACAACAGCAAAAACACATTCATAATTAAAACACACAGTTAAAACAATAAGATATAACAATACTCCTGGTGAGATGGCACAAGACTACGCCAGATTGTGCTGGTGCCCCAACAGAGGGAGGGCAGGGAACAGGAGTGTAAAAGCAGATGGAAACCATCACTGTCTTCAATTAAATGCCTGGAGGAACATCTCTGCCTTGAAGGCCCAGCAGAACTGCATTAGGTCCCGCAGGTCATGGTGTTATTCGGCAGAGAGTTCCACCAGGTTGGAGCCAAGGCTGAAAGTGGCCTGGCTGTGGTCAAGGACACTTAGATGCCTCTCTGATCACTAACAGGTTCTTATCAGCAGAATGCAATGTTCTACAGGGGATATATCAAGAGAGGTGGTCTCTAAGATATGTGGGTCTCTGACAGTTTAGGGCCTTAAAGGTTAACACCAGAATGGCTTTACATGAGAGTGTTTAGAAAGAAGTAGACCACTAAATGGTGTATGAATGTAAGCCAGCACTACAGTCTGCCTTCAGATGGTGTTAACGTTTGAGTCCTTGGATCAGCTCCTCCTGCAAGAACAAAAGGATCTGGAGGAAAGCACAGGTCCCAAGACTCCTTTGCTTTCCACACCAGCACAAAAGAGCTTCCCAGGAAGTGCCATAAATCCTGGGGATAGCCTGGATGCTTGCATAACCTTAGCAACATCACCACAAAACCCTGCAGACGTCAGGAAATCCTGTAGCCTTTCACTCTTCAGATGGTCTGTCTTCACCAACCTGATGCAGCACGGCTGGAAATACTGGAATGTGCCAAGGTTGCTGTGCAGATTTTTCCAGGAAACTGAGAAACCAGTCCTTTTCTGGCCAATGAGACACCACGGCTGATAACAGACGGGCAATGTGCGTCGGATTAGGGAGGGATGGTGGCTCAGCGGTAGAGCATCTGCTTGGTAAGCAGAAGGTCCCAGGTTCAATCCTTGGCATCTCCAATTAAAAAGGGTCCCGGCAAGTAGGTGTAAAAAACCTCAGCATGAGACCCTGGAGAGCCGCTGCCACTCTGAGTAGACAGTACTGACTTTGACGGACGCAGGGTCTGATTCAATATAAGGCAGCTAGCTCCATATGTTCATATATGCTCGTATGTGTTTCAAATTGGGCCAGCTCAAAAAGAGCCATCCCAAAGCTTCCACACACTCACCCACAAGCCATCCCTATCCCGTCCACGGGGTGACACAGGAACAATCAGACAGCCGCTGAGCACCATTCCTGTCCCTCAGTTTGGGTTTTCCCTCATACATTTTTACTAGTCATGCGCTAATGCCCAAAGTGCTGGTGTGTAAGCAGCCCACTAGTATCAGTTCAGCTCATGACTTTCCTTATGAACTGCAAATCACTGCTGTGGATGCAGAAGCACCTGACCAGGGGGCAATCAGCATACTGATCTGCTGCACCTGAGCATGCCAGTTGACTGGCCAGGTAAACGGGCCCACCTGCTGGTCACCCTCCCGGAAGATCTTTTGCTGGAAAGCCATTCAGATGGATCTGAGATCCGATAGCTAATTCAGTCTGCTTCCACACAGAGGACTCTAACCATGTGCTGTGCCTGAAGACAGATAGAGTTCCGTTCAGTTCACAGTCTAAAGAACTTTATTCACAACAGATCCGCACCTTGGCAGTAATACTATTCCTCTTGAGGCACACATCTCCGTTCCCGATGGCTGACTGGAAGTGCTTTGTGGCCCAGGGGACTGCTCCAGCCAACTGAAGCTCTTGCTTCATTCATTTTGGGTCCACAGCCCTTGAGCAAGCTCATCTTGAAGACTCTGCCCTCCTCCCGGTAAGCTTGTATCTACTGTGAACTAGATGAATTCCTGGATCTGAAAAGGCTTCTCCTCAACCAGGGTATGATCTACTGTGCAACAATGCACATTTCTCTCGGAGACTGAAGTACTCTCAACCTTAGGTGAGACTTGTAGGCAATCAGATACTGAAAGGAAACTAAGTCCTCTTGAGTTTGCCCCCACCTTCAGGAAAGAGTCAACGCTATCCTAGGCTACTCAGAAAGGAATGATGTAAATAGTAAAAGGGTATTGTTGGCACATATTAAATTGGAGGAATCACAAGCGGTTGAGCCCAAGATGATGTAACTGATGGTGTAAACTATTATTTATTCTTATTTATTCAGTGCGGGAGCTGCACTGGCTGCCAATTGTGTACCGAGTTCGTTACAAGGTGCTGGTCATTACCTTTAAAGCCCTATATGGCCGAGGACCTGCCTACCTTAGGGACTGCCTCTCTCCATATGTTCCCCTGAGAGCACTGAGATCCAGTTCCCAAAACCTACTACGAATCCCTGGACCAAGGGAGGCCAGACTGAAAATAACAAGGGAGCAGGCCTTCTCCCCAATGGTGGAATCAACTACCAGAGGAGGTGCGAGCCCTGCGAGACCTAAATCAGTTTCGCAGGGCTTGCAAAACCATCCTCTATCAACTCGCGTTTAAGATGGAACCCGGAAATGACACCTAGCCAACTTATACATATATTGAACTGTGGCACTTTATTTTGTAGCTGTTAATAATCTTAATTGTTTATTTAATTTAATTGAATGTATTTAACTATTTTAATTGTCTTTTATTGTAATGACTGGATTTTAGTGTAATCATAGTGTAAACCATGTCATGTAAGCCGCTCTGAGCCCGCTTTGGCGGGGGAGGGCGGGATATAAGAATAAAATTATTATTATTATTATGTATGAGTGTATATGGGGATAAAACTGGTACTGACATCTGTTGCAGGGTTTGGTTCCCAGGGATGGGTCTCTGTTGGGTCCTCTGCTGTTGGTTAGAAGGTGTTTTAAATTGGAGGTGAGGAAGACCATCAGAGATAGGAGAGATATCCTCATTCAGGAGAGAGTGTATATATTCCTATGCAGGAAAGGCGGCTGGCCATTGATGATATATTGAAGTGATTTAAGTTGTGGGCTGCAATGTTTCCTCTAAGCTGCAGAGTCCTGTGAGCAAAAATTCTACTTGGTGAGCTACTGGCATTAAAGTTGTGAGCTACTGCACGAATTAGTGTGCTCTGGGGTCATCCTTCCTGAGCTAAGACAAAAATGTGTGAGCTGGAGGCTAAAAATCTCTGAGCCAGCTCATGCTAACTCAGCTTGGAGGGAACACTGATGGGCTGTAAGTAACAACCAGTGGTATTCAGTTACCTATTCTGTAGCAGGTTGGTTCTGGATATCATTCTGCTCCTTTACTATACAGAACTGTAAACCACAAAATGTGTTTTGTGAATCCTCCAGGTGAGAGTCCATGTCTGCAAGGACAGAGCAAATGTTATTCTAATGAAGCACTCAAGTGTAGACTATGGATTGTTTTACATGTTCCAGGTGACAGCTGGATACATGCGGGTATTTGATGGTCAGTGGGTTTTCAGTGGGAGTTGACTGTTCACTGAAAAGTTTCACAGTCGTGTCCAAGAAATGAATGTGTTGCAAGGACTGGTCTATGTCATGATAAGGTTGATCTTAAAGTCCTGGTGAAATTTTCAAGAGCTTTCTTCTCATGCACCCAGAGAAAGAAAATGTCATCAGCAGTGTCCCCTCTAAGCTGAGTTAGTGTGAGCTAGCTCATAGCTTTTTAGCCTCTGACTCACACATTTTTGTCTTAGCTCAGGAAAAATGGCCCCAGAGCACACTACTTTAATATCAGTAGCTCACGAAGTAGAACTTTTGCTTACAAGTCTCCACAGCTTAGAGGGAGCATTGGTCATCAGTAAATCTTAACTACAGGGCAGGAGTCAATGATCGTTGCTCTTAAGTCAGCCATGAAACCTTGCATATTACAGTGCCATGTGGGTGGGCCCATGGCTGCACTATTAATCTGAAGGTATAAACCATTATCAAGTTGAAAGCAGCAGTGGATGAAGACAAATAAGCAAAGTTTGGTAGCTACATTTGCTGAGGCATTATCTGGGGATAACATTCCTAATGTCTTATGACTGATGTTGCTATACAGACTCAGCAGCTATGACTGCTAAGATGGTGTTTTCCAGGAGGCTGCCGATGGACCATAGCTCCCTCAGGAAATGAGCTGTCTCCTGCAAGTAATTTGGGGTGCTGATGGTATAAGTCTAAGGCTGAAGTCCATATAGCCAGTCATGCCTACAATGATAGTACCAGCACCTGATATATACGGATGTCCCAGGTCTCCAGGTTCGTGCGTCTTCCTTTTAGCCTTGAATTTCAGCACCATCCAATAGCAATGCATTCTCAACTACAAGGCACTCTGAGTATCACTTATCCTTTCATGGTCATGACGCCCACTCAAGCTGTCTCACAGGTGCAGTTCAAAGTTTTGTTTTTGCATTTTTGTTTGTTCTGAGGCCCAAATTTGTCACACAACTTTGAACCACTTCTGCTAAACCAGCTGACCTTTCTGTGACCGTGTCATCTCAGTCATTTCGTGGAGTTCATGAGCAGACAAATGTCACATCATAGCACTCTGTCAAGGCACAAGGGACAACAACCACTATGCCCCAGCTAACTTTTTTATCTTGCTACAAACAGGTTGTAAAGTCCAAGGCTCCATCTACGTAAATGGTTACTGCCGTGCTTCAAAACATCAATACAATGCTGGAGCATACGACTTCCCCCCCTTGCTTTGAGATGGGTACTTATTACCTTCCTGTTGCAATTCAACTATTTCCAGTGCTACATTATTTTCAGACTTACTGCTTGTTTAGTGCAACTGCTGATTCGCCAACTGCTCCAAGATTTAGAAGGTAATAATCTAGCCTTAGCTATGTAACAACTGCTTTACAAAAAGCTGTGTTTATTTTTTCTGATGAAATTTACCATTTTGCAAAGACCATAAAAGTGACAGAACATGAAAGTTCATTTCTTCACGCCCATCCCAAGTTGTTTATGGAGAACACTTCTATCTATGTAATTGCTGCAGCAATTTGGGAAACAATTTTCTTTCCTTCATTGGAAACAAAAGTCACAGGGTATTATTGGAACTCTGTCTGGAGAAGTGATGCTCTATATTCTTGGTGCTTGGGGGGGGGGGGGCACAGTGGGAGGGCTTCTAGTGTCCTGGCCCCACTGCTGGACCTCCTGATGGCACTTGGGTTTCTTGGCCACTGTGTGACACAGAGTGTTGGACTGGATGGGCCATTGGCCTGATCCAACATGGCTTCTCTTTTGTTCTTATGTATTGTATTGAGGAAGTGAGCTCTGGAATAAATTCTGTTAATCTTTAAAGTTCCACTGGTCTTCGGTTTTGTTTAGCAAAGTCAGCGTTGGTTATTCTTTTAAGAGCACTTTCAAAGCCTGTAGAAAGAAACAGGGTATCATGCAGAATGCATATTTGTGGGGGAATACAGTGTTGCCCATTTATTTTCTCCCCACCTCCAAGAGCCAGATAAACTCTACAAATTAACAAAAAAAATGGAAGTTAAACCCTCAAGTGGCATTTTCAGAAATTTCCATGGCAGCTGGCTGTCTGACAGCTCTCCTTGGCCAGGAATCTGGGAGAAAAGTGCCATCAGTATGCAGGTAGGGGTGCCTACATACTCAGGGGACTTCTTAGGTATACACAAAAATATGATTTATAATAGAATCAGAGTTGGAAGGGACCTCCAGGGTCATCTAGTCCAACCCCCTGCACAATGCAGGAAACTCACAAATACCTCCCCCTAAATTCACAGCATCTTCATTGTGGTCAGATGGCCATCTAGCCTCTGTTTCAATACCTCCAAGGAAGGAGAGCCCACCACCTCCTGAGGAAGCCTGTTCCCCTGAGGAACCGCTCTAATGGTCAGGAAGTTCTTCCTAATGTTGAGCCGGAAACTCTTTTGATTTAATTTCAACTCATTGGTTCTGATCTGACCTTCTGGGGCCACAGAAAATTATTCTGCGCCATCCTCTAGATGACAGCCCTTCACGGAACTTTGACTCTGGAAATTTCCAAAAGAAAAAAGGGAGAACAGACTTCCCCCTTCAATGCCCTGATGACTAAACATGTTCCAGACATGGAACACTGAGATAAACTGGGCATCAAGGGGTGTAGCAATATTTTGATTGTATCACCAATTCTTTTGCTCTATTTTTTGTAGTACATGCTCATGCAAGGTTCAACTATTAGTGAACTCTGATTGCCTAAGGGTTTTTCTTTTCTGACAGCTGGTTTCAAAAGTTATAGAAATACTAGATTATTGTCTTTTAATAGAAAGTACAAGTTTTGGCCTTCTAATCTTGCTCAGAAAAAAATAAAAAAGAACACCCGTAAGAGGTATTCTTAGTTGCATGTGTTTGACTATCTCAGCAATAGTTAAGAACCAAACACTGATCTAGATGGTGATTACAAGGTTAAGTTAAGAAAGATTTAGCAGAAGATAAAACTCTTATTTTTCTATTTAAATGCACTGATACAATAAGTAAACCAGATACCTTTGGATGGAATTCTCAGAAGAGTTTAGGCGAGATTTCTCACACTGTGTGTGTGTGACTTGGGTTTACAGAAAGTTTCCTAAAAAAAGTGTCTCAAGACAATAGCCTGGAAGCTGGTTTCCTTTAAATTTTATTTTAATATCGTTGAGAAATGGTAGGAACCTTGGTAATTTTGGCACTTGTTTTTTGCAGTAGCTACAGGGCTAATCTTTGCATGCTTGTATTTTTAAGGTGGTTTTAAAAAGAGAACTAATTTTTTTTCCAATAAAAGATAAAATTCCCTGAAGGTTTTCTGTGTGGTCTGTTGGTATTCATTTAAAGAACAGAACTCACAATTAATTCATTTGCACTATCTTAGAAAGCTAATTAGTCCAGATTCTCTATTTGGATGCAGGAGTAAAACATCTCATTACAGGAGGAGTTGGCCTGCTCCATGGGACTTGTTAAGGGAGTCTTTGGAAAGTGAGACTGGATTTCCAAGTTGTTTCACTTCCTCTCCCCTCCCCCCTCAAATCCATTATAAGCCTCCAGTAGGTTTCCCCCTTATGCAAAAATCAAACTGACATTCTGAACAAACAACTGGACTTAGTGATAGGCTGGATGCTGTAACCAATGAAGTGCAATGATGACAAGACTGACATGTGATTGGTAAATGAGAACAAATCAGCCTGTTCTACATGGGGTGACACATTTCCTACAAGAGTGTGTTTGTAGCTGGGGGATGCTACTACTAAAGGCATACATTTCCTCTGTAAAAAGGTAAAGGCAAACACCAGTCATTTCCAACTCTGGGGTGACGTTGCATCACAACATTTTCATGGCAGACTTTTTTTACGGGGTGGTTTGCCATTGCCTACACTTTATCCCCAGCAAGCTGGCTACTCATTTTATCGACCTCAGGAGGATGGAAGGCTGAGTCAACCTTGAGCCGGCTAACTGAACCCAGCTTCCGCTGGGATCGAACTCAGGTTGTGAGCAGAGAGTTTGGACTGCAGTACTGCAGCTTTACCTCTCTGCGCCACGGGGCTTTTATTTCCTCTGTAGTACACACCATTTTTTAGATACTCATTTTGGTTTTGTGCTAGCTGTGGTCTTTTCTTGAAAACCCAGATTTGGCCATGGTTCTTTATACTCCCAGATTACATCTAGATTCCGCAAGAGTGTAAGAGATCAGCAGTTTTCAAACTGGTGTCCTGAGGAACACTGGATGTCCTCTGAAGCAAGGGTCCAAATGCAGCTGTTAGCAGTGAGAACTAGTAGCAGCCCGCATGGTCCGTTGATTGAAGTGTCAAACAAGGAGACTTGAGTTCAAAGTTCAATGAGTGACCTTGAACCAATCACTCTCTCAGTCTACTTACATATTGGGCTATTGTAAGGTTAAAATGTGGCAGGCACGTTCACCACCTTGAACTCCTTTGGGAAAGAATGGAATAAAGACAATAGATTTCAAAAACCTCCTGCAAATGTATGTGTTTTGCTGTCCAGTGTGGAATGGAAAATTCACACAATACTTGATTTTCCACAGAAGATTTCCCATTTCCCACAGATTCATTGTTCTATAAAACTAATCTCAACAAATGGATGCTATTGCTAATACAATATCAAGCAAGCTTGGCAGTTTCAAAGGTGCAATTATTTTTTTTTTTAAATTATCCCTAAGATTGATGTGTAAACATTTTGTTGATATGTAAGCAGAGGAGGGATCCACAGTAAATACAGTCGTCCAGATTTAAAAAAAAAATCAATTAAGGATTTGTCTGACTGGTTATGCAAGTCGAATCAAACCAAAGTTAACATTTCTATTTATATATCACCTCTTACAAAGTGAAATACTGTGATCACTAAGCTGATCTGGTACTACCAAGTAATGCTAAAGAGTGTGATAATAAAACTGAGGCGCGTGAATCATCTCAGAGAAGAGACTTAACTATATGAATGAAAAACCAGATCTACAGCATAATATGCTGGGAGTACTGCATTGACATCTTTCAGAACTTTAAGGTTTTTCTTATGTTTAAACAATGTCAGGAAAGTCCATGTTATATTGTCTTTAAATTTCCGCAAATGCTATTCCAATAAAATTAGCTTCTACATAAAGCTTTGAATTCATCTGAATACCATACTGAACTTATTTTTCCCAATTACATATGAGTATTTAAATTTTGTTGACTTAGATATAAGACAAAACAAACATACTAAATCACATCACACTCTACGTTGGGCGTGAGAACATTTTCTAATTAAAATGTTTTCAGAAAAACCACATCACCGGTTTCAAAGGCGCTCCGAAGCAGAGAAAAGGCTCAGTTCTTCCAAGCGTCTCTGGAAGTTATCCTGACCTCAAAGACAAGACCGCACCTTCCCTTAAATTAGAGGGGAAGCAGGGGCAGAGACCACAGATTCTGGCTGGGTACAAAGGTCAGCCACATTGGAAGTCCTCTCACGGGAAGCTTGTCAGGGTTCTTCAATGAGAAGGTTAACAGCGGCCAAGCTTATAAGTAATTACATTTCATCTCTTCACCACCACCCACAATTTTCCCTACCAACTAATTAAAAAGGCAGAGAGATAAAGAAGAAATAAAGGATCACTATGAAGAGAAAAGAGTGGAAAGAAAAAGGAGAAAGGTAGGTACCTCCAGAGTAAACAGAAACAAACATTAAATGGAAATGGAAATTCTTGGAGCTTGGCAGGGGGAGGAACAGTGGGAGGGCTTCTAGTGTTCTGGCCCCACTGATGGACCTCCTGATGGCCCCTGGGGGTTTTTTTGCCACTGTGTGACACAAGAGTGTTGGACTGGATGGGCCATTGGTCTGATCCAACATGGCTTCTCTTATGTTCTTATGGGCATACTGTGTTATATACCTGTCTAATCACTGGGCACAACAGGAAAAACTGAGACTTAATCGAATTGAATGAGCACCCTGAATATTCAGCGAAGCTCTGTGGTTCTACTGCAAATTTCCCAACACCTGAAAGAATCATATACACAAAACTGCTTTACACTGAATCCGACTACTGGTCCATCAAGGTCAGTACTGCTTACTTGGACTGGCAGCAGCTCTCCAGGGTTTCAGATTGAGGTCTTTCTCATCACCTATGACTAAACCTTTTTAGTTGGAGGTGCCAGGAACTGAACCCGAGACCTTCTGCATGTGAAGAAAACAAATGCTCTACCACTTAGCCATGGCCCCCTCCCACTGAAAGTAGAAAAGACCAAAACCCAAACAAGCAGAGAATGGGTGGAAAGGACAGTTTTTTTCCTTCTAACAAATGATGACTTAACGTTAAAAATATGAACTATTTTATCCTTTCTTCATCGTTCCCAAAAGGCATTTACAATGTGGTTTCAATAATAAGCAAACAAAATAACCGCTTGGTTTATCCAGAGGCTCCATTGTACTTAGTCTCAATTTATAACCATCTGAACTATTTACCAGGACACATGCTGTAGTAAAAAATGCTGCATAGGTAAGGAATTCAGTCCTAAACCCTCCACTCTGTGCTCAAAGCCACAAGAGACTTCTCATTTTTTGTCAAACTCAGTTCAAGCAAGGTTAGGATGGGCAGGCATATCAGGTGCTCAAACATTCCACACCCACAGAGATGCAGGGTGACACACCTGGTCTTTCATTTGTCCAGGACACCCTGTGCAAAAACTATGCAGTCCCCTAGGTTAGTAGTCACACATCTTCAAAAGTATATTACCCTGACCTGGATAGCCCAAATTAGCCTGATTTATCTCAGAAGCTAAGTAGAGTCAGCCCTGGTTAGTAGCTAGATGGGAAATCACCAAGGAAGGGTTGCTACTAGGGTGGTTCAAACACAAAAATGGTGGTTTATTTAGTTTCATGGTCCAATGGGTTGCCAAATTTGTTTGTTTATTTAATTTTGTGCCCCCCCCCCCCAATTTCCTGAACGATTTGTGGTTTGTTCAGTTTGGGAAGGCATAGAATTGCCCATGAGAGGGCTAGTGGTGCCAAATTTGCGGCAAAATCTTCAGTGGACTCTCCACTACCTGCTCTCTAAGTTTTCTGCAAATTGGATTCTGGGGGGCCGAGCTACAGCCCCCCAAAGCAGCTGCCCTCCATCTAGTCAGTTTCACTGGAAACTGACCAGAAGGATGGGGGCTGGGGAGAGCTGTCAAGCATGCTGTTTCTAAGTATTGCTTTACTCCTACTTTATCATTCTCCCTTCCTTCCCCCCCCTTTCCTTTATCCTCTTTTTCTTTCAGTAGATGCATAATAAATCTCCCTGCTTCAGGATGTGTAAGTAACCTTGTACTAGAAATGCAAAATGCCTCTCCCACAGGTTCTCACCAAAAGGTCTTATCAGCAAGTAGAGAATGTGTGAGAAAAGTAAATGTCTGCATTCCTCAGTACCCAAAAAGATAGCTGTTGGTAGCCTTTGAACTATCGATGCAATTTGCATCTATATGTTATTCTTTTGAAGTTATCTGTAACCCTGCCTTTGAAGTAACCTTTAAGATACTCTGCTTTATGACAATCTGTATCACTTCCAAGGTTTGAGTCTTGGAACACGTCATGGAATTTCAATAAAACAAGCCTTTGATTCAAAAAACAAAAGCTTGATTATTTCGAAATATCGATGCTTGGCATTTTAGAAGTGATCTTCCTTGGGAATTTAACCGAACTGGCAACTTTCTAACTGTATGGCGGAAAGAACTCCAGATAACGGCAGATTCCCTACAACGCCAGATAGGATACGAGGCGGACCCCGAGAAGAGGATGCCGGGGTGAGGACACCGCTGTGGCACATCATCGATGCCCATCGAGTCACGGGGAGAGGGTCCCCCTTACACATCCAGCAACTGTTTATCACCCCTAAAGTGTGGGTACCCAGAACCTCCACAGCCCTAATGGATGAAGCACCGGCTCGGAGAGAAGCAATTCTGGCAGGGCCATCCTGACGAAGACGACCGGGGGAAGAGAGCGGCCAGGACGGCGCGAGAGGCAGAGGGGGTCGAGACGAACCGAGACCCGAGGAGGACAGAGGTGACCCAGATCGTCCATGCCCGGACGATGAGGAAGAGGAACCCAATCTTGATGACAGAGGGCTCTTCCAAATGGTGAGGGATGAGATGGCCAAAATGGCCAAATGCCTGAGGGACGAGATGCAAGCCAATGCCACACTCATGGCGCAAGAGATGAGGAAGCAACTGGAGAGAATACTGCAGTTGGCAGACCCAAGAGGAGGGCCGATATCTCCTCCGGTGAGGCAGCCAGCCACTCCGCCACCTCCACTACCTCTCCTCCCCCGAGACTATGGGAGAGGGAGAGAACTGGATGCCACCTTCGATGGGGATTCTGAAGAGGTGGAATATTTCTCCATTCAAGCCAACAGCTTCATGCACTACTGGGGGAACACCTTCCCTGACGAATTCAGCAGAGTGGATTACTTGGGATCTAAGCTGAAGGGGGCTGCGAAGCGCTGGTACGTGAGCCTGCATGAAACCAGGAGCCCTGAATTAGACACAGTGGCCGCTTTTCTCCAAGCCCTTATAACCCAATATGAAGACCCTCTCCAAGAGACCAGAGCCCTCACCACCCTACGAGACCTGCAGCAGGGATCTAAATCAGTGCGTGAGTACGCTGCTGAGTTCCGGGCCAACACGGCTGAAGTCCGGGGTTGGAACGAACTAATGTACTAAGTACCCTTTACGAAAATCAACTATACACCAAGCTGTCCAAATGTGAGTTCCACAAGGCGGAACTAGACTATTTAGGATATAGAGTGTCTGGGAAAGGACTGGCCATTGACCCTGCTAAAATCCAAGCAGTATTAGACTGGGAACCCCCAAGGACACGTAGACAGCTCCAATCGTTCCTTGGATTCGTGAATTTTTACCGTAACTTCATACAAGGGTTTGCGCAAATGATGCTACCGCTAACCAATCTCAAAACGAAGGGGAAGGGTCCAGAGGCCAAACGACCGGAGGTCAAACTGGAGTGGATGGCTAAATGCCAAGAAGCGTTCAATAAACTAAAAAGACTATTCACTAGTGAGCCTATTCTAACTCACCCAAATGAACTAAAACCCTTTGTGATGCAATGCGACGCCTCTGACATCGCCGTGGGGGCAATTCTGATGCAATCTGATGAGGAAGGGGCATTAAAGTGTTGTGCATACATTTCCAAAGAATTCTCTCACGAGCAGAGAAGTTGGTCCATTTGGGACAAAGAAGCATTCGCAGTAACTTTCGTTTTAAAAACCTGGAGATCATGGTTAGAGGGAGCGAGGGTTCCATTTGAAATTTGGACAGACCATAAAAACTTGGAAGGCCTCACAGGACGAAGGAAATTAACTGAAAAGCAGATTCGGTGGGCAGGCTTCTTTGCTAAGTTTGATTTTACCCTAAAACATATCCTGGGGTCAAAGAACTTCCTAGCGGACGCCTTATCCAAACTCCCACAACACAATAGTCAAAGGGAGGAGGTAACTGACTCTCTCATTCCACCAAGCCAGTTAGGAGGGGCTGTAACTACCCGCTCCAAAGCGAAGCGAGAAAATTTTGAAGAAAAGGGGGGGTGGGGTGAGAGACTAATTGCAGAAGTAGAAAAAGAAGGAGACCACAAGCCAGAGGGAGTTACTAAAGGAGAAGGGGGATTCTGGTACAGAGACGGTAAACTTTATGTACCAGAAAGTCTCAGAAAAGAAGTACTGCAATTTTGCCATAGCAGCAAACTTTCAGGACACTTTGGATATGTGAAAACCCTGCATTTGAGGAATCGACAATTTTGGTGGCCATTTATGAAAAAGACATTTCCAATTATGTATCGTCATGCCCAATGTGTATAATGGCCAAGAAACGGGGAGGGAAACCCCCAGGACTATTACAACCCTTAGAAACAACTACCCGACCATAGTCGGTAGTTTCTATGGACTTCATTGTGGAGCTACCAACGTCACAAGGGAAAACCGTAATTCTGGTAATAGTGGACACTTTTTCCAAACAAGCCCATTTCATCCCTGGTACTCAACTGCCAACTGCTAAGAAACTAGCGCACTTGTTTTTCCAACACGTGGTAAAACTACACTCATTCCCGGATAAGGTAATTAGCGACCGGGGCTTGCAGTTCATTGCCAACTTCTGGCGGGAGTTTTGTAAACTAACAGGAATTGAGCAAGGGTTAAGTTCGGCGTATCACCCACAGACCGACGGAGAGGGTGAACGCGCTGCTGGAGCAATATTTGAGATGCTTTGTGAACTACCAGCAATCTAACTGGGTAGAACTTTTGCCTATCACTGAATATGGATATAACAATAGTGTATATAGCTCTATAAAGTCTTCACCATTTCTGATAGTGAATGGTTATGAAGGGAAACCTTGACTTAGCAAAAGACACTTACAAAAAGCATTACGATAAAAGCCATACACTGGTGTGGGACTTCAATCGGAATGCTTTTTGTAAGTGTCTTTGGCTAAGTCCAGGTTTTCTTGAATAGTTTTCCAAACCTTCCCTAGGCTACCCCACCATTGTTCGAATGAAGAAGGCACTTCCGGGGTCGACCCACCCGATAACAAGGGGAAAGGCTTCCCTTCATAACCATTCACTATCAGAAATGGTGAAGACTTTGTAGAGCTATGTACACTATTGTTATACCCATATTCAGCGAAAGGCACTTCTACTCTCTAGTCTAGTGTGGAGGCTGGGGAATTATTCCAGGCTGTCTGGAAAAACAAACTAAACACCAACCAAACAACATGTCAAGAAAAAAGGCCGATTTGTTTTTATGTTTGGATGTGGTGGGATCAGATGAACCAGTTCAGAATGAACTACGAATCAGCCATCTTTAGCATAAATCACAATTTGTGGTTCGGTTTGTGCCCATCCCTAGTTGCTGCATACAGACAGGCTTTTATTTAATTACATTGCACCTTTCTGCCCTCACAAAGGCCGCCAAGATGAAACGTACATGATAAAATCACATTTCAAAACCTTTAAAATCAACCCTTCCCCCCACAAACATCACTGAAACAAATTAAAAACAGTCGCAATACATACAAAGATAGATTTTTAAAAAATTGACAAACCACCCCTGATTGTCTCGTCTTGAATACACTATTGTTGGGGTCACTGTAAGTTGGCTGCAACTTGACGGCCAACATTTTTTAAAGTGTATCAGTCTTGCAGGGGGCTCCCATCCATATTTTTCATCTCAGTGAGCTGGAGACCCACAGTTAATACCTGCTGGAAAAGTAGGACATCGAGTTCCTGCTTTTCTTTCTTCCGCTATGGGATAGTGGAAAAGATGCTATGCTCCATCAATTTTACAGACAGGCTCACTGCCTTTTGCTCACTGCGCATCAAGGTGAGGAAGAAATCTTACCCACCCACCCCTTTATATTGCAAGATTTTCTAAAAAAATATTTGCAGTGGGACCTGGAGTAGTTTCATAAGTAGAAAGAACAAGGGAAAATCACAACTTCTGCAGGACTCAGCTGGCACTTCTCTCCCCCCTTTTGCTGCTCAAATCTAGAAGGACTCAAATCTATGAACTACTCTTACATTTCGATTTCAATCGCCTCTCTTGGTTTTAACTAGGCTGGTGGGTCTGATAACTACCTTCAGTAAATTTATTTTGAAAGAGAAAATCACAGCAGAAGTTTCAATAAGCTCCAAAAGCTTTCCGCCTAATTCATGCCACAAGTCAGCCCGAGGCAGACTGCATACTCTGCACCACCCAGAAGTCACTACATTCCTTCCCAAGAACAAAATTGAATGTGAGATATTAAAATAAGCTACTTGACAAAAAACAGTGACTGAAGCACCAGTGCTATGGGCAATTACTTCAGAGTAGGAATCCTGACCACAAAGGGCATTCCTTTAAAGAATCCTGCTTAAGATTGGGCCTGATTAAATGGAATCAAAAAGCTGGAGCTTGTATAAGCCAGAAATAAATGCAAAGATAGATTTCTAACCAATTCTTCTAAAAAAATTAAATGCCAGAAATGTGAGTAAAAGAACATTTCACAGACATACTTCCTCATATTCTGATCTAGCTGCAGGTACCCAGAGGAAGGGAAAGTATTTAGTAAAAACTAAAGACACTGGTGGCAGAAAGTGCTGTCAAGCCGCAACCTCTCATTCGGGTTTCAAGGCAGGAGATGAGCAGAGGTGAATTGCTCTTGCCTGCCTGTGCATAGAAGCCCTGGGCTTCCTTGGTGGTCTCTCATCAAGAACTACTAACCAGGGCTGACCCTGTTAACTTCCAAGATCTGACAAGATCAAGCTGTCCTGGGGTCAGGTTGGGCCTGCCATGTTTTCTTTTCTTTGGAAATACATTAAGTTTCGTTCTCCTAATGCTTGCCTGTAACCATGTATTTTATGCTTTAAGAGAGTGCAGGAGGTGGAGAGCCCTTGCTATATACATATATCACTGCTGTAGCTCACTGGCTTATCTCGTTGTTATAGCAGCGAGCCTATTTGGCTTGGGAATGTAACTGTGGCCTTGGAGGTGAGAAACCTCAGAAGAGGTCTCACGCCTTTCAGTACTGAACTTTATGGGAACCAACAGACCCTTGGGGGTGGGGACGCTTTTAGTGTGCGTTTTTCGTTTCCTGTAACTGTAACGGTTTCACCTGACCAGCCATTCCTGACAATGGCTTTCCAGCAGAAGGCCATATCCTGTATCCGAGTTTAATAAACCCAACCATGTTCATATGAGCATGGATTTGTTGAGTTGGTAACTGGCAGAACCTTACACTTGGGCCATCCAGGGCGGCAAAATTATCAGCATTTGGCAAAAGCAAAATAAAACACGTCAGTATTAGATAACTTCTGCATTGAAGTTAGCGCTGTGTACACCCTGCAACTATATGCCGTTAAGTATCACCCATGATTAATTCATAGAGGTAGTTCCCAGTGCAAACACCAGTCATTTCTGACTCTGGGGTGATGTCACATCATGACATTTTCACAGCAGACTTTTTAATGCAGTGGTTTGCCATTGCCTTCCCCAATCATCTACACTTTCCCTCCCCCCAGCAAGCTGGGTACTCATTTTACCGTCCTCGGAAGGATGGAAGGCTGAGTCAACCTTGAGCCGGCTGCCTGAACCCAGCTTCCACTGGGATCAAACTCAGGTTGTGAGCAGAGCCTGGACTGCAAACCTGCAGCTTACCACTCTGCGCCACGGGGCTTAATTCATAACACAGCATTAAATGTTCTGCTCCACACATACTCATCACCCCTAAAATGTAATATAATTCAACTTTGTGGCAACATAGAGAATCTGCATTAAGAGGTACTAGCTGCAAATGCAACCTAAAGACAAATCAGTGAACCACACAACTAGTTAAACAAGCCTAAACGAGTTTTAGTCCCGTATTTCTTGGACAAACATCCACTCAAGACCCAAAGCAAATTTTTTTCTGAAATGGAGACTTTCTAAAGCAGTTCCGAGAGTACAGCCTAAGGTGTTTTTGTTTCATTTTTGTTTTAAATATTCCACTGCAGCAAGAATGCCCAAGATCATTTTGTTACATGCAGGACATCCATTAGAAAGTTGGAAAAGGGAAAGAACCTAACGAAAAAAAACTTAATTCAGGTAGGTAGCTGTGTTGGTCTGAAGCAGTGGGACAAAGCTTGAGTCTAGTGGCACCTTTAAAGCCAGCATTACATTTTGTTGGTCTTAAAAGTGCCACTGGACTCAAACCTTGGTCTAAACAAGCTTAAATAATTCATCATGTGTCCCACAGAAGCTACTTGAAGTGCCTTTTGAGTTATACATAATTATGAACTCCAAAACTGTTGCAATCAGAGTTTAATGAAGGGTTCCCATTCAGATGTATGAACAAGAGAGAATCCAAGCCATTCTTTCCAGAACAGTCATCTGCGAAGGACCAACATGCACCAAGTAAAGATATCTACTCAAAACTGTTTTCCCTCAGAAAGGAACAAAGAATCCAAACATGCATAGGAAACAGATATACTTTATCAGTTGCTATTATTGTATTACACACCGGGGGGGGGGGGGGGGGAGGGCAATTAGAAAATACTTCTGGTACCACATTAGACTGCCGGCCTGCCAAGATCTGGGGCTAAGTGAGGTTTCCTTCTCAACCAGCCATTAACCTCAGAAATTTGCCACTTGAGTGCAATGGTTCAACCATGCCGATTACAAAAAAAAGGAAAAAAAAGAAAAAAACCCAGATAGGTTAAAAAGAAGATGCCTAACTAGCCTAGAATTAGAGCAATGCAATGTGTGGGAAAGGGATTGTTTGTTATGTATGGGAGAATTTGGAGGAAGGGACATATTCTTTACACTCCCGTCCCGATTCCATTTTCACACACACAGCCACTTCAAGGTGCTTTAGGGACTCTCGAGCTGGGCAATTTTTGAGATGGGCAATTCATCAGGGAGTGTTTAAGTGGGCAATTAATCAGTGAGATCTTTTCCTCTAATCCAAATAAATCCCCCAGGAGTCTTCCACACAGCATTCCAACACCCACCAACTATCTCTTTTTCTCTTCTCCCCCTTTTAAATGATGCTCAACTGCCTTAAACGTTTCATGTCTTTTGGAGGGCAATGACTATACTCAGTTGGCGAGGGGTCCTTTTAATTTACAAACTAGCATGAGGAGGGGAGGGAGCATGGTATAGACCAGTCTCATCAGATCCTGAAAGCGAAGTAGGGTTGGTGTGTGGCTGGGAGACTACCACAAAAGAGTCTACAGAGGAAGGCAATGGCAAACCACCTCCGCTTCTTCTTACTTGCCTTGAAAGTACATTGGTGGAGTCACTGTCAGTTGTGACCTGCCACCATACACTTATGTGAGAGGTTTAATTGATTCTTTGACTGCAGGTGCCCCCATTTCACTGTTCTAGTAACAAGCACTGGGCCAGAGGAGGGCGACGAAGAAGGTGAGGGGTCTGTAGACCAAGTTCTATGAAGAAAGGTTGAAGGAGCTGGGCATGTTTAGCCTGGAGAGGAGGCGGCTGAGACGTGACATGATCACCATCTTCAAGTACTTGAAGGGTTGTCATATAGAGGATGGTGTGGAATTGTTTTCTGTGGCCCCGGAAGGTTAACATTAAATCAAAAGAGTTTCTGTCTCAACATCAGGAAGAACTTCCTGACCATCAAGAGTGGTTCCTCAGTGGAACAGGCTTCCTCAGGAGGTGGCGGGCTCTCCTTCTATGGAGGTTTTTAAACAGAGGCTAGCTGACATCTGACAGCCGTGAGGACGCTGTGAATTTGGGGGGAGGTATTTGTGAGCTTCCTGCATTGTGCAGGAGGTTGAGCTAGATGACCCCGGAGGCCCTTTCCAACTCTGTGATTCTATGATTCATTGCTCACTAGTTGAAAGGATGATGGCAGATGTACATATTTATTTTTTTAAAAGAACATATGAATAGATGGACAAGAAGAAAATTTGATCACTTTAAAAGGAAGTCTAAGAGAGATCTACACCCTAACAGCTGGAACAGCAAAATCTTAACAACTGTAAATATTTCAATGGGTTAAAAAAAAACACCTTGTAGGAGATGAAAACAATCATTAATAAAATGACTGGATAATAATGATGAGAAAAAGGAAGCTTACATGAAGTTTTCTGCTAGACCTAATGAAAGCCACACCTGCTCTTAAGTCCACTAGTAGTTTCTGGGAATACAGACTCAAGTACACTAACACTCCAATTTAATAATTCAACTAAAATAGTAACAGTCTAATATAAGTTCACTTACATTGACTCCACTCCAATAAGAACTGATTTGTGGGAAGCCCTGTTGTCCTATTCTTTCACATCCATTTGAAGCTACTGAAAGAGAATTTTAATCTTTTTGTTTTCAGTTAATCTAGGACTTGCACTCTCTACATGTGAGATTGTGAGACTACAAGTAACAAAAGAAACAGCACCTGAGACAGGCTCACACAAACAGGAGCAAGTTCAGTTCACAATAATAAAATCCCATTAAGTTCTATGGAGATAAGTCAACTGCCCCCTCCCATTAGCGACACTTGAGAAAGGGCTAGGCCTGGCTTTTCTGCCCTTGTTCCCACTCAAATGGTGCCACAGACTAGAACGCTTTACTTTCTTTCCTATTCCTGACCATTCACTCTAATGGAGAAAAAGCCAAGCGCTGTATATGGAGACAGTGCCCTCAACTTTTTGAGGGCAGTAACTGGGTAGAAAGACAGGTTAAAAATGTTTTAAATAATAGATGGCTAAGTCCTCACTGAAAAGGGGATTCTATGCGTGTCTTTGTGCAGAGCTACTAACACCCTTGCAATATATAAATATTCCTTGCACGCTCACTCTGTCCATCACAACGAGAAGCATTTTGCCAGCATGCAATTCATATTTTTACTGCAAATCAAGAAGTATATTGTAGTTTGATCAATTTGCCCATAAAATTGTTCTCTGAGGGGAAGTCTATGTGTACTCACACATTTCGCCCACTTTCCTGACTACTTAGATTAGAATTTTTGCCAGCCTGGAGACTTCTGGGATTAGGTGCAAGTACTCCAAGCAGTCAGCATGTTGTTATGCTGAGTAACATTCCCAGCAGTCAAGGCAGCATGGGTAGACAGTTCAATCCTTGGAGGTGCACTATAAAAGCATTCAGTCTTTCTTTGCTGTCTAAATGTTAGTGGGTGGCGGCATTAAGTGAATTAGTTGTGTCACATAACACTGTCCATTTAAGATGAATATGCAGGGGTGGCCAACGGTAGCTCTCCAGATGTTTTTTTGCCTACAACTCCCATCAGCCCCAGCCATTGGCCATTGGTCACATGACTGCTGCGCACAGCACTTCTGGGGAATTATTCTTAAAATGCCACTTCAAACTCTGTCAACTATTTATTCCTACATTACAGCATACCGTAAGGCCACAGAGTGCAAACACATGCACACACAAACACACTCTTCCCCAAGAGGCCTCAGCAGCTACCTAATTGCAGGAATTGTGAACATATTTCCCTGTCACCACCACAATATTTTAAGTTGCAGCACCTGACAGACCTTCATCTTTTGAGAATGAAGACATACTTTTCTCCCTTTCTCACAATATGAGAACTCGTGGGCACTCAATGAAATCGCTAAACAGTCAGGTTAGGATGGATAAAAGGAAGTCCTTCTTCACCCAAAGGGAGATTAACACGTGGAATTCAATGCCACAGGAGATGGTGGCAGATGCCAGCATAGACAGCTTCAAGAGGGGATTGAATAAGCATATGGAGCAGAGGCCCATCAGTGGCTATTAGCCACAGGGTATTGGTTGGAACTCTCTGTTTGGGGCAAGTGGTGCTTGGGAGGGGCAGCAGTGTGAGGACTTCTAGTGTCCTGGCCCTACTGGAAGACCTCCTGATGGTACCTGGGTTTTTTTGGCCACTGTGTGACACAGTGTTGGACTGGATGAGCCACTAGCTTGATCCAACATGGCTTCTCTTATGTTCTTACTTCCACATCCTATTTCCATGCACAAGATATTAAAATGGTGGGCAGCTTCACAGATACCTACTGCCCCTGCAAAATTTAGCAGAAACCACCCAGATGTACCATCCAAAACTTCAAAGCAAAAAATGGGCAAGGTAGGCACAGAGAGGAGAGCGCAGCAACACTCCCTGCCATGCTGAAGGCTGGTAAGCTAGACTCTACACACAGCCTTTGAAATAAGACTGAACATTAAACACCCCTCAAATTATTGGAGAAGATAGCTGAAGCACCTCGCTGTTATGAAGTTTCATGCTTGAGATAGAAAAACATGCCTTTACTATAGAAGAGGATCAATCACATCAAGGTGGTCCAACAACTGGATGTAAGCTAGGGAGTGTCATAAAGCCGCTGCCAATTTCTGGCAACCCTGTAGGTTTGAGAGCCAGTTTGGTGTAGTGGTTAAGTGCTTGGACTTTTATCTGGGAGAACTGGGTTTGATTCTCCACTCCTCCACTTGCAGCTGCTGGAATGGCCTTGGGTCAGCCAGAGCTCTCTTATCTGGGAGAACCGGGTTTGATTCCCCTACTCCTCCACTTGCACCTGCTGGGATGGCCTTGGGTCAGCCAGAGCTCTCTTATCTGGGAGAACCGGGTTTGATTCCCCACTCCTCCACTTGCACCTGCTGGGATGGCCTTGGGTCAGCCACAGCTCTCATAGAGCTGCCCTTGAAAGGGCAGCTGCTGCAAGAGCTCTCTCAGCCCCACCCACCTCACAGAGTGTCTGTTGGGGGGGGGGAGGTAAAGGAGATTGTGACCGCTCTGAGATTCAGAGCACAGGGCGGGATATAAATCTAATATCATCATCATCATCTACTGCCTTCCTCTTCTTCTTTCAAGGCAATATACATTTAGAGGTGACTTGCCAGTGCCACCCTCTGCACAGTGACCCTGTACGAGTCCAAGTATGAACAAGGGCAAATCCCGCTTAGCTTCCAATGAGATCAGGGTAGCCTGGGCCATCCAGGTTAGGGCAGCCAGCCACTCATCTGCATGACAGAAATTGCACATTTGTGCCTCAGGAGCTATCCCAGGTGCTGCAGTGCCCCAGGCTGCTTGGCTACCGGTCACCTGCTTCCTGTTCCTTGCTGTAGCACCCTCTTGCCTGTGGCCAACTGCCTTCCACCTTCCGCCTAAACTGACTTCCTGCAGGTCTTGCACGGTGCCATGCAAGCTCTCAGGCCAACTGGAACAGGGCAGCATATGGCACTCTATGAATCAAAGCTGCTGCTTTAATTGCAGGCAGGCAAAAAGAAGCCTCTGCCCTGCACGTTTCCAGAAATATAAAGAACTGGCAGAAAGAGCTCTTCTTCCCGTCTAGATTCAAATGCTTCAATGATCTTCGCTCAAAAGCATCTGAAAACCTGCAAGGAATGGGTTACTCTGAGCGGCTTAAGTACAGATAACCCTGCATCTTCTTGGCTAAAACTTTACCGAGAAGGAAAAGGGAATGGAATCCGCTAACCCGCTGATAGATTAAGAAAACGAGTGTGTCGTGTTACCAGATGGGGGAGCTTAGACTCCAGAGGAGAACAGAATGCCGGCAAAAACAACTCTTCAGATATTGATTCAAGTCCAACAGTACTTCAAAGACCAACAAAGATTACCGGCAAATAAGATTTTAAGAGTCAAAGCTACTTTTGTCAAATACATTAAGCATTCTGTTAGAGTCTTCAGACAAAGTTCATTTCTTCTATTTTCAGTTAATCTAAAGGGTCATTAAATAAACGACAGCTTATTCTAAGCCTGTGTAATTTAGGCAGTTGCCCATAGCGGAAGTTTTTAAAAAGCCACAAATTTGTGTTTTTTCTGGCTAGTATTAGCGGTACTGAGGCAGCAATACTGTAGTTAGACCTTCTGAGGTTCTATTTAAGCACTGCAGATTTTTTTAAAAAATTAAGTCATTTCTCTACAGTCAATGCAACGAAGCTCCAGTTCTGTACTACATAAGAACAAAGAATGAACCACAGAAAACCCAAGGAGTAAAGATTTTATACAATGCCCACTTTGCTTTATACGTTGAGAACAAGGGAATTCTTTGTTGGGCAATAAGGGAACCAGCACTTGCGGCTGTAAACAAGCTAAAGAACCGAAGGTCTTCAGTTTCCACACCTTCACACAAGGTTAATTTTCCGGCATGATGAGGAGATCAATAGAGCAGTGCTTTGCAGCCATCTGGCTCAGTTCCCAGTCGCTCTAGTTTAGAAGCCACCTGAAGATTTTAAAACCCCTTCACTACAAGGTATTTTTCTATATAGAAAAAGAAAAATATTCTGTATGGAGTTGCCTTCAGGAACTTACCCTAGCTTTGGATTGTTTTAGGGGCTTACTTAGCCAAGAAAATTTAAAATTAATTCATTTAGATCTTCACTAGACTCCCCCCCCCCCCATTACATCTCTTGGTTGCGATACAGACTATGAAGAAATGCCTTTTTCTCTCCTGGGAGGCTGGGAATGAACCAAACCTCCCTTTTGTGTTTTAACAGGTTTTGTTCCTCTGGGCTGGGAACAAGCAGAGGGGGACTCAGTGCAATGGCCTTCTAGCTTACCTGTATAAAGGTAAAGGCAGTCCCCTGTGCAAGCAACAGTCGTTTCCGACTCTGGGGTGATGTCGCATCATGACATTTTCATGGCAGACTTTTTAATGGGGTGGTTTGCCATTGCCTTCCCCAGTCATCTCCACTTTCCCCCCAGCAAGCTGGGTACTCATTTGACCGACCTCGGAAGGATGGAAGGCACTACTCTGCACCACGGGGCTTATCTATATACAGAATAATAATAGATTTAGCTAGAGATAATAGTCCCTCTTCCCCCTTTTCCAAGCACGGAACAGAGTTTGGATAACTTTAGGTCAGGACAGCCCCAGGGATAATATCCGGGAAGGGGCTGAAGAAAATGCTTTGACCTGGTCAGGTCAGTGGGGTGGAGAAACAGAAATGACAAAATCTCTTTGCAAAAGGAAGGCAGCCTCTTTTCCTCGGATGCTGAGGACATGGCATGCAGATGTCTCCTCTGGGAAAGCAGCCCTCTTTGACCAAGTGCTTGCCCAGACAGCTACAAACAGCTGCAAGGTAAGGGAAACTCTGCACAGATTTCTAACACCCTAAGCTTAAGGAGCCTGTCTCATTTTAACATCTGACAGGGCATGGACAGTGAGAGCGACAGAGGATTTACAGCTTTACCCAGTTCTTTTGTTTCCCTTGCTCAAATCTGGTGCAATGCTTAAAGCATGCTTGCAATCATTTTCTTTTTAATAAATACTACATAACTTAAGGTGCTGAGAGTGGTTCTCACACAGATCTCTTATCATCTCAAACCCAGTATTTTAAAACGAATGCCAGGAGGGGGAAGGCAGCCATTCCTCTAGGAGCACTAAAGGCAGTAAACAGTCTCCATGGTGACCAGGTGCTGGGCAGCGGACGACACAGAGGCAAGGCCACAGAGCTTGTAAGGGAAACTGGGAGTCCTGATCCTCCCAGTAAGAAATCCCTACAATGATCAGGTGATGGTAGCCTATCCTAGAGAGAAGCCCCCCTCCAAGGAGTTTGGAAGACCTAGGCAGGCAAAGCAGAAAAGAGCCTGCAGGCCAGAGCAGGGACGTTCTGCTACGAAGATGTTAAAACACAGCAAGAGAGTCAGTATTTCAGCAGTTCAGTCAACATTGCAGTTCTACACTACTTTAGTGAAGACTCAAAGAACATATTCTCTCTCTCTCTAGATAGGATATATCCATACAGTCTTTCAGATCATGTGCCAAATCTCAAGTCAACAAATGATGAAGAAAATCCATTTTTTTCTGTGTTTATTTGTACAAGTATTTTGTGCAGCTTTAATCTGTGCAAACATTTTGTCAACTATTAACATTGCCAATATCATACAAAGTGTTTAAGTTAGCTTTTCCAAGATGTAACAATATGCATTTTAGCAGCCAGAAGCAATGCAGTCACTAATCCCTTGTAAAACTCTGGGACATACGGGTTCACTGCAGTTACAGAATGAGACATTTTAAAAGTATTCCCCCCCCCCCCCAATATAACCAATTATCCTACCCTAGAACTTTCGCACATTCAGACAAGACCACCAGTCATGCCGACAAAAGCTGCTTTTCTGAATTTCTTCCAATACGTTTTTAAATTTAGTAGGAGCATTATGATGGATTTTATCTTGGATTAAGTGTCATCTAGTACATATGTTGTATATTGTTGCTCTTGTGTCTATGGAGGTAGTTTTGAAAGGTGATCTAGAACAGGGGTCCCCAACCCCCGGGCCGGGGAACACTACCAGGCTGCGAAGCCTGGCGGCACACCACCACCACAGAGTTTAGCTTCATCACCCCACTGCCGCTGCCCTCCCTTTCTCCCTGGTGCTGCAATGCAGTGCGACACTCCGTCGTTTCCCTCCCTCCCCCCTCCCTCCGATTGCGCCGAGCTGAAACTGGGCCTTACCAGTTTTGATGGGGCCAGCGCACCATCTAACACTTTGAAGTACACACGAGAAAATGCTTCTCCCCCCCTCCTTCCTGGAACCGGAAGCGAGGGGGGAGAAGCATTCTCTCGCGCATACTTCAAAGTGTTAAGATGGCATGCTGGCCCCATTGAAACTGGTAAGGTTCGGTTTCGACTCTGCTCTGCTCAATCTGGGGTGGGGGGGGAGGACGACGACGGAGCACTGCACTGCATTGCAGCGCCGGGGAGAGGGGGAAGGCGGCAGGAGGGGGGACTCAAGCCTCATCATGCAGGGTGGGGGGCAACGGAGGTAAACTCCGATGGGCTGCTTCTTCAGTGGGTTGCCCACCGCTGCAGAAGGGCGGCGAGGCTGTGCGGCCCCACGAGGGGAGGGGGGCAGGGCAGTGAGGCTGCATGGCATGGGGGCGGCGGCAAAGCTGCGCAGCGCCACAGGGGGCAGGGGGAAATTCGGTGCCCCCACCCTGCCGGCCCTGGGGCCATGGTGGGCGGGCCAGTCCTGGTGCCAGTCGCTGGTACCAAGAAGGTTGGGGACCACTGATCTAGAACATAGCTTAGTCCATATACATAAGTACATGTATAACCTTCTAACTCTTTTTTCTAGCTATTCTACCATAATTTTACAAAGGATGGCTCTCTTAACTTCTGCAAACCAAAGCAAAATGAAATTATTCAGAATCCCAGCTAGCTGACAACATAAACCTTCTTCAGAAACATACAACAACCACACTGGTTTTAGTACTGGTTTTAAACTAGAGAGCCCCATGGCGCAGAGTGGTAAAGCTGCAGTACTGCAGTCCAAACTCTCTGCTCACGACCCGAGTTCGATCCCGGCGAAAGCTGGGTTCAGGTAGCTAGCTCCAGGTTGACTCAGCCTTCCATCCTTCAGAGGTCGGTAAAATGAGTACCCAGCTGGCTGAGGGTAAAGTGTAGATGACTGGCGAAGGCAATGGCAAACCACCCCATAAAACAGTCTGCTGTGAAAACATTGTGATGCGACATCACCCCAGAGTCGAAAACGACTGGTGCTTGCACAGGGGACTACCTTTACCTTTACTTAAACTAGAAAACTCTACATATTGTGACCACTGCACACTTAAGAAAAGGCACTTTCCCTCTGTGTTTCAGGATGACTGCTGTATTTAACGGAGTGCATGAAACCAGCATCCCCCAAGGCATGTAGAAACAGAATGGGGTCAGTGTTTCCCAACAGTGAAAACTCCTTCCCCTTGGCAATTATTAAAATCCAAGCATCGTTAGGATCTGCTACAAGCAGCCTATCCGGGTAAGTGTTTAATAATGGCATACTGATACTAAATGTTTATTTTGACCGGTAAGCTTTTCAGAAAATTGTTCTTTCAGCTAATTTTAGATGCATTGTAATTTGTAAGACAAAACCCATCATGCTTTTGGAAGGAGCTTATAAAAGCTTCCATTTGGTCTCCACAGTAGCAAACAAGAGTCACAAGGATCCAAGGAGGGCTTTTGCATATAAGAAGCTGTAAGGTCTCTGCCTACGGGGTATAATTCAAGATTTAAAATATGAAACTGCATCCTATTTCACTGTTCTGCGAGTATATCCCAACAATTACATAATCACGCTGCTTGATAAGAAGAACAATTCTACTGAGCTTAAAAAAGCAGGAGGACGCACAGCAAGCTGTGGATCAAGCCTAGGCAATCTTTTTGAATGAAATGCCTCAAACTCTTCAAGTCTTACCTGTTGGATATGCTGGTGTGCAGACAAGTTAAAGTAGGTGAGGGGAAGATAAGGGGGTTTTGCTTGCTTCAAGCCAGCTGAGCCCCAATGACAATGCAGCACCTCAGGGGCTTGCCTCAGTCATCTGGCCGCAGAACCGGCCCTGAATGCCAACCAAACTAGTCTGGCAGGCTGCAGTCCAGCACACACACGCTAAGGCTTGCAGGCTGCCCGAGCCTCCTGTAGACACTGACCAAACCACAAGTTCTGCTGAGTTACCTTCTAAAAGCAACCAGTAAATTTCAAATGAACAATGGATCCACATTTTAAATAGCTACAGTTTTATCACAGTTGTGTCTTTACTTTCAAATATATATACTGCTTCTTCAGTTTTTACAAGGCAAGCTTTATCATATTTTCTTCTGCAGGAAACCAATGTGTATGCTAACACAGAGAAAAATTACAGCCCTCTGCCCCTTTTGCAATTTTTCTTCCAACGGGAGTTTCTGAAAAATCCACTGTGGATATTCAAATACATGCAAAACTGGATAACAACTACATTATCTGTATTAGGATTTAATGCAGGAGGAACAAGGACAAGTTACTCATTCTGCCAGATTATATTCCACATAAACAAAAATATTTCATATAGCACAGAACTATTTATACACATTAAAAAGTTCCATCCAGTTAATGCACCAAGACAGACAAGGATACAAGCCTACTTAAAAACCAGTCGAAGTCCTCCTTGAACACCCTTGCTTATTCAGTTTCATCTAATAAAGATTATTCACAGTAAGCACACTAAGATGTTCTAGAGAACTAACAATCCTTGAGTGCCAGTGTGGTGCAATGGGTTGAGTGTCAGACTAGGGCCCAGTAGAACCAGATTCAAATCCCCACTCCACTGTAGAAACTGGCTAGGTGACCTTGGGATAGTTACAAACTCCCAGCCTCACAGGGACGAGAAGAGAAGGATGTCATGCTGCTTTGGATTCCCACTGGGTGGAAAGGTAGGGTATAAACAAACTTAATAATAAGTTGCTTGAACACAGGGAAACAATTCATGGCTAACAATTCTATCTTTCCCATGGCAAGTGACTCTCCAGGATGTGGAGCTCCAAAGCCAACGGATGCTGCATAAGTTTAAGAGACACAAACCCACAGAGTCCTTTTCTCTGGCAGGCCTCTCCTGCTGCTCAAGGATGGTTCTCTGCATAAAGTAAGTAAGTTTAGGCTGCACCTTCAAAGAACGACAATTCCTCATAGGCGTTCTGTTATGGAACGACAAACCTGTTCTGCGCTAAGTTCAACCACAGTTTCATGAGAGAGCAGCAGCCATTGTGGTATCTTGGTGTATTTGAGGATGAACAAATGAGCAACAGGAAAAACACCTGATATCACAACCTGTAGCACTATGCTCCTTTGAAATAAACTGACTGCCATTAGATACCACTCAGTACACAGAGGAAATATACACGATCAGTCTTGGGACAGCAAAGGCAAGAAGCTTGCTAAGAAACAATGATTCAAAAGTCGCTTATTCTTCAAAGCGTTGGGTTTCCCTGTAGACAGCCCTTGCCTAATGACTCAGATTCTGCCCCTCAAGACATTTAAAAGAAAATCCTCCTCAAATGTATAACAAATCTTAGCCTTTTAAGCAACCATTAAAAGTTAGCTTTCAAAGAACACCCTGAGAGCTCTCATAAGGAAAATACGGCATACATAAAAGTATCAGTGGGACATTTCAGATTACTTATGTTAGTCCATGTAGTTCTTTTGACTGAAGCTGCCTAATGCCTGCCGTAAACCCACTTTGTCAGTACGTGCCGTAATACAGCAAAAACACTGGTTAATCAGAGGCCAGTTGCATAAGTACTAGCAGAGTAAATTAGAGCCAGGATTCTATCTGCAGGTGTGAATAATCTTTTTTCCCCACATTTATTCTTCAGATAACGCCTACAGGCATTTTTGGAAGAAACAAATATGTATTTATTTATTTATTTTATTCGATTTATATCCCGCCCTACCCCACCGAGGTGGGCTCAGGGCGGCTTACAACATAAAAACCAACAGAATCCATTTAAATACATTCATGATAGATTAATAATTATAATTATACAATAAAATATATAAAATACATATAGAATACATAAAAACACATAAAAAATATTTTATCAGCAGCCTTTCTACCTTACAGAAATCAAGCTTAGAATTCAAACAGCCTACAATGTAAATAGCTTACAATGTAAACATCTGCCCTACTCATTTTAGTCCACCTTTAGGCTGAGATTTGGAGCAGAACAGCGCACTTCAGGCCCCAGCTGACAATCTCTGATTACTGTTGTATAAAGGTAATGTAACGCTGCTGATAATATTAAGTCCCGGGGCTTTTTTTTGGAGCAGCAACTCCTTTGCGCATTAAGCCACATACCCCTGATGTAGTCAGTCCTCCAAGAGCTTATAGGGCCTACTGTAAGTTCTTAGAGGATTGGTTACATCAGGGGTGTGTGGCCTTAAATGCAAAGGAGTTCCTGTTACAAAAAAAGCCCTGCTAAGACCTATCAATGGCATTTGACGTCAACCATGATAGTCTTGTGGATCAGCTGCAGTCAACGCTCGGGATAAAAGGGAAGTTCTTGTTGGAAACAAAGAGTTAACACAGGAAAGGCAGAGTCAACTAGCTGTGATCCAATGCAGTGAGTTCCTCAATGGTTCATTTTATTCCCAGCGCTCTTTAATTTCAGGATCATCAGGAGCTTGGAATGGGTGATCACTAATATGCTGATAATGTCCAGCTTTATATCTTTTTATCCAAGACTCCAGAGGCATGCTGCTAAGATCATTGTCTCAAAGCTACACAAAAGTAACTCCCTCAGCGGGGAGGACAGGATAAAAGTGGAATTAAATACATAAATAAACTAACAAACTCACACTTAATCCAGACAAGATAGAGGTAATGCCAGTTGAGAAGGTAGAATGTTTGGCTGGTGCTAATTTACCAGCAATGTTTTCTGCAGCAGATCAAGAGTTTATGGGTGCTTTTGGACCTGTTGGAAACAACAGGTAAGCTTCATTGTTTGATACTGATGACCAATCCTGTGAAAGGGGATTAGATAGCCATGTTAAGCAAGTTGGTGCTGTTGCTAGGATTACTTTCTTTCAATTACATCTAGCTTGTAAACTGTCCCCTGGCTGAACTGATCCATGCTACCATTGCCTCCACACTGGACTATTATAACGTGCTCTACACAGAGTTGCCTTTGAAGGCATCTCAGAAGGTATCAAATCAGAAGGTACCATCTCACTGGTATCAAAAGTGGTTCCTGTTTGGGATCAGCAGCTCTAAACACATAATGCTGCATCAACTGTGCTGGCTACCTATCTGTTTCCAGGCTTAGTCCAAAGTGCTCCTAAGAGCCCTTCATACTTATTGAACCACATCTCCCAGTAAACTCCACTGAGCCAGTTACGTTCTTCACCAGGCCTCTTCCTTAAGGTGCCCTCACTTAGGATTGTCTTAATGGCTACACAGAGATCATAGGGCTTTTCCATGGTGGGCTCAGTCCTTTTTGGTGAGTGGGGATGGTGCCTTCACTTACTAAATTTAGCAAGGCATACAAGGCAGTATTATTCTCAAGAGGATCTGGTGGAGGATGAATTGGTCCAGCAGACTTGACGGAGAGTTTGCTGATTCTGTGTGAGTGTTTTTCATTCTTAAACTTTATGTCCCCACAACCAGGTTACTGCATTACTCACCAACTTGAGTCCAAAGAGATCAGGCATGATAGAAACATTTTAAAATTAATTAAACAGCTAACATCTCTCAATATTTAAAAATCCTCCACAGCTGAAAAGTTCACCTGCTGATGACCTTACAACCGCTTCCTGTTACAACAAACACAAAAAGGAGTCTTGTAGTACCTTAAAGACTAGAAGATTTATTGCAGTGTAAGTTTAAATGAGCTACAGCCCACTTTGTCTGATTACCAACTTTATGCTTCAATAAATCTATTCACCTTTAAGGTGACACAAAACTTTGTTTTTAGCTTACTGTCAACTACACTCAGCTGCAGCTATCCAATTCTTTACCTCCTAAAGAACAAATTATTTAATTCCTTTGGTTTTCATTTCCGTGTTTCATTCAGGGATAATACACCCTTTGTCTATACATTGCCAGATGCCGTGAAATCCCAAGTGACTAGTACTAACCAATCTCCTTATGGATTCCCCGTGTTTTTTTTTAAACGAGAGGTTTCACTTAATTAAACCATCTTTCAGTCTGCCCTATCACAAATCTCAGTGAACTGAGATTCCACTCAATTTGTAATTGTGTGTTCTAACAGAAAGCCAAAAAAGCAAATTTCACACCACCGCCACAGTAATCCATCCCTAACAATGATAATTTGCGATGCTATTGAAAGATCCTAAGACTGCTGCTCTGGTAAGTCTTGGTTACTTGGCTAAAGGAAGGAAAACATCAGGACCTGAGAGTCTTGGTTACAGAGCAGCAACGAAAAGTATCACTCCATGACCTTGGTTACATGGAATACAGATACGCTCAGCAAACCAGTCTTGATCAATCTAAGAAACCACGACAAGATCGGAGGTGGCAAACTTAAATGCATTGAGGCCAAATCACTGTTGCTCTAGTGGTCAACACAGCACTACACAAGTGTCCACAAGCAAGTTTTAATTGCCTGCCTACCCCACTGAAATTTCTTGGGAGACATACAAGCATCCGGGGGGGGGGGCTAGATTTTTATCCAGTTTACAAAAGCTTTCCCGCCTCCCTTTTTCCAAAGTCAATTCTTACTCTTTATGGGCAACTTGAATATTTACAAATCTAGATCAACATTTACAATGATTATAATACAAGCCTTGCTCTCATCCTAAATTTATGCAAGTTTTCCCTTTTATTCCAAGTGTAGTGGATACATAGGATCTTGGATACCCCAGATTCAAATTCATAATACTGTGCTGCAACTCACTAGATAACTGTAGGCCAGTGACACTGGGTTGGTGCAAGTATAAAGACAAAAGGAAAACCACATGCACCATCTGCATCTCATTGGACAAACAGCTGGATACAAATTAGAACTATTAAAATGTGTTCCAGCTACATCCCAATTACAATAATTTATTTCAAACTACTGGTACAAAATAACAGCAGCATAACATAGTATTAAAATTTTAGCCTTACTTTTTGATACAATGAAGATTTGAGAAAATTAATATAGAGTACATGATTCCTGCTTAACCTTAATATCTAATAGAAACAACACACAGTAGAAATGATACAAGAGTAGTCACTGTGCCACAGTAGCTCAAGGGTTTGGCATGGAGGAACCAAACCTGTACTTGCCGTAGAAGCTCAGTGGGTTCCCGTATAGTGCACTCTGTCTAAGCCTACCTCATGAGGTTGATGTGACGTGTTCACACTGCTCTGAGCTTGTTGGATGAATGGGCAGGATACAAACCTAACAAGTACCTTGAAGCTAAAACTAAGAAATTTGGAATGGAACAAGCACTTTTCTGTGTTGACCTGTGAAATCTGGAGAAAGAATCTCCATGAGAGTAGACTGACGCAATTACTCAGTTAATAAATAATTTTGTGAAAAAATATTCACCAGTTAGTTACCTGTTCACAAAAATGTACACTTTTGCTCCAAAACTAATTCATCACCATAACACTGAATGCCTTAATGTTCTACAGAACTGATATAACTGTTGGTAGGTATGTCATATTGCAAGGATACAGCTAGAGTTCCTGAGCCAGGCAAACTTGGAAACAGATTAAAAATTGAAAAGTGATAATGCTCCAGTCTGGTGTCATGAGCTAAAACTAAAGCAAAACCTATTTTTAATGAGGAACTGTCATCTCAGAATATTGGACTGTGTTGTGCTCAAAACTTTTTCTAAAAAGCAACAAGAGTTTAGTATTCCGAAAGGTGTGGCAATTTTGAAAAAATTGAAAGTGAAAGTATACAGAAGTTGGGCGGGAATTATTCTTTTTAGCTTTCTCTCATGAGCTTGCTATTGTCATACCACTCTCTCTGGAGTCTTTATCACTTCCTTATACAGAGGTGCGCTCTGCAAATCATTGCTGTGTTCATATTATCACCCTTGCACCCCGGTGTACATCCATCTCTTGCACGGAATTCAGGAAAGGTTATATGCACATGATTTCTGCTGTTTTGCTCCTGAAATCCCCTTTTCCTTGCAGAAAGTCCATAAAAATAGCAAAGAATCAGTGAAAAGACAGGTATGTAGGGCAAGGATGAAAGATATGTTTGTTAACAAAAGTAAGTCGGATTCACTTAGAATGATTCTACCAAATTAACAGTCTTGTATATACTAATCACAACAAGCTGTAAATAAACAGACTTCACAAGATTTCTTTAAATTAAACATGTTGCACATATATTTGACAAAAATATCATGAAGCAATAGAACACACACACCTGACTTCATATTCACACACAACTTTCTAATTTTTAAGAATCCAAAGCTATGAGCCATTGCTATTCAATACTGAAAACAGTACTCCCAATTTATAGTCATAAACAAGAGACACACTGAATTCAGAACTACAGTTCTCAAACTTTTGAGATGAGAAATACTTCTAAACTTACTTTGCAAGTGGGTTCTGAATGCACAGTATATTCTTAATACCACTGCTCTATGTTCATTGACTAAATCTACACTCAGACAACAGAATACATGGATTGAACTTTCCACAGCATTCTAACATTAGAACCCTAAACAAAGTCCTTAAGGAACAAATATTGCTTTTTAAAAAGAAAAGGCAGTAACATGCCATCACCAAAGATAAAAGAGACGGTCTTATTTCAACAATGATGTGAGATTACAGAAAGTAATGAACTATAAAACAAAGCAAGCAGCGTGTTATTTTATCAGAGTGCAATTAAAGCAAAAACAACCTGCTGACAGATGCAACCAAGTAAATCTTCTGGAATTAAGTGCCACATTAATATGCCAGATATTTCCATGCATGTTTTGAATTAAAGCATAAAGCGGCAAGCAAGGCCATGTTAATTCTTCTTTGTGACATTTGGAAACCAGTGATCTTTATAAGATAAACTGCTGCCCTTTCACCAACAAGAATTTAGTTTTGTGTTGTCTAAGGGAAACCTCATACTTCAACGGCTAATTCCACCCCCAAACTCAATGCATTTAGTCGCCAGCTGAAGAAATAAACCCAACCTAGCAAATTAAGTAAAACATTTCTGATAACCCAAAACAAGGACTGAGAACTGTCCAAGCTGCATCAAGATGTGATACAAACCACAAGGCTAACTGCTGTGATTCAAGTAGGCCCTTTACAAAGAAAACTGAGGTAAGTTCTTCAAGTTGATTTAGCGTGGTGTTGCTCAGTACCCATACAACAACCACTGCAATCCAAAGCCTGACTCACAGGGTGCAGCAGATTCAATGTCTATAAAGACACCTGCCTTCTGGCCCACACAGTTTTGAGGAAACACCTTAGGTACTGAACCATCACCATAGTGCTTGGAGAAACCTGGGAGAGCAAGTTATATAACACAATACACTGGCCACTTTAACCATGTAATCATGCGGCTAGCACAACATCTCTCATCTGAAAGAGTTGTACCTTATTGCAGACACTGGCACGCATAATTACCAAGCACTGAATTATTTGTGCTGATCTTCCTCTAAAGGGGGGTAAGGGGGGGACAACATCGACTCCACCCTCCCCAGAAAGCACTGTGGGCACAAACTGCTTTCCCGAGTTCCTCTTGCCTCTCCAATGTGAAGGAGGGGCATCGCTCCATCCGCTCCAGAAGGCAATTCTGCAAGCAACGTCACATTAACCGTGCCACAGTAACTCCACACAGGACTGGGCAGCAAGCCACCTGCATGCAAACCGGGACTGGCAGCTACTACTATAACCCAACTCACACTGATGCGGAATACCCAAGGAAGTTGGCCTTCAGATGGGACCAAGGTGTCGCAAACAATGTTCCCTCTAAGCTGTGGCGTCTTGTGAGCAAAAATTCTACTTTGTGAGCTACCGGCATTCAAGTGGTGAGCGAGTGATTTGGCTACTGTGTAAATTAGTTTGCTCTGCGGTCATCCTTCCTGAGCTAAGATGAAAATGTGTGAGCCGGAGACTAAAAAAACTGTGAGCTGACTCACACCAACTCAGCATAGAGGGAACACTGGTCACCACCAACAATATCCCGTCTAAGCTGCAGACCTGTGAGCAAAAATTCCACTTTGTGACCTCCTGGCATTCAAGTTGTGAGCAAGTGATTTGGTTGCCGCGTAAATTAGTTTGCTCTGGGGCCATCCTTTCTGAGCTAAGACGAAAACGCATGAGCCCAAGACTAAAAAAACCTGTGAACTGGCCCACACCAACTCAGCTTAGAGGGAACACTAGTCACCATCAACGTTCCCTCTAAGCTGCAGAGTTTTGTGAGCAAAAATTCTACTTTGTGAGCTACAGGCATTAAAGCTGTGAGCTACTGAATAAATTATTGCGCTCTGTGGTCATCTTTCCTGAGACAAGACAAAAAGGTGTGAGCTGGAGACTAAAAATCTGTGAGCTGGCTCACGCTAACTCAGCTTAGAGGGAAGACCGGTCAGCAACAATGTTCCCTCTAAGCAGCAGAATCTTGAGAGCAAAAATTTTGTTTTGAGCTGCCAGCATTAAAGTTGTGAGCTACGGCATAACTTAGTGTGCTCTGGGGTCATCCTTCCTGAGCTAAGACAAAAAGGTGTGAGCTGGAGGCTAAAAATTTGTGAGCTGGCTCACGCTAACTCAGCTTAAAGGGAAGACCTGTCAGCAACAATGTTCCCTCTAAGCTGCAGAATCTTGTGAGCAAAAATTCTACTTTGAGCTGCTGTGAGCTACGGCATAACTCAGTGTGCTCTGGGGTCATCCTTCCTGAGCGAAAACAAAAAGGTGTGGTCTGGAGGCTAAAAATCTGTGAGCTGGCTCATGATAGCTCAGCTTGGAGGGAAGACCAGTCAGCAACAATGTTCCCTCTAAGCTGCAGAATCTTGTGAGCAAAAATTTTGCTTTGAGCTGCCGGCATTAAAGTTGTGAGCTACGGCACAACTTAGTGTGCTCTGGGGTCATCCTTTCTGAGCGAAGACAAAAAGGTGTGAGCCGGGGGCTAAAACCCTGTGAGCTGGCTCAAGCCCACTCAGCTTAGAGGGAACACTAGTCACCATCAACGTTCGCACTAAGCTGCAGAGTCTTGTGAGCAAAAATTCTACTTTGAGCTGCTGTGAGCTACGGCATAACTCAGTGTGCTCTGGGGTCATCTTTCCTGAGCCAAGACAAAAAGGTGTGATCCGGAGGCTAAAAATCTGTGAGCTGGCTGATGCTAGCTCAGCTTGGAGGGAAGACTGGTCAGCAACAATGTTCCCACTAAGTGGCAGAATCTTGTGAGCAAAAATTTTGCTTTGAGCTGCCAGCATTAAAGTTGTGAGCTACGGCATAACTTAGTGTGCTCTGGGGTCACCCTTCCTGAGCGAGGACAAAAAGGTGTGAGCCGGAGGCTAAAACCCTGTGAGCTGGCTCATGCTAACTCAGCTTAAAGGGAAGACCCGTCAGCAACAATGTTCCCTCTAAGCTGCAGAATCTTGTGAGCAAAAATTCTACTTTGAGCTGCTGTAAGCTACGGCATAACTCAGTGTGCTCTGGGGTCATCCTTCCTGAGCTAAGACAAAAAGGTGTGAGCCGGAGACTAAAACCCTGTGAGCTGGCTCGCGCTAACTCAGCTTAAAGGGAAGACCAGTCAGCAACAACGTTCCCTCTAAGGTGCAGAATCTTGCGAGCAAAAATTCTACTTTGAGCTGCTGTGAGCTACGGCACAACTCAGTGTGCTCTGGAGTCACCCTTCCTGAGCGAGGACAAAAAGGTGTGAGCCGGAGACTAAAACCCTGTGAGCTGGCTCGCGCTAACTCAGCTTACAGGGAAGACCCGTCAGCAACAATGTTCCCTCTAAACTGCAGAGTCTCTTGTGAGCAAAAATTCTACTTAGAGCTGCTGTGAGCTACGGCACAACTCAGTGTGCTCTGGGGTCACCCTTCCGGAGCGAGGACAAAAAGGTGTGAGCCGGAGGCTAAAACCCTGTGAGCTGGCTCGCGCTAACTCAGCTTAAAGGGAAGACCTGTCAGCAACAATGTTCCCTCTAAGCTGCAGAATCTTGTGAGCAAAAATTTTGCTTTGAGCTGCCGGCATTAAAGTTGTGAGCTACGGCACAACTTAGTGTGCTCTGGGGTCATCCTTCCTGAGCGAAGACAAAAAGGTGTGAGCCGGAGGCTAAAACCCTGTGAGCTGGCTCACGCCCACTCAGCTTAGAGGGAACACTAGTCACCATCAGCGTTCCCTCTAAGCTGCAGAGTCTTGCGAGCAAAAATTCTACTTTGAGCTGCTGTGAGCTACGGCACAACTCAGCGTGCTCTGGGGTCACCCTTCCTGAGCGAGGACAAAACGGTGTGAGCTGGCTCACGCCCACTCAGCTTAGAGGGAAGACCAGTCAGCAACAATGTTCCCTCTAAGCTGCAGAATCTTGCGAGCAAAAATTCTACTTAGAGCTGCTGTGAGCTACGGCACAACTCAGCGTGCTCTGGGGTCACCCTTCCTGAGCGAGGACAAAAAGGTGTGAGCCGGAGGCTAAAACCCTGTGAGCTGGCTCACGCCCACTCAGCTTAGAGGGAACACTAGTCACCATCAGCGTTCCCTCTAAGCTGCAGAGTCTTGCGAGCAAAAATTCTACTTAGAGCTGCTGTGAGCTACGGCACAACTCAGTGTGCTCTGGGGTCACCCTTCCTGAGCGAGGACAAAACGGTGTGAGCTGGCTCACGCCCACTCAGCTTAGAGGGAAGCCCGGCCACCCAGTCTCCTCCTCGCCCGGCCAGCCTCTGTGGAAGCGGCCGCTCAGGGCCAGCGCCGTCAGGCCAACGTCAACCGCGGGACGAGGCAGCTTCTCCGGGGCGCCGCTCAGGAGGGGAACCCGCCACTCCTCCGCACTCCGCCGGAAGCGTCTCCCCCGCCGCAGCCCCGCTCGAGGACCCGGCGACGCCAAGCCCCCCCCCCCAGAGCCGGTCCCCCGAGGGAAGGAGCCGGGGAAGCCCGGGGAGAAGGGGAGCCGCTCCTCAGAGCCGGAGCTGCCGGGCCTCGGGAGAAGGGGGGCGGCCCGGGTGGGCCCGCGAGGCGCGGCAGGAGGCGGCCCTGACGGGACCGGAGCGCGAACCCCCCCAGCACTTACCCTGTCACAACAGGCGCCATCTTCCACAAACTCTCGCCAAAACTCCTACTCTCGCGAGAGCGGGCCAGGGCGGCCGCCGCAGGCGCGCGCCGGGGAATAAGGGCGCGCGCGCGCGCGGTCCCCACCGCTTTTCTCCCTCTCCGACGGTCGGCACCGCGCAAGCGCCAGGATAACCCTTCCCCTCTCTTGTGTAGAAGGGCGGGGCTTGAGGTAGTCTTGCCCCGCCCACTCGCTCGCTTTGAACACACGCGCGCCTTATCTCGCTTCCTCCCCCTTCTCCAGTCTCTAGCGTCAGACACAACAGGCGTGGGAACCGATTGTCTGAGCCTCGCGAGAGTTCTCCGCCTAGTGGCAGCGATAGGCGGCTAGTATCGCGAGAGGGAGATGGAGGGGGCGGCGAGGAAGGGATTCTCCTTTCTGCTCGTCCGACTGGGCGCTGAGGATTCCGTGGGGAACGTACCATTCTGACGCAGGGCAAGGGGGGGGGGAAGTGGATACTAGGCGCTGTTCTCAGACTCCCATTCAGAGGAAAACGAACAGCGGGTCGTTTTAAATAGAAATCGGAGGAGAAGAGCTGTCCGGGGTGGAGGAAGCGGCGGGAAAGCAAACGAAAATCAAAGATAATTGCCTTTACAGGAAATTATCCCCCCCCCCATGCTTATCTTTTCGGACTCCCGCTCGTTCTATTGTGCTGTCATTGCGTTTCCCTGAACTGTCAACGACTTGGAGAAGCAATTAATAAATGCTTCGCACTCTTAAACCCTTTTCAACTCCATCTGGGGTTTTTTTGGGGGGGAGGGAAAGAGAAAGCCTAAACAAGCATTAAACTTGTGGCGACCGTTTGCAAAAGTTAGTCCTCCAATGTAAACCGCGCTGCGTCCGATCTGCCACTAAAACAGAAGGGCTTTAAAAGCGGCGCGCCTGTGCGATGCTTTCCCGGGGGTAAACATCGAACAGGGAGGGCCGAGCTTCTAAATCATTGGCTGCGATCACACACACTATATAATGCACTTTCAATCCGCTTTCAAAGCACTTTCCCACTGGATTTTATTGTGCCAACTGGCAAGATCCAGTGGGAAAGTGCACTGTGTATTGTGTGTGAGCACAGTCAATGTTGGGCTTGCGCGCTCCTTGCCGGATCGGGCCCCAATAAGCGGATATAGTTACTCAGAAGTAGGGGTGCCAGACTCCAGGTGGGGGCTGGAGATCCCCCAGAATTACCACTGGCCTCCACAGATTACAGAGATCAGGTCACCTGGAGCGAACGGTTGCTTTGGAGGATGGACTCTTTGGCATTATACCCTGCTGAGGTCCCTCTTTTCCACAGGCTCCAGCCTCCCCCCCTTCAAAAAAAAAATCTCCAGATATTCCCCAACCCAGAGCTGGCAACCCGACTCAGATGACGGTAGCACCAACATCAGTGACAAAGTGTATTGCCCTAAAGAGGCAATTCTTGATACAGATGTAGACATTTCAGATCCTTCCAAGTCAGGGGTGGTCAAGCTGTAGCTCTTTCACACATACTGTGTGGCTCTCCAAGCCCTCACCACCCCGTTCTCTTTTTAAATCACTTCTCCAAGCCAAAACAGCTTGGAGAAAGCATTTCAAGCTAAAGTTGCTTTCTTTCCACCTCCTCCTCCTATCTCTTTGCCTTCCCTCCTGCAGCTCTCGGACATTCATGTCTTGGGGCTCTCAACCATCTGATACTTATTCTACGTGGCTGTTACATTAAGCAAGTCTGGCCGACAAGTGAACGCGGGAGGGATCGGATCCCTTCAGCCTTGTCCTAAGTTGTGTCCAAACGTCTCATGGAACGAGTGTTACTTATTCCCCAGTGGGCACTTCCTTGGGAGTAGGACCTTCATGAAATCAGTGGGATTTACTTTGTGCGAGCCTTGTGCAAGTGTTGATCGAGGGCACCAAATGCGGCCTTCCCCCTCTCCCCTAGGCAAACACTTCGTTTGCCTGCTCCCCTGCCACCGCCTCCCTCCCTCCCCCACGAGGTCTAGTTCAACACCAGGGAACCCACGGTCGAGGGCCGCGCTCCCAGCTATTAAAGGTACAGGGAGCGTGCCATTCAACCTCCTGGGGGAGAGAGGAGGAGGCGTGGGGGGGTGGAGGCGTGGGGGGAGGAGGCGGGGTGTAGCACCAGTATTGGGGGGGGGCAGTGCGGGGGGTGGTGTGGCACAAGTTTGCCTAGGGCACTATGCACCTTAGGGCCGGCCCTGATCGTATGGGACAGCAAGTAGGCAACACTTTAAATCTTTGCTGAGTCGAAAACGTTCAGAGAAGATGTACAAAAATTTACTCCCAAGAATACAGACCTCGTGGTTGCTGCAGAAGTGTGAAAAGCAGAAAAGCCGCTGCCCTTATTCCCGAAGACACTGCTCTAGGGTTGCCAGCAGGTTTGGTGGCCCTTTAATAGAGGCTAAAGGAGCACGGGGGGGGGGGGGGGGCGGGCTGAACCATTTCACGGCACGGAGGCAGGATTGCCAGCCTCCACGTGGTAGCTGGAGATGTCCTGCTATTACAACTGATCTCTGGGCAACAAAGATCAGTTCACCTGGAGAAAATGGCCACCGTGAAAGATGGACTCTATGACCTTATGCCCCACTGAAGTTGCCAACTGATGGCTGGGAAATTCCTGGAGATTTGGGGGTGGAACCTGGGGATGGGGTTTGGGGAGGGAGGGACCTCAGCAGGGTATAATACCAAAGCCTCTACCATCCAAGTCTGTCATTTCCTCCGGCATAACTTCCCTCTGTAGTTTGGAGAACCAGGACTTTTTTTTAATCGGGAATGCACAGGACCGCAGATCTGGCCGGCTTGGTGTCAGGTTGTCTAATATGCAAATGAGTTCCTGCTGGGCTTTCTCTACAAAAAAAGCCCTACGTGGAGCAGTGGTGATGTCAGGGGTGTGGCTTAATATCCAAATGAGTTCCTGGTGGGCTTTTCCTACAAAAAAAGCCCTGTGGAGAACGCTTGTAATTCCAGGAGATATCCAGGGTCACCCAGCAATTCGCAAGTCTATCCTCAGGGTTGGATCCTTTTCAGTAGCAGGCAGAATATTTCCCCCTTTCTGTTGGAGACACACACACACACACACACACACCCAGCTTTGCCCTTTGTGGCTTTCCTGAGGATCCCCCATCCTCCAAGTTCTAATGCGCCTGCGTTGCACACCTCTGGTTGGCCAGCTGCTGGTTGCCCCTCTGTTTTGGGTATCCTATTAAGAATAGCCAGCTCCAGTTGGGAAATACCTGCAGATCTGGGGAATGAAGGCTGAGAACAGTGTAGCTTGGGATGGAGAAAGTAGAGAAAGGAGATGGGAGATGGGATGGAGAAAGTAGAGAAAGAAGTACTTTTCTCCCTTTCTCACAATACAAGAACTCGTGGGCATTCGATGAAATTGCTGAGCAGACAGGTTAAAACGGATAAAAGGAAGTACTTCTTCACCCAAAGGGTGATTAACATGTGGAATTCACTGCCACAGGAGGTGGCGGCGGCCACAAGTATAGCCAGCTTCAAGAGGGGTTTAGATAAAAATATGGAGCACAGGTCCATCAGTGGCTATTAGCCACAGTGTATGTGTATATATAAATTTTTTTGCCACTGTGTGACACAGAGCGTTGGACTGGATGGGCCATTGGCCTGATCCAACATGGCTTCTCTTATGTTCTTATGTTCTTAGCTTGGGGAGGGAGGGGAGAGACTTCAATGGGGAGGGCCGCCAGCTCAGTGGTAGAGCATCTGCTTGGTGAGCAGAAGGCCCCAGGTTCAATCCCCGGCATCTCCAATTAAAAAGGGTCCAGGTAAATAGGCGTGAAAAACCTCAGCTTGAGACCCTGGAGAGTCGCTGCCAGCCTGAGTAGACAATACTGACTTTGAGGGACTGAGGGTCTGATTCAGTATAAGCCAAGGGGAAGGGGCATTGGCTCAGTGGTAGAGCAACTGCTTGGTTAAGCAGAAGGTCCCAGGTTCAATCCCCGGCATCTCCAATTAAAAAGAGTCCAGCCAAGTAGGCGTAAAAAAACACAGCTTGAGACCCTGGAGAGCCGCTGCCAGCCTGAGTAGACAATACTGACTTTGATGGACCCAGGGTCTGATTCAGGAGAAGGCAGCTTCATAAGTTCATATAGGTTCATAGGGCCATACAGTTCACCTTTCAAGGTGCCCATTTTCTCCATGTGAACTGATTTTTGTTGCCTAGAGATCAGTTGGAATCCAGGAGATCGCCAGCTACCACCCGGAGGTTGGCATTTGGCAGTCCTATCTCCATGCCATGAAATGGTTCAACCATCCATTTTGTGCTCATTTAGCCTCTATTAAAGGACCGCCCAAACCTGTTGGCAACCCACAAAGCAGTGGCTTTTGGAAGAAGCGCAGCAACTTTTCTGCTTTCCTCCGGCATTTTCACAGGTCTGTACTCTTGGGAGTAAATTCCAAATGCAAAGAGCACTGTTTTTTTACATCTTCTCTGGACATTTTCGACTCAGCAAAGATGAAAAGTGTGATTTCAGAGACACCCCCATCCCAGCTAACAAATCCTGCCAGCCTCTGAGTTAGGCTTCCCAACCCTCCCGCCCTGGCGGGAGACCCCAGGATTTCCACCCTCTTCCCCCAAAAATGGAAGCGGGGGGAGGGGGTGGAAACGGCGCCGGGGAGCATGGCCAGCCGCCGCATCCCGGAGCCGGCGAGGCCGCTGTGCCGCGCCGCTGCTGCCCCCTCCCCTCCCACCGCAGCTGCTCCTCCGAGATGAGCCCAGGCTGAGCCCATCTCAGAGGAGCAGCCAAGAGGCGGCAGCAGCACAGGGGAGGGCGAGGCAGGCCAGGAGCATGGCGAGCCGCGAATCCGGGCCCTTCTAGGACCCGGACTAGCGGCTCGCCACGCCCCTGGCCCGCCTCCACCCCCCCTCCACTTCCACCCCAGAGGCGGAGCGGGTGAGGTGGCAGCGGCGCGGCGGCCTCTTCTCCGCTCGCCATGGCTGCTCCTCCGAGATGGGCTCAGCTTGAGCCCATCTCGGAGGAGCAGCCACGGCGAGCAGAGAAGAGGCGTCAGCTGCGCAGGGGCGGCTCGCCGTTTCCCCCCCTCCCCCCTAGCTCCACCCCATTGTCTTTTGGCTCCACCCCCAAAGTCCCCAGATATTTTGGGGGTTGGACTTGGGAACCCTACTCTGAGTTCATTTTTGTAAAGTATCTTTGTTAAGTGTTGTAAGCCGCCCTGAGCCCGCTCGCAGGATAGGGTGGGGTATAAATTGAAAAGTTAAATTAAATTAAATTCCCATCAATGCTTTATCAAAGAAGGAACAGAATGTCCTCCTATGCATCCGTATATTGCCACATCTCACTCAAAAAATCCATATATCTTACACTAAAATATACTCTCCGTTATTACACACTCTAATAAAAAGCCATACCATTTATAGTTTATGACTCACCCAGATTCCATTTATGACTGCTTACAGCCACACAGACAATTTCCCCGATCTTGCAAAGTTAACCATTAAATTCACAGCATTCATAGACTATGCCATTGATACACTGCGCCTGTGGGGATAATCAGCCATTCTTAAAGAAACACACTCAATAGTGATTCCAGGCGGAACAACCACACCATGTTGCTGGGAGTTGAACAAAGATACTTTACAAAAATACTTTACAAAAAAAACACAAACCAGTTTAGTTTTCTTCAGGATCCTAGCCTGGGTTGGAGCCATTGAAACTTGCGCATCTCAATGGAGTTGAGAGAACAGAGGGAGGAGAAGAAGAGGAGGAGAGATCCAGCCAGTCCAAGCAGGCCTCGCTCATCCGGGGCTCTCCGTCCTGGGCCGACAACACCCTCCATCAGAAGGTCAGCAAGCCACTTTCTGCCCAAAATCACATTAGAAGTGGATCATAAAGTATGGTGCGGGCTTCTCCAGGAATTAATGAGAGCTGCTGGTGGCGTGGCAAAGCCCCTGGTGGCTGGCTGGCTGGCTGCCTGCCTGCTCTCCTAATCCAGAGATTGTCATGCAGCTGCACCTACTATTCAAGGGACAAGGTAGGTGGGGAGGAAGAGGGGGAACTGTCAGAAAGGTGCAGGAGCTGCCCTCCTGTGAGCTCCTGCTGAATCTGAGACCTGCACATATAGTTCTGAATTTGGGTCAGAGCCGTTGAAACTTGTGAATCTCAATGGAGTTGAGAGAACAGAGGGAGGAGGAGAAGCAGGCAGTGGTTGGCTAGGATGCTGAAGAAAACTAAATCTCCCCATGGCAAAGATGAGCTGCTAAACAACGCCAGGCCTCAGATTTAACAGGAGCTCACAGGAGCACAGCTCCTGAACTTTTCTGAGGGTTCCTCCCCACCTACCTTGTCCATTGAATAGTAGGTGCAGCTGCATAACAATCCCTGGATTAGGAGAGCGGGCAGCCAGCCAGCCACCAGGGACTTTACCACGCCCCCAGAAGCCCTCACTAAACCCTGGAGAAATCCGCAAAACCCTTTCTCTACTTCTTATGTGATTTTGGGTGGCTAAGGGTGACTGGGGGGGTGGCCCAGGAGAGCCCCATGCGAGTGAGGCCTGCTTGGGCTGGCTGAATCTCTAGCCAGCCAAAGCAGGCCTCACTTGCCTAAGCCTCTCCTTTCTGGCATCAAGTTGCTTTTGGCTGGGGAGGGGGTGGGGGACAGCGGCATATGCTAATGAGTTATGCTAAAGAGTTCCACCACCTAATTTTCTACAAAATGACCCCTGAACAATGCTAATGAAGAATTTTGAAAAAGAAGAAGTGGGGTTTGCAAGAGAGGCCTTCATTGTGTTTTATCTTCAGGACATCGATCCGCAGACTTTTCTGACAACTTTCCAAGATAAATCACACAGCCATGCCCCAAAACTGTCCCTCGCAGCTTTTTAAAGCTCAAAGGAAATGCCACTCAGGAAAGGAGGAATGTGTGCGGTTTTCCTTTATTGCTTTTTCTCCCCCGTCCTGCATTTTACACCTGAGGCGGCCAAAGATTTCACCCTGGCTCCTGGCAAAGAAAGAACCCTGCAGCTGGCCTAGCCAGCCGCTTCGTTAAAAGATTTCCACCCCCCTCCCTCTCTCCACCCGAGAATTATTATGAATGACAGACGAGGCGCCCTTGGAGGTGACAGTTAGCATTTTGCCAGCTTGTACCATACATACAGCTGTTGCTGCAGAAAGGAGAAAGCGCCCAGCTCAGGCTGTCTGTCGGGAACAACAAAAAAGGAACGGTGCGGGGCAATTAGTTCCAGATCACTGGCAACCCCTGTGCCACCATCTGCTGGAGCGGTTGCCCAAGTCGCCTTCCGCTGAGCTGCACCCAGCAGTCCATGTTTGGAGGAACAATAAAGCCAACCTGCTCTCCCCCCCACACACACACACACACCCCGACAACGCCATGTCACATCTCATGCAAAGGAAACACAACCCTAGTTCATATGCATCACAAAAGAGGAACTCGAGGAGGGCTTTGAAAAATAATCATCATTTCAGGCCTGCTCACAGGGACCAGGGAAGGAGCAAAATGGCAATGGCAGGGCCAGTCCCCAGGCGGGGAGCAGGGAAATTAGGTAAACACCTCCGCGAAGACCAGCCTCCCATCAGAAAGCAGGGAGTGGGAATATCTGCTGGACGCTCCGTTATTCCTTATGGAGACCGATTCCCATATGGTATCATGGAGAATTAATCTGTGAGGATCGGAGGGAGGGGGGCTGTTTTTTGAGGTAGAAGCAGCAGATTTGCAGCACAGCATCTGATGCCTCTCCTCAAAACACCCACAAAGTTTCAAAAAGATTGGATCAAGGGGTTCCAGTTCCATGAGCCCCAAAAGAAGGTGCCCCTATGCTTCATTCTTTCCAACGGAGGGAAGACATTTAAAAGGTGTGCGGTTCCTTTAAATGTGATGACCGGAACTCCCTTTGGAGTCCAATTGTGCTTGTCACAACCTTGCTCATGGCTCCACCCCAATGTTCCTGGCTCCACCCCCAAAGTCCCCGGCTATTTTTTTGAATTGGACCTGGCAACCCTAGACGGAGGGAGCATGGCCATTCACAAGAAAATGGTGACCGCAGCAGTCTCTGGGGTTTTTGCAGGAAACAGGGATCTGAATGAACCAGGAATGCCAACCTCCAGGGGGGACCTGGGGATCCCTTGAAATTACAGTTCATTTCTAAACCACAGAGGATCAGTAGTCCTGGAGAAAATGGATGCTTTGGAAACTGGCTTCTAGGGCACTGAATTCCACAGAGGTCTCGCTCCTCCCCAGGCTCCATCCCCCAATTGCCAGGAGTTTCCCAGCCTGCATCTGGCAGTCCAATCTCCCCTCCCCCACCAGCAGCCTGGGAGATCCTGGAGACGAACAAGAGCCAAATCCATAATATCATTTTCCACGCCAGCATCGTTTACTCTATAGCAGGGCTGGCCAACGGTAGCTCTCCAGATGTTTTTTGCCTACAACTCCCATCAGCCCCAGCCAGCATGGGCATGCTGGTTGGGGCTGATGGGAGTTGTAGGCAAAAAACATCTGGAGAGCTACCGTTGGCCACCCCTGGTGTACTCTATAGCATTACACCTTCCTGAGATCCCTCCCGAAACCGCACCATCCCCAGGCTCCGCCCCCAAATTTTCAGGCACTTCCTAACCTACTGTTGGCAAGTCTGCTGTTCAGTGAAACCCATCCATTAAAACCTGGCCAGGATTTGAACTCGGGGTGGTGGATATGTGTCTCGGGTAGGCCAGGTGGACCAGATGCAAACAATTTCATCCACAGAAACTCTGCTGAACTGCCACGAGGAACTACCGGGGATTCTAAAAAAACTTCTGCAGGAAAGCATGTTTATGAAACCTCTTTGATTGTACAGAATAGCTCAACTGTGCTCACTTACTTCGTTTATAACTCACCTTTCTTGTTGAGACTCAAGGTAGATGACCAAATTAGAAGACAATGCAAAATGCATACAACAAACAGCACAAAGAAATGGTAATTTTTATGCTCAATTACTTCCACGGAATGACGTCTAATGGGCTCTGAGAGACGTTTGGTCAGACTTACACTGTTTTCTCCTCCAGCTGCACAGAAGCCACCATCCTGGTTGCCTCGTTACCCCTCAATTAATTTCTTCATTAAAACCGTGGGGGAGATACCTAGGAGCGATCTTCTCAGTTGCCTGAAACAAGAATGCCATTGAAATGCCATTTTAGCTCTCCTAAAACATTTGCTGATGTTTTCAGAAAATACTTTCAATCCTTACGCTTCAAGGTTGTCCAACCATCTTAATCAGTATAACAACCATCAGAGACCAGCAATCTCTGTAAGCCCATCTTTAAACAGAGAAAGATCCACCCATGATGCTGGTATCAGTAATGCATCCCTGGGCTTTTGTTATAATAGAAACTCCTTTGCATATTTGGCCACACATCTGATGTAGCCAATCTTCCAAGAGCTTACAGGGCTCTTAGTACAGGGCCTACTGTAAGCTCCAGGAAGATTGGCTACATCAGGGGTGTGTGGCCTAATAGGCAAAGGAAGAAGAAGACGATATTGGATTTATATCCTGCCCTCCATTCCAAAGAGTCTCAGAGCAGCACACAATCTCCTTTACCTTCCTCCCCCACAACAGACACCCTATGAGGTGGATAGGGCTGCAGAGGGCTCTGACAACCTCTGCCAGAGCTATGGCTGACCCAAGGCCACTCCAGCAGGTGCAAGTGGAGGAGTGGGGGAATCAAACCTGGTTCTCCCAGATAAGAGTCCGCACACTTAACTACTACACCAAACTGGCTCTCAGTTCCTGCTACAAAAAAAGCCCTGGATCCCACACTCATGACCCACCATCCAACTGCTCAGAATTACAACCCACAGAGAGATCAGGAGTGTGAGCCAGAAATCAGGCATGGAAATGGGAATCCCCCAGGACAAGCCAGGACTGGAGGACCTCCAAACCATATGGGAGACCACTGGTTGGATCCTACCAGCCAGGGGTGGAATTCTAGCAGTAGCTCCTTTGTATATTAGGCCACACACCCCTGATGTAGCCAATCCTCCTATAGCTTACAAGGCTCTTTTTTGTAAGCTCTTGAAGGATTGGCTACATCAGGGGTGTGTGGTAAAGGAGCTCCTGCTAGAATTCCACCCCTGCTACCAGCTTTCCTACTGGCGAAGGAGGGAGAAGACAAGACCAGGACGTGTGGAACCTGCATGGACAAAGGCCACTCAGGATAGAGGATGAAATGTGAAAGGGAACTGGGGAAGATCGAGTGGAATAGTTGATAGGATCCAATCTCATATCTGTCAGCTCAGTCCAGTTGTCACCTGGTTATCACTGCCTGGTTCACCAATAGTATCTCCAGCAGAGTTCCGCATCCGGGTCAGCAGCCAACAGTTTCCAAAGTAGGCTCTTCGGCTTGCTGTAATTTATTCTCATAACTCTTTACAGTTTCTGTCATTTAATTGGGTTTCTTTTCTGCTATAGTCTTCCAAGTTATAGATAGTAAACTTTGACTTCCGGTATTGGCGACCCAGCATAGGGATGATCCTGGGCGAGCTTCAGATGATCGATCCCTAATCAGACAGCTGAGGGGTCCCCTGAGTTGAGGAGCTCGATCCTAAGACCCAGGGAGGGTCAGAGGAGGTAGACGGCTTGACGGAGTGGATCGGAAGCAATGGTGGTGGCCGTTTCCCAATCCCATCGTCGCTGTGAACCTCGCTGTCCCGATTGCCATTTAAATGGCATCGGGATTGAACACCGGCTTTCTTTCATTTTTTCTTTCCGTTTTGAAGTCTGCCTGCCTGAATGGACTTTAATTGGAGATATCAACAGTGGATTGTAAGTTCTATACTTTTTTCTTGGGCTGTTGGAAGTTGGGGCTTGAAAGTGGAAGTTTGGCCCTGAGCGCACGGAGGCTAGCAGAGAAGGAGGAATCACCCGACTCTCTCTTGCTTTCTGACAAGGCTTCCAAAAGACTTGCCTAACTGTGTAGATTGCCCTTAACTTCAGCCCCAAACAGCTAGATCACTCTTATTTTAAGAAGACTGATATCTGACTCAACATCAACTGATTTGATTAAGAAGGAACAGATTTTCCTTATTGAATGGTAGATGTGCACCCTTGTTTATAGTTGGCTGGGAAGGTGTTGTCTCAGAGGCTTGACTGTGCTTAAAGCCAAAAGGCTGGAAAGCTTTGCTGGAGAACGTCAGTGAGATATTCTGGGCTTCATTTACCCTCTTCCTCATTAATAATAATAATAATAATAATAATAATAATAATAATAATAATAATAATAATAATAATAATAATAATAATAATATTTTATTTTTATATCCCGCCCTCCCCGCCGAGGCGGGCTCAGGGCGGCTGACAGGCATGGGAATCCCATGAATCATAAACAACATAAACAATTTTAAATATCAATTACAGTAAAATTATTTAAAAGTTAAATATATAATAAAATAGGTGCTAAATGCTGTAGTCGTGATATCCACAAGATGACTAGTTGTCCATTCATCAAATTAGTCGGGTTCCATCTCAAAGGCCAGCTGAAAGAGACATGTTTTGCAAGCCCTGCGGAATTGGTTCAAGTCCCACAGGGCTCGCACCATCTCCGGAAGGTCATTCCACCAACGAGGGGCTATCACCGAGAAGGCCTGCTCCCTAGTGGCCCTCAGCCTGGCTTCTCTTGGCCCAGGGATTGTCAGTAAGTTCTGTGAGCTGGATCTCAGTGCTCTCTGGGGCACATATGGGGAGAGGCGGTCCTTTAGGTAGGCAGGTCCTCGGCCATATAGGGCTTTAAAGGTGATAACCAGCACCTTATAGCGAACACGGTAGACAACCGGTAGCCAATGGATTATACAATTGCTGTGGGATTATATAACTCATTTTTTTCCGTTATTCTTTGGATTTGGGGGGGGGGGGGGGTGTTAGTGTTTTTTTATTATTATTTTGGGGGTTCCTGACATTGGAATATGAGAGGTGACTGATCTGCTCATATTTGGTTGGAATATGATTTTGGAGCTGTTTTTTGGGATTTTCTTTTTTATTCTTTTTGGTTGGGTTGTTCTGTATCAGATTTTCCTGTTTTTAAACCCATTTTTTTTCTCTTTTTTGTCATCTGTGACTCTGCAAGTACCTGAGTGGATTAAAAAATATTGGTTTTATAATTGGTTTTTTATTGCTTGTTTTGGTTTTTTACTTCTGTTGGAGAGTCCTAGACATCTGCAAGAGGAGATTTTGAGCTACACGCTTTGGATTACAATTTTCTAATGGATTAATAGATGGAACTTATTTTAAAGTGGATTTGACTGGTTGGAAGACATAACACAAAGGCTGACTCACTGTTATTTGGTATATTCAAGGGTTGTTATTGTTAAGGATATTTTGTAGTGTTAATCTCTATTTGGGGTTAGTGGAACTGGTGATATAACTTGAAATGCTTTTTTCCCTTTGTTTTTAAATAACTGAGTATTCTTTCAAAATATTGACTTTGCTTGTGAGGTATTGGGATTGTTGACACTATTAAGAACACTGAGTTCCAAAACAAACCAGAGAAGGGTAAACTTTAGATTGGTTTACGACATCTGGAGAAGAGAGTCATTTTAATAAAGGCGATTCATAATGCAAGCAGTATCTGGGTTCAAAGAAGGTCCAAAAAAGAGAGACAATAGAGACAACAGAGAAGGTAGAGCCACGACTCCTTCGCCTAGCCTTACTTATGGACCAGGGAGACTTGCAGCTGCAAATATGCAGGGAGATATGAAGGAATTCCAAAATACCCTTCTAACAGCTATAGCACAACTGACTGACAAGGTAGACAATATAGGAGAACAGATATAGGAGAACTCCAAGAAATCAGAAACAAACAGCAGAGACTAATAAAGCACTAAAAGCTTTAGATGTTCAAGTGACAGGCAATACTCAGAAGATGGAACAACTGGAAAAGGAGCAGAAAATGTATGATAGCAGATTTCTTCAATTAGAAATGGACAAAGCAGCTTATATGCTGAGGTTTCAAAATGTGCCTGAAGATAAATATGAAGATTTACAGAAGATGCTAAGTCAAGCACTCTCGGAAATTCTACAAGTGACACCAGAGAAAATGGAAGATGAGATTGATCAAGTTAAGCAGGTACCCTCCAGTTTTTCAAGGAAAAATAAATTTCCCAGCGAGATTCATTTGAGGTTTACAAGGAAGAGGACTAGAGATGAAGTTCTGAGATAAACCAGTGGTGATAGCTGGAAACACAGTGAGAATTTTGAGAGAAGTGCCATGGCCCATAAGACAGAAGAGAAGAGAATATTAGGTGTTAATAGACTTTTTAAAAGAAAAAGAGGTTCCGTATACTTGGCTGATGCCAGAAGGACTTCTCTTTACATATGAAGAAGATACATGATCAACTCGATCTTCAAAGCTGAACGTTTTTTGGAGAAGATAGGCAAGAAGGAGAGGAAAGAAAAGAAAGATGAAGAAGGAGAGGACTCTTACAGTGAGGAAGGTGCAAGTGGTGTGAAGAAATACTCAACTCGGCTTCAGACTAAGAAAGAAAAAAAAGATAGTGATAAGAAGAGCCCATAATGGCCTCAATAGTCTCAGTTAATGTGAATGGACTCAATTCTCCTATAAAAAGGAGAAAGGTTTTTAAATATTTGGCCAAATTGGAAACAGATATAATTTGCTTACAAGAAGCTCATATTTTTGTAAAGGTTCAACATTTTTTGAAAAATAAAAAATTTGACAATTTATTTGTAGCATCAGATCTGACTAAAAAGAAAAGGAGTGTGGCAACCTTTGTAAAGGATAAATTTAACCCACAATTAAGATTTGCTTCAGAAGATGGAAGAATTCTATTAGAAGTTACTATTGAAAGCAAAAAGATCCTATTAGCAAACATTTATGCCCCGAATGACCATCAAGAAAATTTTTTAAGTAATTGAATCTTAAGCTAACCAACTTGGACTTAGAATATTGTGTGGTAGATTTCAATGCAGTTTTTGATAGACAACTAGATAGGAGAACGCACAAAGGTACTAAAGCTAAAGGACCACAGCTTCCAATAAGTTTTTTGAAACTAGTAGAAGAATTGGACCTTGTTGATGCCTGGCGAACTAGATATCCAAGGTCAAGAAATTTTACATATTATTCTTCTAGTCATCAATCTTGGTTGAGAATTGATATGTGCTGGCTTTCTACTGACTTGATCAAAGATATAGTAGAAATTCAACCAAGAGTGATATCAGATCACAATCCAGTGACTATTAAATTCAAGGGGCCTCAACTGCAGAAAATGTGGAGATTGAACACAGAAATTCTAAAAGATAAAAATTTTATCCAAGAAGCTAAAATAGAAGTGGAATCTTTCTTTAAAAGAAATACAACTCAAGATGTGAAGATTCAAGTGGTCTGGGACACTGCAAAAGCATATATTAGAGGATTAGCAATAAGATTTAATGCCAAGAAAAAGAAAAAAAAGCGGAAGACTTCCAAAAATTGATGAAGCAGGTAGGACAAGCTGAAAAGGCCTAAAGGCCCAACTTACGAAACAGGAATATAAAGAGAAAATTCAAAGAATTCAACATCAACTTAATTTAATTCTTGCAGAAGAAGTGGAGAGGAAATTGAGATATGCCAGACAAAATTATTTTGAATATGCTAATAAATCTGGAAGACAGTTAGCATATAAATTGAGAAAAGAAAAAGTGATAAAAACAATCATGGTGCTGAGAGATGAAAACAATAAAGAAAAATTTCAAAGACAGGAGATATCTCAGATTGTTGAACAATTTTATAAGAAACTATATGGAACTAAACAAATTCAGAAGGAAGATTTGGAACAATATCTTAGTCAGAATAATCTTAATAAATTTACAGAAGAACAATTGAAAATATTAAATGAGCCAAGAACGATAATAGGAGAGGCAATAGCATTGCAAAAAAACAGTAAAACCCTGGGTCCAGATGGTCTCCTTGCAGAATTTTATAAAACTTCTGAAGATTTTTTATCGCTGCCTTTTAAGCAACTTTTGGAAATGATTTTAAAAGAAGCTGGAAAACCAAATTCATGGCAGGAAGCTATAATATCGTTAATACCAAAATAAGGCACAGATTTGAAGGACATAAAGAATTATAGACCAATTTCTCTTTTGAATGTGGATTATAAAATGTTTACTTCAATATTGGCACAAAGACTAAAGAAAGTATTGTCGGTTATTATAGATTAAGATCAAGCAGGATTTCTACAAAGAAGACAGCTGAAGGATAATGTTAGAACAATATGCAATATAATGGAGTATTATGAGAGTCATCCAGAGAAACAATTGGCACTAATTTGCCTAGATGCAGAGAAGGCTTTTGACGATGTGAGTTGGCAATTTATGATACAGCAATTGGAAGGCATGGAATGTGGTAAGAATTTATTGAGGGCGATACAATCAATATATTCATCCCAAACGGCAAAGGTGATGGTGAATGGTGACTTAACAGAACCAATTTCTATCCAGAAAGGTACTAGACAAGGATGTCCTTTATCGTTACTTCTTTTTATTTTATGTCTAGAGATATTGAACAACCAAATAAGAGAAGATTCAAATAATAAAGGAGCCGTGATTAAGGGTCAACAATATAAATTGAGAGCGTTTGCAGATGACTTGGCCTTTATATTAGAGCAACCATTAGATTCAATTGAACATTTGATAAATAGGATCAACCACTTTGGCCATTGGGCAGATTTGAAGATAAATTATACCAAAACAAAATTCTTGACAAAAAATATGACAACAGATCAAATTGATCTTTTACAGCAAAAATCAGGATTTTCGTTTGAGAAAAAAGTAAAATACTTGGGTATATATATTTCAAATAAGTGCAGTGATTCAAAGAAGAATAATTATGATGAATTACTTAAGAAGATTAAAAAGGATCTGGGGAAATGGCAAGACTTGAATATATCCCTAATGGGAAGAATAGCTTCGATAAAGAAGAATATTTTACCAAGGTTGCTATTTCTTTTTCAAACTATTCCGGTTCTTCTAACAAATGCGTTCTTTCAAGAATTGAATAAAATGGTATCAGAATATATTTGGTGTAAGAAAAAACCCAGAATTAAGTTAAAAGTACTACAAGATGCTAAAACAAGAGGAGGTCTGGGTCTTCCTGACTGGCAATTGTACTATACAGCTGCAGTACTATCTTGGGCAAGAAAATGGGAATTATTGACAGAAGACAACTATTGTTAGAAGGACATGATCTTACGTTGGGTTGGCATGCATATATGTGGTACCAAAGATTAGATGGACACTTTTACTTTAAAACTCATTGGTTCTGGAAATCTTTGTATCATACATGGACTTGGTTAAAACCGAAAATCTATCAGAAAATTCCAAGATGGGTGTCTCCAGTAGAAATGTTTACACTGCCAAATCTTATAAAACCAGACTAGAATTATAAATATGAAGATTTGTTGAAAAGAGATAACCGCCTAAGGAAGAATGAGAAAGTTTTGATATCAAACTGAGCTGCTGGTTGAGAGCACAAATAGAATCTAGATATGCCAAAAACAAGATAATAAGTGTCAGTTTGGATCAATATCCATTTGATAAAATATTTTGGGACCTCAAGATAAATTGATATTGAATTTATACTCTTATTACTTCAGATGAAGATGCAAGATGAAATTGTAAAGAACTGTATGCTTCAGTGGGCTAAGAATGTAGGTCACAACATTATGTTAGAGGAATGGGAAAGATTATGGAAATCTAACATTAAATTAACCAGATCAGTAGCTTTTAAAGAAAACTTGTATAAGATGTTTTTTTTGATGGTATATAACTCCTCAAAAACTTTCTAAAATGTACTCTAATATGTTCAATAAGTTTTGGAAATGTATAAAGCAAGTGGGGTCTTATCATATGTGGTGGACATGCGGGGTGGTGAAAGACTTTTGGAAGATGATTCATGAGTTCTTACAAAAAATACTGAAGAGTCAGATTCAATTTAAACCAGAACTATTTCTATTGAATATATATCCCAGTGACTATACAATAGAGACAAGACATTTGCTGGCGCATATCAATACAGCAGCCAGAATTTTGCTTGCACAGAAATGGAAACTTCAGGAGGTGCCTACAAAATCAGACTTCATTGGCAAGATAATGGAAGTTCCGGAGAAGGACTATTTATCCCAAATACTAGTGGGTAAATCAGAAGAAGAAGCAAAGAAATACTGGGAAGTTATATGTGTGGTTAGATACTTACAAATTATATGGAGTGAATTTTTGATCTCCAGCTCCTATAGCAGATATCCTAAAATGCTGTAAGTGTTAGAAATATAATTAAAACATGATGCTTTATAGGAGAACTTACAATCCTTACTATAAGTTTTATAATTTGAGAAGTTATGTGGCATAATTGATTATATTGTATACAATAATACTTTATGTTATGGACTATGTTCATTCAGGATGGACTGATATTGTATTGTAAATGACAATGTTTTTTCTTTACTCCCCCTTCTTCCCACCCTTTTTCTTTCCCCTTTTAAACCTAATTAAAACTTTATACCAGTAAACTTCTCTAGTTTTGCCTTGTTCATTTGATTTTTCATCTTTTCTTCAAAGTTTCTTAGTTCTTCCCCCTCCTTTGAGGAATTTCTCTAGTTTTATTAGTTTTGTTTTCCCTCAGATACAGAAACAATGAGTAATAGTAGATTTCTTCCAACCCTCCTTAGCTTACAAAAACAATGTAGAAGCATAAAGAAACATCTTACAAAGAAAGTCTGAAGAAAATAGTATAATGCTAACAGTGGTGGACTGGGTCTAAAAATACTGGTAGCCAGGAGATAAAGAATTTCAATTATATTGGAACTATTATATTTTCAAGCTACTAAAAGGACATTAACATTTAGAACATATTGTTTAAAGGAGCCCACTTCATCAGGGGCCCACAGAGCGCAGTTGCCGTCAGGCAAGCTGACACCCTGGCCAGTCCACCGCTGAATGCTGATACAGACTTTTCAAGACTCTGGCTCATTTTACTAATATTGTTTTCAGGGGTCATTCTGCAGAAAAATAGGTGGTGGAGCTCATCCAGGGATTGTTCTGCAGCTGCACCTCCTATTCAATGGAGAAGGTAAGGTAGGTGAGGAGGAAGAGGGGGAACCCTCAGAAAGGTTCAGGAGTTGTGCTCCTGTGAGCTCCTGCTGATTTCAAGGCCCGATTGTTCTCATGTCTTTGGTTTCTAGTGCTGTGGATTTGTTCTGTCAGATGTCCTCAGGTTTAAGTGTTTCTTTAGTTGTTTTATTATATGAATGGCGGTGACATAGTTGGCCCAGTGTGCATTTTCTGTCTTGTTTGACACAGAAACTGTAGATGGATTTGGTTACTGCAGGTGTTGGTCATGTTGTAGATTCACCAGACGGTTGGCATAGCAATGTGAAAGAGGTCAACCTGGCCTCTGTTAGTAGTAGGGTGTCTCCAGCAAGGTTCTTCAGGGGTGTCAAATGTGCAGCATGCGGGCCTAATCAGGCCCCCAAAGGGCTTCAATCAGGCCCACCAGCAAATGGCCCTTGTCTGCTTCCTTCTCCCTCTCCCACCTCTTTCCATCACCATTTTGGTATTTCTCCGTTTCTTAGTTCTTTAGGGGGGAAAAATTGTTCAAGTATCCTTCACAGTAACCCTTTCTGGACTGCACTTTCCCCATTCTCCATTAAACTTTTTACAACATATGATTTTTTTTTTAGTTTAAACAATTTATTGGTAGCATATGGTTACAAAACTTAACTATTTCTTAATTTTTTTTCTTAACGGATGCCAAAGAGAGAGGAGGTTTCCAACTTCCCGATCTAAGATTGTATCACGATGCAGTTTGTTTGACATGGATAAAAGATTGGATAATGCTGTTAGACAAAAAACCTTTATGGTTAGAAGCTCACGGAAATAGATTCGGCTGGCACGCGTACATGTACTATGGGAAGAATAAAATGGATGGTTTTTTCTCTCACCATTATGTCAGAAATACTTTACTAAGTACTTGGATAAAATACAAGAAATACGGGGACGAGAGAAAACTGCTATGGATAGTGTCAGCAGAAGTAATAAAAATAACAGCTGAATCTGAAGAAAAAAGAGAAATGTCATATAATCAACTGCTTAAGATTCAAGGAGACAAAATTGAATTAAAAACCTCAGAAGAGTTAAATAACAATTATGATTGGTTTCAAATGCAACAAATTAAAAGCTTGATGGAAAATGACATAAAATCAGAGGGAATTAGACGAGAACAAACAGAACTGGAAAGGGTCCTGCTAGGTGACAATGAAAAATTGATATCAAAAGTATATAAGTTATTATTGAAATGGTCTACAGAAGAAGAAGTAGTAAAGTCTCAAATGGTCAAATGGGCAATCAATGTGAACAGAGAAATACAAATGGATGCATGGGAGCACCTTTGGAAGAACTCAATGAAGATATCAACTTGTCAAAGTATCAAAGAGAACTGTTTTAAGATGATGTATAGGTGGTATATGACTCCGAAAAAACTGGCTAAGATAAGTAAGAAAATGTCGGATAGATGTTGGAAATGTAAAAAACATGAAGGTTCTTTCTTCCATATGTGGTGGACATGTGAAAAAGCGAAAGAATTCTGGAAGATGATACAACAAGAAATCTCCAAAATTTTGGGCTACGATTTTAAGAAAATTGCAGAGACGTTTTTACTTGGATTACAATTAGAAAAATTTCCAAAAGAAGATAGGACTCTAATTTGGTACCTGTTATCAGCTGCTAGGACTTTATATGCGCAGCTTTGGAAGCAAGAAAAAATACCAGAGAAATGGGATTGGACCATGAAAGTTTTATCGTGGTGTGAAATGGACAAATTAACTAGAACACTAAGAGACTATGATTTAGAGATATTCAAAAGGGAGTGGAGAACATTTAAAGGATATATGGAGAAAACTTGGAAAGTAAAGAAACATTGGACAATTTTTTAGTTGTAAGAATATATATATTGAACTTTGAGCAGTTAGAAGTGCCTTTAGTATTGGTTTGAATTTATAACCTCGGGGAAGTCAACATTGGAGGGAGGGGGGATGGAAATGTCATATGGGTTAATACTTTTTACAACATATGATGATGATATTGGATTTATATCCTACCCTCCACTCCAAATCTCAGAGCAGCTCACAATCTTCTTTACCTTCCGCCCCCACAACAGACACCCTGTGAGGTGGGTTGGGCTGAGAGGACGCTCTCAGCAACTGCCCTTTCAAGGACAACCTCTGCCGGAGCTATGGCTGACCCAAGGCCATTCCAGCAGGTGCAAGTGGAGGAATGGGGAATCAAACCCGGTTCTCCCAGATAAGAGTCCGCACACTGAACCACTACACCAAACTGGCTTTCCCCAGAACAAAGTATAAATGGCCTGTATCCTTGACCCAGAGAAAGGGAGAAACCTCCTTTCCCTTACTTGATATACTGATAGAATTATCTACAGCCAAATAAGGTTACTCAGTGAGATGTACATTATTATCTGTCTGCCAATTGTCTTGGGGGACAGCTGACCAACCGAGAAGCCTGACATCCAGAGGGCAGTCCTGGTCTGCTATTAGCTGTGGTGCCACTGCTATAGATGGTCAGAGAGCTGAATTATCCTCTCCAGCACAGCAGGGCCAAGTGCACCGGACAATGTGTGGGATTCATCCCTTCTTAATGCTCCCAGGTGGCCCATGCTTGGGCTCTCCCATCACTGAGGTTGGCATCAAACTAGAGAAAAGAGGTTGCGTCACCCAGCATTTTCCCTCCTCCTCCGCTTTCTGTGTCTTAAGGTGGGTACTGCTTCTTGGCAGTTGCTGGAGCTACAAGCAACGTTCCTTCTAAGCTGTGGAGTTTTGTGAGCAAAGATTCTACTTGCTGAGCTACTGGCATTAAAATTGTGAGTTACTGCTTAAATTAGTTTGCTCCGCGGCTATTTTTCCTGAGCTGAGACAAAAATATGTGAGCTGGAGGCTAAAAAATTGTGACTTAGCTCACACTAACTCAGCTTAGAGGGAACACTGGCTACAAGCAATGCTCCCTCTAAGCTGTGGAGTCTTGTGAGCTTAAAAGTCTGCTTTGTGAGCTCCTGGCATTAAAATTGTGAGCTACTGAATAAATTAGTTTGCTCTGGTGCCCTTCTTCCTGAACTAAGACAAAAATCTGTGTCAGCTCACACTAACTCAGCTTAGAGGGAACACTGGCGACAAACTAGTATTTGTAAAAATCTCAGAATAGATTATTTTACATATTTGAACTATATTTTAAGAATAATTTAAACATTATAAGAGAAAAGAAGAAGACTTCAGATTTATACCTCACCCTTCTCTCTGAATCAGAGGCTCAGAGCAGCTTATAACCTCCTGTTTCTTCTCCCCCGCCCCCCGCAACAGACACCCTGTGAGGTGGGTGGGGCTAAGAGGGGACTCCCAGAAGCTGCCCTTTCAAGGACAACTCCTGCGAGAGCTATGGCTGACCCAAGGCCATTCCAGCAGCTGCAAGTGGAGGAGTGGGGAATCAAATCTGGTTCTCTCAGATAAGAGTCCGCATGCTTAACCACTACACCAAACTGGCTCTCAAACATAATCAATCCAATTTCACGCACTCCTTTCCACTGTATTGCTAGAGCTGTTCTTCAGGAAGCAGGTGTATCCACCCCAACCCACTATTAGGGCTGTGAAGCTCCTGCTGGGGGTAGGGCATCCCTTGGTTTGGGGTCCCCAACCCACCGGCATGAAGCGGGCTGCGGGGGGAGGGGTCCCCACCCCCAAAGAGCTCAGTCATTATACAACATGCCTTGTGTGTCGACATCACCCAGCAGTGATGTCATCGTGCTGAGCACATCACACCAGGGTTGTTCTAGCCTTTGGGTAAAAACTCTATGGTACAATAGAGGTTTTACCCAAATCCTAGAGTGATCCCCCTGCTGAATTTGAGAATTATCACCCTGCCAAAGCCAAGGTAAGACTTGGCAACCCTACCCACTATATTGGTGGAAGGCAGACTGTGCGGCATTATACCCTGCAGGGGCCCCTGCCTTCCCCTGGCTCCACCCCCAAATTTCCAGGAATTTCCCAAACCAGACCTGGCAATCCTCCGGGGCGACCTTGGGCCAGTCATAGGCTCTGACTAACCTAGCTCCCAGGAGGATTGTGAGGTGAGGGAAGCAATGGAGGTGGGGAAGACAATGTAAGCCACTTGGGGCCCTCATTGGTGAGACAGGTGAGGTACAGATGAAGTAAAGGAGTGCATACCTGGAGGGGAGTGAGAGAGGAATGAGGCAGCAGAATGCTGAGGAGGCAGAATGGACTGTACCACTTCACACTGCAGGGGAAGATTCTGGAGCACCACAAGTGACAATTCTTTCCCCTATGTTACAAACTTCCAGTATACAGAAAACCAGCACAACAGAGACCAGAGAACCTTTCTCCTAGTGGGCCTTGTTTGCTCTTTGCATGAAGGCCGCAGAAACATTCAAACCTGGAGCCCACCATTCTGAGTGGCCCAGTCCATTCTTCCACCTCAGGGCTCTGTTACCTCATTGTCCCTTCATTCTCCCGCCATGTGTGAACCTGGGCTGCCTCTCTTCCTTCAGACGTCACCCTCAAAAACCAAAAACGCCCTTTCTAAAACGCCATGCTTAACATCCACCCACAAACTTCATCCTCAACTATAAGGAAGTCTTGGTTCACATGGCTATCTCTGCATCTTCTCCCATTTACCATATCACTCTGTAAGCTTTCGGTAGTCCTGATAACTAAAGATATTACTGGGGTGTTTTTTCATATCTTTTGCTCCTGTTCCTCCCACCCACCAACTAGTGCTCCGTCTAAGCTGCGGAGTCTTGTGAGCAAAATTCTACTTTGTGAGGTATTGGCATTAAAGTTGAGAGCTGCTGCATCAATGTTTGCTCCGGGGCCATTTTTTCCTGCGCTGAGACAAGAATGTGTGAGCCAGAGCTAAAAAAACCCTGTGAGCTACCTCACACTAACTCAGCTTAGAGGGAACGCTGCCACCAACTATGATCTTTCCATATTCTCATCTTCAAACTGCAAGCTCCTTGAGGCAGAGACATTGTCTCCTTATGCTAATGTGGGGGACTTTGTATTGGTGGTGGACAGTTCCATCAAGTCGCAGCCAGCTTGAGTTGACCCCATATGGCTGTCAAGGCAAGAGACACTCAGAGGTAGTTTGCCATTCCCTGCTTCCATGCAGCAATCCTGACCTTCCTTGGTGGTCTCCTATCCTAATGTTGACCAGGGCCAAACTTGCTTCGCTTCACAAAATCTGACAAAATCAAGTTAGCCTGGCCTATCCAGGTACTACAGCTGAATACTCAGGGGTAGATTTCTAGCAGGAGTTCCTTTGCATATTAAGGTATACCCCCCTGATGGAGCCAATCCTCCAAGACCTTACAAGGCTCTTTTTTGTAAGCTCTTGGAGGATTGGCTACCAAGGGTGTGTGACCTAATATGCAAAGGAGCTCCTGCTAGAATTCCACCCCTGCGAATAATTAATCATGGAGTCTTATCATGGAGAGCCAGTTTGGTGTAGTGGTGAAGTGTGCGGACTCTTATCTGGGAGAACCGGGTTTGATTCCCCACTCCTTCACTTGCACCTGCTGGAATGGCCTTGGGTCAGCCAGAGCTCTCTTATCTGGGAGAACCGGGTTTGATTCCCCACTCTTCCACTTGCAGCTGCTGGAATGGCCTTGGGTCAGCCATAGCTCTCTTATCTGGGAGAACAGGGTTTGATTACCCATTCCTCCACTTGCACCTGCTGGAATGGCCTTGGTCAGCCAGAGCTCTCTTATCTGGGAGAACAGGGGTTGATTCCCCACTCCTTCACTTGCTGGAATGGCCTTGGGTCAGCCAGAGCTCTCTTATCTGGGAGAACCGGGTTTGATTCCCCATTCCTCCACTTGCAGCTGCTGGAATGGCCTTGGGTCAGCCAGAGCTCTCTTATCTGGGAGAACAGGGTTTGATTCCCCACTCCGCTACTTGCAGCTGCTGGAATGGCCTTGGGTCAGCCATAGCTCTGGCAGAGGTTGTCCTTGAAAGGGCAGCTGCTGTGAGAGCCCTCTCCAGCCCCACCCACCTCACAGGGTGTTTGTTGTGGGGGAGGAAGGTAAAGGAGATTGTGAGCCTCTCTGAGACTCTTCGGAGTGGAGGGCGGGATATAAATCCAATATCTTCTTATGCAGAGTTACCCATTAGAGCCACACAATGCTGTGGGGATTGTGGAACTTGCCTGAACAACAGACCAGGCTTGCAATAAGCAGGGCAGCTATGACAGACTGAGTGAATGAACTCACAGGATTACAATCCAGTGGGTTTAGAGTTGTCCACATGGGGCTTGACTCTATAAGTGACTAGTATTGACCACTCAGTTCCACAGTAAAGTTCATGGCATTTCTAGGTAACTAAACAGCTAAGCTTCATTCAATAAAGCAGGGAGTCTAGGCAACAAGAAGTTCTTAACTCCATATATTTGTTCTTTTCATTGTGAAAGCCAGGAACACTCTTATGAGAGAATGATTGCTCTTTACAGACGGAAACATGACTGCAGATTTTTGTCAAACCCAATCAAGGCATCTCTTCTGTTAGCGCTCTAGTAAACATTATGTTAAATAGAAACAATATTAAAACTTTACTATAGATGATATATATGAATATTGATATTGTGACCGAGTCCATTCACTCTCTTCTTCATCTTCCTCGACCCCCTCTCTGTTCTATGGCCTTTCACTGGTAGCCTTCGCTGTAGCGAGGGTCTCTTGGTTTCTCAGCAAAACTCTTTGTCTTCCCCTTCTCCTTCATCTGTTGCTGAAGATGCTGCTTTTGCATTGGTGGCCTCAGATGTTCCCTCTGCCGTGTCTGAACTCTTTTTCACACTGGACTTTTGAGGAGTAGAAGGTGGTGGTGATGGTGGTGGTGGTGGTGGTGGAGGAGGAGGAGATGGAGGTGGTGGTATTGGAGGAATGGGTACAGATAATGGTTTTTCAGCTGTGGATTCTGGTAAGGATGATTTTGTGTTGCTCCAGCCGACCATATCCATTTCCTCCAAGGATTCCTCATGATGCCGTTTCTTCACCATGTTGTTCCTCTGTGTTTCATCCTGAATATAAAACATGTCTTTGAGCTGAAGAGGCTTATTGTCCATCCACAGAGGGGGTGTTCTGGGAAGCTCTTCATATGGAAGGGGCTCTTTCCCTCTGCCCAGAAAGGTCCTATCCTTGGCTGATGAAGCCCGACGCTGCAGAATGTAGATCACCACCGTGCAGACAGGAGCAATGATATTCAGGATGACGGCAATGACTAAAACAGCACAGAGCAGCTTGATTCCATACATGGGAATGCAAATCCCCTCACTTGCTATCTCCCCTGAAGCCTTCTCCAGTGTCTTTGAGCTTGCTTTGATCGTATTTTCTAAATTCATGGGGGGCCAGAAATAGGACTTCCCTAGGGAGGAGGTCTCATCGTTGTCAGTGAGGAGTTTCATGAGGAGGCCCGTTCTGGAGATGAGTTTCACGCAAGCCATCTGGTGTGTGGGTGTCGCACAATCCATCTTCAGGATGGGGATCACATGAGAGATGAGTTTCCTCACTGGCGTGTTTGGGATGAAGGAAGGCAGTTTCTTGTTCCGCTCAGTTTCAAAGAACTCATCCTGAATCCAGTCGTCATCTTGAGGTGCCAAGAAGCCCAGCAGGGGAGAAACAGAGGTCCTCTGATGATCCCAGTATGTCCCACGGGATAACATCATTTCAGGTGAGAGCTCTTTTGAGGAGGGTTCTGTGACACCTGCTGAGGTTTCAGGTGTGCCGCCTCCTGCAAGGTTGTCACTGCTGTGTAGCAGTGGGTTCAGCAGCTCTTCTTTAGTCAATATCTGTGACCCAAGTACCTTCCTTGGTACTACCACAGAGTTATCACCCCTAGAAGGGCTGGTCAAATCATTGTCATCATTGTCAACTGCAGTGGAGTCTGTTGGCCTGACAGCATTTGTCAGAGAGTCTGCAATGGAGCGTTCCCAAGAGGACTGAAGTGCTACTTGGGGAGATCTAAGAAATGGAAGGGCACGCTGAGGGTCTAGGCCTTCCATGAGCTTCCTCTCGCTTTCTGCCTTATCGTGCAACTCAAAGACGCTAGGCTTGTCTGCAGACTGTGTGGCGGTCTTTGCAACCTGTCGTCCATCCCTGCGAAACCTGAATAGTATGTCTTTCTGTCTTTGGTTTCTTCCAAGCGAGTCTTCTCTTGTTACTTGCCTCACATGCCTTTCCTTCTTGAAGGAAGCACCTGCAGACCTTCTTATGGCCTCGTTTGTTGGATTCTCCAACACCTGGTCATTTTGGACAGTCGCCTCTGGACTGACCTTGTCTAGTTCAACAATTTTTTCTTTGAGTGCCGCTTGCAGCAGACTGGCGAGAAGGTAGAGTTTTTCCAGCTCCCGTTTGTCAGCCCAGTTCACGTCCAAGGGCTCATCTGCCTTCAGCTGCATTAACCGCTTGACCGACTTCAACAGGTTCAAATTGGCAGCTAAGGTGAAGTAGTTTTTGATCCAGGCTAGGGTGTCATTGTCTGGTTTGGCTCTCTCCGGCGTGTCATTCTTGGGTCTGGCTCTCTCTGGCAGGATGGTCAGCAGGCTGCTGCCGTTCCATTTCCTGATTTCTAATATTTTCATGACTTCTTCTTGCATCCTGTTCAGAGGCTCTTCTTTTTCGCACCAAGTTGCATTTATCTTACAAGACCCTGTGCACTCCAACCGGAGGGTCTCCTGTAGGACTTCAAGGTCCTCCTTCAGGTGGCAAAGGCAGCAGGACATCTTCTTGGGCAAGATGAGGGTTCTCAGCTTCAGGGAGGTCAGCAGCAGTTCTTCCAGTATCGCGGGCGTCACTTCGGTGGCCCCGAGGTCCAGGAGCTTCAGCGAGGGCAGCCTGAAGAAATAGGAGTCCTGGATGACAGCCAGGGGGTTGCGGCTGAGGTCCACCTGGAGCAAGAACTGCATGCCATGCCACGCCCGGAACGTCCCCTCCGTGATGTGTTCAATTAAATTGCCACTAAGGTTGATAATCTGGAGGAACGGGACGGCCTCGAAGGCCTCCATTTCGATGGTTTGGATTTTATTGCAGGACACGTCCAGGTAGGTAAGAGACAGCAAGCCTTCCAGGGAAGAGTTCTGAAGCCTGGTCAGGTGGTTGTCCTTGAGGAACAAGTATTCCGTCCAAGGATAGGCATTCCACACTTCCTTCCCGATAGAGGAAATGGCGTTGCCGGTAAAGTCCAAGTACGTGAAAGGATGAGGGTGAGCTGCCGGCTGGGGAAGGGGCACTCGGTGGAATCCGGGAGGGTCGGTGATCCTGCTGCAGTTGAGGATTTCCAAGCTGCAGCGGCAGGAGGTGGGGCAAGGCTCCTGAGCTCCCCCCAGCCCCAGAAGGGGCACCAGTAGGATCCCAAAGAAGAGAGAAGAACAAGCCATGTCAGCAAGGTCCACCCCGCAGAGCAGACCTGTGCAGACTGCAGAGCAAGCCCTGTGGCCAAGCCTGAGGGGTTGTGACATCATTTAGCAGGACATCCAGCATTATAGCATGGCCATCCCCACGGCAACAAGGAAGGCCTTGGTTCAGAGGCCAGGACTGTGCTCAGGTGGTTTCATAAAGGAGTAGGTGATCCTTTAGGGATGTTGGTCCCAAACCATATAAGGGCTTTGGAGGTCAAGCCCAATGCCATGTTGGTTCAGGCCAATGGCCCATCCAGTCCAACACCCTGCGTCACACAGTGGCCCAAGCCCAGAGGACTTTAATGTCAGCCCTCAATTCTGAACCTTGCAGCAGCAACTAGGGAAAGAAGAAGAAGACTGCAGATTTATACCCCGCCCTTCTCTCTGAATCAGAGACTCAGAACGGTTTACAATCTCCTATATCTTCTCCCCCCACAATAGCCACCCTGTGAGGTGGGTGGGGCTGAGAGGGCTCTCACAGCAGTTGCCCTTTCAAGAACAAGCCCTACAAGAGCTATGACTGACCCAAGACCATTCCAGCAGCTGTAAGTGGCGGAGTGGGGAATCAAACCTGGTTCTCCCAGATAATAGTCCGCACACTTAACCACTACACCAAACTGGCTCTCTGTGTAGGAGAGGCCACTGCTAGATACGTGGGCACCATCAATAGCCCCCAGATCTATGTCCTACCCCATGTCTAGGGTTTCCAGCTTTGGGTTGGGAAATACCTGAAGATTTGGGGGGTTGAAGCTTGGGAGTGGTGGAGTTTGGGAAGGGGAGGGACCACAGTAGAGTATAAGGCCACAGAGTCCATCCTCCGTGGAGACTGATTTTGGCCACCTGGAGATCAATTGTAATAGTGGGAGATCTCCAGGGGCTACCTGGAGGTTGGCAACCCTATTTCCCTCCCGCCCCACCCCTGACTGTGAGGCAGAGCTTCCCTTTTATTTTAGGGTAGTCCATGGAGAGGAATCAAGAAGACAGGCCTGTTGCCAAAAGAACAGGGCCGAAGGACTAGCAGACTCCAAAGGATTACATAATTTCCTGGTATCTTCCCAAAGGCAAAATAGTGGAGAATATGAGTAAGTTTAAAAAAAAAAATTAAAATGTACCCAAACTCAATGCGCTGAGCTGATTTTTCTGCCTAGTTCCTTTGCAAAGGAAAGCAGATGTCTGAAGCTGTATACCGAAAAGAATGTAGACTGCTCAGGGAAGGCACAGGCCCCCCCCCCAACCTCGTGTGATTCGGTGATGTCATCCGTAGGGGCACCAGAAGTCAGCCTTGTCTAGGGGGCCAGACTGTCCAGGGCTGGCCCTGGGTTGGAGCATTTCTGAAGACAGATGATGTTTTACCTGGAAAGCATGGTTTCCCCCCCTTCCCAGCACCCTTTACAGATTCAAACAGGTCCTGCAATGCAGCTCCTAGGAGACAGGCGTCCCGCAAGAACATCTTTGGGGGAACATTTGGGGCTGTAGTGGGAGAGGAAAGAAAGTTATACTTTGTAGGCAGGAGTCCCCCTGTGGAAATGTTCCACACTGGATCTAGGGTTGCCAATCCCCGAGTGGGGGCAGGGGATCCCCCGGTATGAAGGCCCTCCCCCACTAAAGGGTCATCAGAAAGCTGGAGGGAGAGGGAACTGTTTGCTGGGCATTCCGTTATTCCCTATGGAGACCAATTCCCATAGGGTATAATGGAAAATTGATCTGCAGGTATCTGGGGCTCTGGGGGGGCTGTTTTTTGAGATAGAGGCACCATTTTTTCAGCATAGCATCCAATGCCTCTCCTCAAAAGACCCTCCATGTTTCAAAAACATTGGACCAGGGGGTCCAATTCTATGTGCCCCCCAAAAAGGTGCCCCTATCCTTCATTATTTCCAATGGAGGCAAGGTGCGCAGTTCCTTTAAACGAGACGACCAGCGCTCCCTTTGGAGTTCAGTTATACTTGCCACAACCTCACTTCCGGCTTCCTCTCCAATGTCTCCTGGCTCCACCTCCAAAGTCTCCTGGCTCCTCTCCCAAAGTCTCCAGATATTTCTTCAATTCATCTTGGCAACTCTAACTGGATCCCAGCTTGTTGCTATCTGTTCCATGCGCAGGGCCAGCTAGACAAGCACAACTGGGGAGTCTCAATGTGTGGATGGGGTAAAGGTGTAGTAGAGAGGAGAGCTTTAGATTTATTAGGCACTGAGGGACGCTTTGGGACAAACCAGGATTGTACAGAAGATATAGGATCCCCTTGAATCAGAATGGAGTCAGGCTATGTAACGTTACAAAGGTGGATCTTTTAAACTGAACTGGGGAAGGGACCTGACAGGCACTGAGAAGCTTGTAGTTTGAGCAAAGGTATAAAGAGGAAAATGCTTCCAGTTTCACAAGCAGGGATTTGGAGGATAAGGAAAGGGAGGCTACAGTAAAGCAGTATGGCCTGTCAAAGAAGCCAAAGGGCCAGAGTGGAAAAGGCACGTGGTCTAGGATTGCCAAGTCCAATTCAAGAAATATCTGGGGACTTTGGGGTTGGAGCCAGGAGATATTAGGGGTGGAGTCAAGATCAAGGGTGTGACAAGCATCATTGAACTCCAAAGGGAGTTCTGGCCATCACATTTAAAGGGACGGCACACCTTTTCAATTCCTTCCTTCCATAGGAAATAATGAAGGATAGGGGCACCTTGTTTTGGGGCTCATAGAATTGGACCCTCTGGTCCAATCATTTTGAAACTTGGGGGGTATTTTGGGGAGAGGCACTAGATGCTATACTGAAAATTTGGTGCCTCTACCCCAAAATTCTACTTTGTGAGCTACTGGCAATAAAGTTGTGAGCCGGTGGCATTAAAGTTGCAAGCCACTGCCTAAATTAGTGTGTTCTTGGGTCATTCTTCCTGAGCTAAGACAAAAATGTGTGAGCTGGAGGGTAAAAATCTGTGAGCTAGCTCACGCTAACTCAGCTTAGAGATGTCTATGGATAAGAACATAAGAGAAGCCATGTTGGATCAGGCCAATGACCCATCCCGTCCAACACTCTGTGTCACACAGTGGCCAAAAAAACCCCAAGTGCCATCAGGAGATCCACAAGTGGGGCCAGGACACTAGAAGCCCTCCCACTGTTGCCCCCCAAGCACCAAGAATACAGAGCATCAGTGCCCCAGACAGAGAGTTCCAACAATACACTGTGGCTAATAGCCACTGATGGACCTCTGCTCCCTATGTTAGGAAAGGCACAAACAGGTTCCTCAAGGAAAGACAAATTTGGGAGAATTTGAGCGGTCACAGAGAGACTTAATCCAGACTGTTCCATCCTGGACTTCCCAACAGAACCTCCTCGGCTTGGGAGCAATCAAGAAGAAATTGGGCAGAGAGAGTCTTGCTAGCGTAAATCATTACCCATTGAGATGACTCACTAGGGTTGCCAATCCTCAGGTGGGGGCAGGGGATCCCCTGGTTTGGAGGCCTTCCCCACCTTTCAGGGTCGTCAAAGCGGGGGGAGGGGAGGGAAATGTCTGCTGGGAACTCTATTATTTCCTAAGGAGATTTATTCCCATAGAAAATAATGGAGAATTGATCCGCAGATATCTGAGGCTCTGGGGGGGGGGCTGTTTTTTGGGGTAGAGGCACCAAATTTTCAGTATAGCATCTAGTGCCTCTCCCCAAAATACCCCCCACGTTTCAAAAAGATTGGACCAGGGGGTCCAATTCTATGAGCCCCAAAAGAAGGTGCCCCTATCCTTCATTATTTCCTATGGAAGGAAGGCATTGAAAAGATGTGCCGTCCCTTTAAATCTGATGACCAGAATTCCCTTTGGAGTTCAATTATGCTTGTCACAGCCTTGATCTTGGCTCCACCCCAATGTCTCCTGGCTCCACCCCCAAAGTCTCCTGGCTCCACCCCCAAAGTCCCCAGATATTTCTTGAATTGGACTTGGCAACCCTATAACTCACATACACTCAGATGGCTCAAGATGAAATATGGCAGTTCTCTATCCAGATCTTTTGCTCAGCCAAAACTATAATTACACAAAGCAGCACACGCCCAGGTTATCTGTATCCTTGCAGGTCTTCTCAGTTGATTTCGTATCTGCTGCTGGCAACACATAAGCAAGCCATCAACGGCAGAGTCCTATCTCAGGCGGGCATCGGGAACATCATTCATGCCTGATGTCATATCAAGTCCTGCCCAACTCTGCCTCATGCAGCTAGAAGGACTTTGGGATCTGGAGCAAAACAGAACTTCCTCCCAGCTTTTCCAGTGGCTGGATCCATCTCAGGGTCAGGAATGCAGTGGGCGTTTCTCACAGCACATTGTAGTTCAGGGGCCGACAGGGTCGCCCAGGGCTTTTTTTTGTAGCAGGAACTCCTTTGCATATTAGGCTGCACCCCCCTGATGTAGCCAATCCTCCTGGAGCTTATAGTAGGCCTTGTACGAAGAGTCTTGTAAACTCTCGGAGGATTGGCTATATCAGGGGTGTGTGGCCTAATATGCAAAGGAGTTCCTGCTACAAAAAAAAGCCCTGGGGTCGCCCACAGGTCTGGAGGAAAATGTTCTGCTCCTTTTCTAATGGTTCAATATGTGGAAATTGGCAGCTGAGGCCTTTCAGGACATGGTGATAGGGTTATAGGGTTGCCAAGTCCAATTTAAAAAATATCTGGGGACTTTGGGGGTGGAGCCAGGAGACATTGGGGGAGGAGCCAGGAGCAAGGGTGTGACGAGCATAATTGAACTCCAAGGGAGTTCTGGGCATCACATTTAAAGGGACAGCGCACCTTTTTAAATGCCTCCTTTGCACAGAAGTTGACCAGCAGGAAACTGAGCTGCAGACTTGTCAGGATTCACAACCAACAGCTGGTGCAGAGCCACCCAACATCCTCCAACCCTGATTCAGCAGGTGAACCTCATTTTGGCCACTCCCAGTCCACCAGTATCACCCACGCCCTTAGAGTGCCACAGACCAAGGCTGAGACAGCAAAGTGCATGCCTCCTGGCCCAATGTCAGCTGCTTGTTGATAGCAAAGATGAGCAGTTGCAGGATTGCTTTTGATCAGCTGGCTGCAAGCATGACCCCTAGGCATGGCGATATAAAAACCAGTCAAGAGAGGCTGTTAGGTGTATATGCAACAAGTACCATAGATGCTAAGCCACTGTCTCAGCCTTGCCTGACTTCTGGACCCTCAACCTTGGACTAAATGACTCTGTTTTGTCAGGCTTCTAGCACCTGATACCTGGGGCTTGGAAGCCAATACAGGGCACTGCCTCAGGTGATCTGAGTTTCAGAAGGCGAGGGAGATCGGTAGATTCATCGTCAGACTTCCAAAGCTCACAGTTCCTTTAGGGGAACTAACTGCTGTAGTCAGGAAATCAGTTGTAATTACAGGAAGAAGAAGAAGAAGAAGAAGAAGAAGAAGAAGAAGAAGAAGAAGAAGAAGAAGAAGAAGAAGAAGAAGAAGAAGAAGAAGAAGAAGAAGAAGAAGAAGAAGAAGAAGAAGAAGAAGAAATTGGATTTATATCCCACCCTATACTCTGAATCCCAGAGTCTCTGAGTGGTCACATTCTCCTTTACCTTCCCCTCCCCGCAACAAAAGACATCCTGTGAGGTGGGTGGGGCTGAGAGGGCTCTCACAGCAGCTGCCATTTCAAGGACAACCTCTGCCAGAGCTATGGCTGACCCAAGGCCATTCCAGCAGCTGCAAGTGGAGGAGAGGGGAATCAAACCCGGTTCTCCCAGATAAGAGTCCACGCACTTCACCACCAAACTGGCTCTCAGGGTTGCCAGGAGGTTGGCAATGGCAACCCTAGCTACAGAAGGTATTCCAGACTAGGCTTGCCAATCCCCAGGTCCCAGCGGGGGTTCTTCCACTTTCCCAGGCTACTTTCCGCCCCCAGTCAGCTGGCCGGCAGGGGGAAGCCCCGCCCCCAGAGGGCCATATGCGTTTTCAGCTCCGGAGGCTTCAGTCTCCGATTGAAAGGCTTCCTCTTGGGATGGGGTGTCTGTGTTACTTTGAAGAAGTTGGCAGCAACTCGTGAGTAGAGAGGCCAATCCCTCGCTTCAGTCGCCAGAAATGGTGGGGGGAGGGAAATGTCTGCTGGGCACTTCATTATTCCCTAGGTGGAGATTGATTCTCATAGGGTATAATGGGGAATTAATCTGGAGGTTTCAGGGGCTCTGGGGGAACTGTTTTTTCAGGTAGAGGCACCAAATTTTCAGTATAGTATCTAGTGCCTCTCCCCAAAGTACCCCCCAAGTTTCAAAACGATTGGACCAGGGGGTCCAATTCTATGAGCCCCAAAAGAAGGCGCCCCTATCCTTCATTATTTCCTATGGAAGTAAGACATTTTAAAAAGTGTGCTGTCCCTTTAAATGTGATGGCCAGAACTCCCTTGGAGTTCAATTATGCTTGTCACACCCTTGTTCCTGGCTCCGCCCCAATGTCTCCTGGCTCCACCCCCAAAGTCCCCAGATATTTCTTGAATTGGACTTGGCAACCCAATTTCAGACTCCTTCGCCGTGGGCAAGGATTCATGAGTTAGAGATGCTATAAACCATGAATAGGATTAGGAGTGCAAGTCTGATTTATATATTAACCTGGGTCTGTGAGGACTTCTGCAAAAAAGTCACTTTGAGAGCTATCTTGTGTTAACTATGCTGACACATTTCCCCGCCTCCCCCCCCCCAAAAAAAAATACAGATGAGAAACGAGAAAATTAAAGCCAGCAACTATTCGATTGATTTACAGGAAAAGATTCTTGCTTATGACGCTTGGGGATTGAAGTATGCAAGAGCAAGCACAAAAGTAATATTTTGGCCAAGAACGTCTGGTCAGGGAGGAAAAGCAGCCAAATGTCAGCAGCCCGTATTGTCTAAATGTCAACTGTAATAGCGAAACAGAAAAGCTCAAAAAACGCAGCTCTCTGCAAGAATGCTCGCTTATCATCGTTCAGTTTCCATGTCATCAAAGCTAATTCTGGAAAAGAGCTCTGGGACTGCAATTAGTATCTCCACTGCAGTTGGCAACTGAACATGTGCTGAAGCGGTTTCCCCGCAGAGAGCTGGTGGTCGTCGGAGCGGGCCTTTAGTTCAGGGGCAGAGCATCAGCTTTTGCCTGCAGAGAGAAGTTCCGAAGTTCAGTTCTTGGTGCCTTTTGGTTAAAAGCAGGACCTTTTTTTTTTTTTTAGCAGGAATGCACAAGAATGCAGTTCCAGTTGGCTCGGTGTCAGGGGGTGTGGCCTAATATGGAAATGAGTTCCTGCTGTGTGAAACAATGGTGATATCAGGGGGTATGGCCTAATATGCAAATGAGTTCCTGCTTGGGCTTTTTCTACAAAAAAGCCCTGGTTTAAAGGTCTCAGGAATCAGGTCTGGAGACGTCCTGTGCTCAAGACAGCTCTCCAGCGCTGGAGGTTCTGCCATCCAAGGGTGGGAAGGAGGAATGGGCTGCCCAGAGCTTGGCTCCAAGTGCACTTGCTGCCTTTCCTGGCCTCACTCAGCCTTCCTGGGTCCCAGGAGGGCTAAGGGCGGATGCAGCTGCAGCTAGGCATGCTCGGAGCCTGGCTCCAAGCGTGCCTGATGCCGCACCACCCAAACCCACTCAGCCTCCTCGGTAGGGTTGCCAAGTCCAATCCAAGAAATATCTGGGGACTTTGGGGGTGGAGCCAGGAGACATTGGGGCAGAGCCAAAAAGCAAGGCTGTGACAAGCATAATTGAACTCCAAGGAGTTTCTGGCCATCACATTTAAAGGGACCGCACATCTTTTTTAAATGCCTTCCTTCCATAGGAAATCATGAAGGATAGGGGCACCTTCTTTTGGGGCTCATAGAATTGGACCCCCCTGGGTCCAATCTTTTTGAAACTTGGAAGGTATATTAGGGAGAGGCACTAGATGCTATACTGAAAATTTGGTGCCTCTATCTCAAAAAACAGCCCCCCCAGAGCCCCCGATACCCGTGGATCAATTCCCCATCATTCCCTACGGGAATCGTTCATGGAGGTGCATGATGGCTCTGGGGGCGGGGCTTCTCCCGGCGGCCAGCTGGCTGGGGGACGGGGGAAGCCTGTAAAACCGGGGATCCCCCTCTGGGACCTGGGGACTGAGAAACCTACTCCTCGAGTCCCAGGGAGGCTGGGAGGGGTCGCTGCAGCAGCAGGCTGTTCCCTGCTGCCCTGATTCTGCTCACCCTTCCTGGGTCTCGGGAAAGCTGAGCAGGACCAAGGCAGCAGCAAGTTTGAAGCCACCTGCTCCTGAGGCATTCCGTTGACCCCGCTCGGCCTTCCTGGGGCCGGGAGGACTGGGCCACCTTCGTGTTCCCTAGATGTGAAAGTAGCCAGGAGGCACACAGGCACCACCCGCTTTTCATAGAATCATAGAGTTGGAAGGGACCTCCAGGGTCATCTAGTCCATCTAGTTCCCTGCACAATGCAGGAAACTCACAAACCCCTCCCCCTAAATTCACGGGATCTTCATTGCTGTCAGATGGCCACTGAGCCTCTGTTGAATAACCTCCAAGGAAGGAGAGCCCATCACCTCCCGAGGAAGCCTGTTCCACTGAGGAATTGCTGTAATGGTCAGGAAGTTCTTCATAATGTTGAGTCGGAAACTCTTTTGGTTTAATTTCAACTCATTGGTTCTGGTCCTACCTTCTGGGGCCACAGAAAATAATTCCACACCATTCTCTAGATGAGAGCCCTTCAAGGACTTGAAGATGGTGATCGTATCACCTCTCAGCCGCCTCCTCTCCAGGCTAAACATCCCCAGCTCTTTCAACCTTTCTTTATAGGACTTGTTCTACAGACTGCTCACCATCTTCATCGCCCTCCTCTGAACCCATTCCGGCTTGTCTACATCTTTCTTAAAATGTGGTGCCCAAAACTGAACACAATTCCAAGTGAGGTCTTACCAGAGCAGAGTAAAGTGATAACATCACATCACGTGATCTGGACACTATACTTCTGTTGATACAGCCCAAAATTGCATTTGCCTTTTTAGCCACCGCATCACACTGTTGACTCATGTTCAGCATATGATCCACTAAGACCCCTAGATCTTTTTCACACATACTACTGCTAAGACAAGTCTTCCCCATCCTATAACCATGCATGGATTTTTCCTACCTAAAAGCAGAACTTTACATTTATCCCTGTTAAAATTCTATATATTGATTTTAGTACAGTTTTCCAGCCTGTCAAGGTCATCCTGTATCCTGTTTCTGTCTTCTTCTGTGTTTGCAACCGCTCCTAATTTAGTACCATCTGCAGATTTAATAAGCATTCCCTCTATTCCTTCATCCAAATCATTGATAAAGATGTTGAATAAAACAGGTCCCAGGACAGATCCTTGAGGCACTCCACTTGTCACTCCGCTCCAAGAAAATGAAGAACCATTCACAAGCATTCTTGGGGTGCGATCCCTTGTTGCATTCCCTGAGTCTGTACAGGAATGCTGTGTGGTCGAGAGAGCCTGGCAAAGCAAGCTCTCCATCCCTCCCTTCCTCACCAAGGGAGGAGCTTCAGCCAATGGAGAAAATAGAGGTTTTGCTCTGCAGCTCCTGTGCAATTGCAAGCTGTGATGTAGAAGGAAGCAGATGACAGCCAGTTGCTTGGTGGCCTGATAGGAGCCCTCCGGGGGCCTGATTCAGCCCCCAGGCCACATGTTTGACACCCCTGCTAGAAAGATCCTATAAAAGATTTTATAGAAGATGTTATAAGTGATGGGCTGAGTGGGTAACAGGATATTTGGATACTCTTCTTCTAAAATTAATTTACTTGAAAGGCTATATTACTGTTCCTGAAATGACTTTGGAGATGAGATACTTGTTAGATTTCAAGCTCCCGCCGTATTAAAACTCAGCCACGGCTAGATTTGTCAACCTCCAGACATCACCTGGAGATCTTTTGCTATTACAGTTGAACTCCAGATGACAAAGATAATCTCCCATGGAAGAAAAGTCTGCTTTGGAAGGTGGACCCCAGGCCACTCTAGCCCACTGAGGTCCCACCCCTTCCCAAACCCTCCCCTCCCCAGCTCCACTGCCAAAGTCTCCAGGTATTTCCCAACCCAGAGCTGGAAACTGTAGCCGCCGCACACCACTGACACAAACTAACACTAACGGACAGCTAGCTGGGATAGGGAATTTTTCTCACTGCTACTTTGGAAGAACGTTTTAAAGTAATTTTTGCTGACTTTTCTCCTATAGAAGCAGATCTTTATGACAGCCATCGAGCAGCACACTTTTCTCATATATTCAATTATTCATGGGAATAATCCGCTTCTATGTATGGTACAATTTTGAATGAGACACAGATCGCCCCTCTGCTTCTGAGTAAGGATTTGTGGCGGTTCCCAAACTCTGTGCTGGAGCACACTAGGGGTTAATGAAGTGGCTGAAGGTTCTTACAAAAGTGAACCCACCATATTGGGTGCCTACGCCATTCAACACCATGGGTGCATACACCATTCTGTACCATGTAGAATATGTAGAATTGATCTGACCTTTCTCTGCCTCCTATGGACAACATTTCCTGAGAAAGGCTGGAAGTAGGCAGGGCTTTTTTATAACAGGAACTCCTTTGCATATCAGGCCACACACCCCTGATGTAGCCAATCCTCCAAGAGCTTACAAGGCTCTTTTTTGTAAGCTCTTGAAGGATTGGCTACATCAGGGGTGTGTGGCCTAATATGCAAAGGAGTTCCTGCTAGAATTCTACCCCTGAGGCCACACTCCCTGATGTAACTAACCTCCAAGAGCTTACAGGGCTCTTAGTACAGGGCCCACTGTAAGCTCCAGGAGGACTGGCTACATCAGGGGTGTCTGGCCTAATATGCAAAGGAGTTCTTGCTACAAAAAAAGCCCTAGAAGTAGGCATTGAGATTCCCTGATGTAATTTGCACTACAGCTGATGAGCATTAGGGAATCCCAGAAATGTTACCTTTCCTGGAAAGTTTCAGGAAGGGTAGGATAGAAATGTAAAGTAAGAAATATACATCATTGAGGGAAGGTCATGACAGAGCAGTGTAATCCAGTATTAACAGAGGTACCTTTAGTTGAAAGGAAACAGCTTGCCCAGAGTTCTGAGAGCAGATCAAGAAAGTTCATGCGTCATTTCAAGCACAAGAGTGAAGTATGCCTCCAATTTTAATCCAGA